>NC_140174.1:45964703-46564703 GCF_963971535.1 Notolepis coatsorum
CGCGGTGCAGGAGTGTGTGAAACAAACACACACGCATTTGACACGCAGGGCTTCTCCCTGGTAGAGAGAGAGAGAGAGAGAGAGAGGGACCGCGGTTCAGAAGTGTGTGAAACACAAACACACACGCATTTACACACACAACCTGGACCGCGTGGGGGAAGCAGTGGATAACTTTATGCTCCGTGTCCTCGATCTCTCTCCTCTCCCCTCCCCCCCTCTCTCTCTCTCTCTCTCTCTTCTCTCTCTTCTCTCTCTCTCTCTCTCATCTCTCCTCTCTCTCTCTCTCCTCTCTCTCTCTCTCTTGCTCCTCTCTCCTCTCTCTCTCTCTCTCTCCTCTCTCTGCTCTCTCTCCCAGTCGCAGACTATGGGTGACTCTCACTCAAAGCGCTTATGGCGGAGCCCATCCAAAAATAGCCTGAAATCCTGAGGCTGAAAAATTATGCTATTTGAGTACTTGATAAAAAATATAAAACAATGTATCTTTTTGAAAAAAAAAATCTGGTGTGTTCCATAGACTCTCAGGAATTGTGTAAAGTTGCCCAAATAGTGCAAGGAATAGCAATGCATGTCCCCTTAAAATTCTTAAAATTATTTTAATTATTTTCAAATAGTAACTGCTCATGGCCAAACCTGAAGAGAAGCAGGTATACAAAGAAATGAGCTTACAAACCTGAAGTGAGAAGCAGGTCTACAAGTTAGCTCCTTACAAACCTGAAGAGAAGCAGGTATACAAGTTAGCTCCTTACAAACCTGAAGAGAAGCAGGTATACAAGTATACAAGTTAGCTCCTTACAAACCTGAAGAGAAGCAGGTCTACAGGTATACTCCTACAAACTACCAAAGCGGATTTTATGCCACAATATCACATACTATAAATTGTGGTAGTAAATGTAAGACACAAAGAGCTGGGACAGAGATGACAGACAGACAGACAGACAGACAGACAGACAGACAGACAGACAGACAGACAGACAGACAGACAGACAGACAGACAGACAGACAGACAGACAGACAGACAGACAGACAGACAGACAGACAGACAGACAGACAGACAGACAGACAGACAGACAGACAGACAGACAGACAGACAGACAGACAGACAGACAGACAGACAGACAGACAGACAGACAGACAGACAGACAGACAGACAGACAGACAGACAGACAGACAGACAGACAGACAGACAGACAGACAGACAGACAGACAGGACAGACAGACAGACAGACAGACAGACAGACAGACAGACAGACAGACAGACAGACAGACAGACAGACAGACAGACAGACAGACAGACAGACAGACAGACAGACAGACAGACAGACAGACAGACAGACAGACAGACAGACAGACAGACAGATAGATAGATAGATAGATAGATAGATAGATAGATAGATAGATAGATAGATAGATAGATAGATAGATAGATAGATAGATAGATAGATAGATAGATAGATAGATAGATAGATAGATAGATAGATAGATAGATAGATAGATAGATAGATAGATAGATAGATAGATAGATAGATAGATAGATAGATAGATAGATAGATAGATAGATAGATAGATAGATAGATAGATAGATAGATAGATAGATAGATAGATAGATAGATAGATAGATAGATAGATAGATAGATAGATAGATAGATAGATAGATAGATAGATAGATAGATAGATAGATAGATAGATAGATAGATAGATAGATAGATAGATAGATAGATAGATAGATAGATAGATAGATAGATAGATAGATAGATAGATAGATAGATAGATAGATAGATAGATAGATAGATAGATAGATGACTCTGTGTTTATCTTTCTCTCAGAGCCTCCAGGTCTGCTGGGAGAGGTGGTGTTGGGCCCTTTCATGTATGCCAGGGGCCCACAGCTACAACACTGGATGGACATGGTCAACACACCACAGGAGTTGGTCAAACAGTGGCATGGACTGGGCAGGGGGACATAAAAACATGCTCCCATACATGCGTGCATGGACACACACATGCATACTTTTGGACTAATAATAATAATAATAATGATAATGATAATGATAATAATAATAATTGCGTTGTCAAACAAATTTTCCACGTTGTTGAGTTGAATCCATTTATGAATTCAATTATTTGCTGTTGACTTTTCCTGAATTTCCCCAAGCTGATCAATAAAGGAATATCTTATCTTATCTTGACCTTGATGGTGCACTTGACCTTCTCTTCACTACTTTCCAATCTCATCCAATAGGTGGCATCATGCTCCTGTTTGCCAAGTGCCAACCACTGTCGGAACTTCTTTTTAATAGTTCATTCTTCAGGTAATTTAGGAGAGGAGAGAGAGAGAGAGAGAGATCTCGGATAGCGGATAGTGACGATGATATCATCTAATGAGTTGTTGTTTTTCTCTTGATTAACACTTTGGGTGCCGGAGGTTAAATTCATTATATACCATGGGTTGCCAGCTCTATTTGTCTATGGAGAAGTTCCCCTTCTTTGCAGGGCTATAACTTTTTAAATCCTATTGCTAGATTGCCATTATTAGGGCCCATTCAAAGTCCTATATGTATTGTTCAGGGTGAAGCAACGTTAAACTTTTTCATTCACATATTCATACTAAAATATGGTCTAATGTATAAAGTATGTTTTCATCTCTTTCTGCAGCTTTCTCCAGAACGTGATTTATAGCTCCAAATGCATTATATTGATGATGAAATACAGTTTGATAGCGATCTGTGCCAGATAATAAATTTCAACGGCACGTACTTCTGGAAGTTACTACACGTCATCTGATGTTGACCGGATGGCCGAGGGGGCGTTTATAATTCCGTGGGCAGCGTTATACCATTCATCTAATGTGGGTCAAATGTTCATCATAGCAGTTAGTATCGTACACATTGAAAAATAACGCTGAATCTTACCGTATCTTCCTCGCGCCGTTGGGCGATGAGCGTGGAACAGACATTTTCCTATTATGGGATGTAGAAATATCCGGTCCATTTCCAGGTTGTATAATAATATATACGTCCAAATCATGTTGTTTTTTCGAGTTATTTGCAGCGATCGATGTTCACTGTGTGAAGACTGAGTCTCTCTAACATTAGCGAGTGCCCGGACCACATATGGAGTGAGTCCTGCCGGGTTAAAGGTAACATCCGTTTTTTCGATCTGCCGATCGGCCACCAGATGGCGGTCTTGAACCGCTAGAGGATTGAGAGGAGATCACACTTGTGTCTCAGGGCCCCCGGAAAGGAAATATGATTCCGATCACAGATTTTTGAAATATTGATATCAAAGACGAGTTACGGCATCTTCGGCAACTTGAGCATGGCGGGGAAGGACGCCTAAACTCGTCCTTTGGCAACTAAAGTGTAGAGCAAAGCTACGGAAACTGGCAGGCTACCTAAGCACTGGAAGCATGCAGTGACTGATTGATTGATTAGCTGGTTGTTTATCTGATCTAGACATTGGAAGGACAATAGCAATAGCTGTTTATTTATAGGTGTTGAAAAGGCATATGATTCTTTGTGGAGGGAATGTTTATTACTAAACTGCATGGGCATCAAGGGAAATATGTTTAGTGGGATTAAGTCAAGTCAGTATTGGAAGGGATTGTTCAGTGTCTGTGGAAATTAAACTCCCCAGTTTTAACAGTTTGGTCAGAATTATCAGAGAACCGAACCTCTCTCAGAGAACCATACCTATCGCAGAGAACCAAACCTATCTCAGAGAACCAAACCTATCTCAGAGAACCTATCTCAGAGAACCAAACCTATCTCAGAGAACGAAGGTTATCCTATAACCCTAGTTATATGAATACTGGCGGAGCGTCTCGCTCTGCCATTGAGATATCATCTCCATGCACATATTGTGCACGTGAAAAAGTTGACACATGCACGTAACTTGCACGTGACCACGCCTACTCCTGTGTGTTCCTACAAAACACAGGAAGTGGTCACGCTTACACCCTTAAGTCTGAATTCCATGTGTGAAAAACATCCAAGGGTCCTCAGGGCGCTGAAGAGCGAGACGCTCCGCCAGTATTCATATAACTAGGGTTATAGGATAACATTCGTTATATTACATCTGGCTCGCATCTCGCTCTGCCATTGAGATCAACAGGGGCAGAGCAGACGCGTGGCCATGTCAAATGCACCCCCTGAGGGCCCATAAGCCCCTAACCAGGGGGGGAGGGGAGTCCCGTCCACCTGCCTGTCCTAACGAGGGGGGGGAGGCAGTCAACTACAACCAACGTGTGAAAAAGGGAACCAGTCACCCTAGAACGCACAGTGCAAGTGGAACAGAGCACTCCGCGGTCCACACCCACACACACCTGCTAGCCCACCTGATGGCGGGGTGCAGGAGAGGTCCCGGCCCTCAGGACTGCTTGGGAGATAGAGCCCCCAGTCATGTCCATGAGGTAAAACCTAACAAAGGGACCCGGGGAGGACCAGGAGGCTGCAGCGCAGATGTCCTCCACCGAGGCCCCCCCAAACAGGGCAGCGGAGCCCGCCACTCCACGAGTGGAATGTGCCCTAATGCCTGCGGGGGAAACCTGTCCGGCCAAAGTGTAGCAGAGGGCAATGCCCTCGCATAACCAATGTGACAGGCGTTGCTTGGACAGCGCCTTACCCGCGTGAGAGCCACCATAACAAACAAACAGTTGATCGGTAGCCCTGAGATCCTGCATGCGACTAAGGTAAACCATCAGCGCACGGACAGGACACAACAGGTGAAGGCTCGCCTCCAACTCACTAGTGTGAGGAGGAGGGTGAAAAGCCTGGAGCACAATATCCCTGGAGCGATAAGAGCTCCGGATATTCTTTGGCACAAAGGCCGGATTAGGCCTCAGAGTCGCACTGTTATCGGCCTGAATAGACAGGCACTCTGACTGCACCGAGAGAGCACACAGCTCACCCACGTGTTTAGCGGAGGTGATGGCCAGAAGGAACGCGGTCTGACAGTCGATCCAATGGCGCCTGCTCAAGAGGCTCAAACGGGGCCCCCAACAGCCTTTCCAGGACCAGTTGGAGGTCCCAGCTCGGAGACAGAGCACGTTCCACAGGCTTGAGATGCCATGCGCCAAGCAGGAAACGTCTCACGAGAGGGTGGCTGAACAGCATTCTGCCCTCAAAGCCCACATGACAAGACGATATAGCTGCGGCGTATACCTTCACTGTCGAGGCCGACAGCCTATCCAGGATAGAATGGAGGAAGGACAGAACCGAGTCCAGGCCCCCAACCTCACACCACTCTTGAAACATACGCCACTTCCCTGCGTAAACCACGGTAGTGGACGGAGCGTGCACGTACTGGATGGTGTTAACCACAGTAGAGTTAAGACGCATTCCCCTCCAGATTCACCCTTTCAGCAGCCAAGCCATTAGAGGCTGCCCCAGAACAGGAGGCAGAAACAGTGTTCCGTGTGCCTGAGAGAGGGCCCGCGGTGACCACGGAACAGGCCACGGCGGGGCCACCAAGAGCTGAATCAGGGCCGGGAACCACACAGCTGTGCCCCGGTCCGGCGCGACCAGGATCAAAGTCCTGCGCTCCTGACGTACCCGCTCCAACAGCTGAGCTATCAGGTGTATGGGGGGGGAACACGTACAGAATCCCGGGCGGCCACGGGTACATCGAGAAGGCATCCACTCCCAGAGAGGGGTTGTCCTTCCGACTGACCAAGAACCACAGAGGGCACTGGTAGGACTGACTGCTTGCAAACAGGTCCACCACGGCCTCCCCGAATTGGTCTCAGACCTGCCTGACTACAGTATGTCTGGACGTAGTCCCCACTCGCCTGGGTGGGGACCGCCCCGCGACATCACGTCTGCACCCACATTCTCCCTGCCGGGGATGTGGAGAGCCCTCAGGCTGCGCAGATTGAGAGACGCCCATAACCAGAGTTCGACCGCCGCCCGGTGGAGACGGGGGGGGGAGCGTACTCCTCCCTGTCTGTTGATATACGACGCCGACGTCGTGCTGTCCGTCCTGATCAGAACATGCTCGCCCACCACACGATGGCCGAGCTGTTTGAGGACTAGAAGCACTGCCTTCAATTCCAACACATTGATATGTAGTGCAGACCGGGCAGCATGGTCTTTCCAGCTGCCCCCTACTGCATCGGTCGGACACGTCCCCCCCCCCATCCCCCCCCCCCATCCCGTCACCTTCAGCTGCTTCCACTTGCCTCTCACAGGGTCTATTTTCATACTGAAAAACCACCTCTGTATCCTCCTCATGAAGAGGAGGCCAAGAGGGACCACAGTTTGAGCAGATGCCATCATACCGAGCAGGCGCATCACGGACAGCGCCGTAACCGTCAGGACGGAACCTCCCGAGCGCGCAGAGAATATCCTCTCGCCGCCGCTCTGAAAGGGTTGCCCTCATAGACCTTGAGCTTAGAATTAAGCCCAAGTACTCCACCTGTTGACTGGGAAGAGGAGTACTCTTCTTCCAGTTCGCAGTAAGGAGGAGTTCCACCACCTGCCTGGTATGAGACCTGGCGATCTCCTCTGACCGGCTGAGGACCAGAATGCCGTCTAGGGTCGAATAAAATTCGTATCCCCTGACGACGCAGAGGTCCCAGCGCGGTCTCCACGAACTTAGTGAAGGTGCGAGGAGCCAGAAAGTAGCCAAACGGCAGCCTCTGGTACTCTTTTTTTAGTTTAGTTTCTTTATTAGTTGTCATACAGAAGTACAGAATACTTTTATACAAAATGCTTCTTTCTGTTACGCTCCAGAGACTGTGCTAGACAAAAATAGATAAGTATAAAATAAGTATAGCAAGTATAAAATAGAAGTCAAGTACGTAGACAAAAGTGTTCAGTATATACATATATACAATGCAGAGTAGAAGTAACTGAGTTACCATACAATATACAATACAGTGCAAAGCAGAGATGGGATGAGGTACAATTTAGGTACTGTGTAATGAGGTATGGGTTGTAGTGCAAATTCTTTACCAATAAATACAAAGTGTGTTTAGGTGTTCTAAAGTGGGTAAAGTGGGTGCTGCAGTGAGTTGTTTGTTTAAAGTGAGTGTGTGTGTGTGTGTGTGTGTGGATGTGTGTGCTGTGAGTGCATTTGATGGTTGTTACATAGTGTTATTGTTCATTGAGCATCCTGATGGCCTGGGGATAGAAGCTTCTTCTGAGTCTCTGTGCTTGCCATGAGACTCGGGTATCGCTTGCCTGACCGCAGCAGTTCAAAGAGGCAGTTGTTTGGGTGGCTGGAGTCTTTGATAATTCTCTTAGCTTTACCCATGCACCGCTTGTTGTAAATGTCCTGGAGAGTGGGAAGCCCCCCTCCAATTATGCGTTCGGCTGAACGGGCCACTCTCTGCAGTCTGCTACGGTCTTGTGCGGTGCTTAGGGATGGGTACCGAATTCGGTACTTTTGAGGTACCGAACCGAAACACGTCGGTACTACCGAGTATCGAATCAAGCGAGAAACCGAAAAAAAATAAAAAAAAAATAAAAAGAAATATTTTTTATTAATTTCTTTTTTTTTTACTTTTTTTTTTCTTTTACTTTTTTTTTGTCATGTCAACGTTCACACGCACAATATATGCTTACCTAGGATTTGACTTGATTCAACAACAAAGCAGTCGGAGCAATGACAAGCCGAAAACTGTCGAAATTGTAGTTATTTGAAGTTTGGATTTTTTTTTTACGACTGAGGTAGGTAAATTAAATTTCTTGAGACTAAAGTACCGAAAAAAGGTATCGTTGGGTACCGGTATCGATTCACAGGTACCGGTACCGGTATCGGTTCAAATGTGAAAGGTACCCATCCTTAGCGGTGCTATTCCCAAACCAGGAGGTGATATTGCCAGTCAGGATGCTCTCTATTGTGCATGAGTAGAAGTTCTTAAGGATCTTCTGACTGACTTGGAACTTCCTTAGGCGCCTGAGGAAGTAGAGGCGTTGCCGTGCCTTCTTCACAACACTGTCAATGTGTGTGGTCCATGTCAAGTCCTCGGATATGTGGACTCCGAGGTACTTAAAACTGTTCACTCTCTCAACCGGTGCCCCGTCGATGCTGAGGGGGCTGTAGTCCCTGACCCCCGACCTCCTAAAGTCCACAATCATCTCCTTTGTTTTGCTGATGTTCAGGGAGAGGCTGTTCTCTTGACACCATCCCGCTAGAACCTTGACCTCCTCCAGGTAGGCCCTCTCGTCGTTTGCAGAGATCAGGCCCACCACTACTGTGTCGTCAGCAAATTTGATGATTGTGTTGTTCCGCTGTGCCACACAGTCATGTGTGTACAGGGAGTAGAGAAAGGGACTCAGAACACAGCCCTGGGGGGCCCCTATGTTGAGAGTGATGGATGAGGAGGTGCAGTTGCCTGCTCTCACCACCTGGGGTCTGCCCGTCAGGAAGTCCAAGACCCACTGGTAGAGGTCATAGTTCAAGCCCAGGTCCCTGAGCTTGGCTATGAGTTTGGAGGGGACTATGGTATTGAATGCTGAGCTGTAGTCGATGAACAGCATTCTCACATAGTTACCCTGCCTCTTGTCCAGGTGTGATGCTGCTGTGTGCAGCACATGGGCTATGGCGTCCTCCGTGGACCTGTTGGGGCGGCATGCAAATTGCAGGGGGTCCAGGTTGATGGGGAGGGAGGAGCAGATGTAGCCCTTTACTAGCTTCTCAAAGCACTTCATGGCTATGGAGGTGAGAGCTACAGGGCGGTAGTCGTTGAGGCAAGCAGGCTTGGATTTTTTGGGTACAGGGATAATAGTGGACTTCTTCAGACAGGTGGGGATGACAGCCTGTTCCAAGGACAGGTTAAATATGTCAGTGAATACCGGGGCCAGTTGGTTGGCACAGACTTTTAGGATGCGGCCGGGGATACCGTCCGGTCCTGCTGCTTTCCTGATATTCACTTTCTTAAAGGTCCTCCTCACCTCATGTTCTGTTACCCTGAACACTGAGTCTCCATCAGCAGTGTCCCCCCCCCTCTATTGCAGTGGTTTGTAGGCTGGTGTTGTTATTCACAGCCTCAAACCTCGCATAGAAGGTATTGAGATAATTTGCTAAGGAGATGTCACTGTTCAGCTTGAGGGAGGTGCCTTTGTAATCTGTCATCGTTCTGAGGCCCTGCCACATAGCTCTAGAGTCAGCCTGTTCATATTGAAGTTCAATTTGATCCCTGTAGCGCATTTTTGCTTCTATTACTGCCCTCCTGTAAACAAGACGAAAGTCTTTCTCTGGTCTGCATCCCCTTAAATTGTACCCATTCTGCAATCTGTTAATAAAGTTTTCAATCAATCAATCAATCAATCCTAACGTTGTATCTCGCCACCTTGTGGTCATTCATGTTGCCTGCCACAAGCCCGGCATTGTAGGCTGAGGTGCGCGCTTTCAGAGCCTCACGGACGGATTTCTACCCAGGGCTTTTGATTTGGGTAAACTCGAATTGTGGTAGTGGAGATTGTTTCTTCCACCAAAGTACAAACAAAGTCCAGCACTGTTTCTGTATAGTCATTAATGTTATCTGTGTTATCGCGGAACACCCTCCAGTCTGTACATTCAAGTGCAGCCTGTAGCGTTTCCTCTGACTCCACAGACTATTGCTGCACATCTCACGATACTACCGGGGCGCGCTTGAGACTTTATTTATATTTTGGTGAAAGAAAGATGGCGTCATGATCAGATTTGCCGAATCCACTGGCAGCCTGAGACTTGTATCTACACTTAAATTGCGAGTAACAATGGTCTAAAATATTACCGCCTCTGGTATTACAAGTCACATGCTGGTAGAAGTCTGGCAATACTCTTCTCAGGTTGGCGCTATTGAAATCACCCACAACCACAATAGCAACGTCAACGTTAGCTGCTTGGATTCTATTTACCTTGTCGTGGAGCCTGGAGAGCACGTCGCCTGTGTTTGCTTGTGGTGGAATATACACTCCGACCAAGATGACCGACGTTAACTCTCTCGGGAGAAAGAAAGGCCGGCACTTGATGGATATATACTCCAGGTTGGGGGAGCAGTGGTTTGAAAGTTCCTTCACGTTGCCTGGATCACTCCAATTGTTGTTCAACATGAAGGCTATCCCACCTCCCCGCTGTTTACCGGATTCTGCTGTTCGATCTATGTGGTGGATGAAGAAGTGATCCGCCGGTTGAATGGCGTGGTCTGGGACGTCCGCCGTCAACCACGTCTCGGTGAAGCATAGCACGTTACAGTCTCTAACGTCTCTTTGGAATTGAATCCTTGCTCTGATGTCGTCCAGTTTATTATCTATTGATTGTACATTGGCCAGCAATATGCTGGGCAATGGCGTTCTGTGTCGCCTGGATCGCAGTCTGTTTCGGACGCCGGCTCTCCTTCATCGTCGCCTGGTTCCTTTGTTGCGTGGGCCGAGGTCTGGTCCCGTTGTCCTCAAGATCTCAGCAGGCCATTGTTGTTGTTCGGTGAGCTGATTACATGAGCACATTAAATGCACCAACAGTACGCTACTCGTACGCTATTCCCTGAAAACAGGAAGCGTAGGTATTTGCTGTGAGGAGGGAAGATCGGGATGTGAAAATATGCATCCTTGGGAGCTCCAGTAGCTCACCACGTACCGCGAGTGCTATTTCAGCGCCGTGGACAACCGCGCTCGCGCGGATCTGGGGCTGAGCGCGTTCGAATCCCGGACGGCAGCCGTGCCTTTCCCAGAGTGTCTTTCCCCCCATCTGAACCCTTTCAGCCTGCTTCTGTCGGTCGAACTTGACCAAGTATGAATGCGACGAAAAAGCGATAAACGCTAAAAAGAACCAGCTGACTGGTCAAAGTTTTAAAAAAAGAAAATATGCATCCTTCAGGTCTATGGAGGTGAACCAGTCTCCCACTCTGCCAGCGCATAACAGGTGTTTGACGGTCAACATTCTGAACCTTCCATGGGAGAGGTCCAGTATGGGTCTGACACCCCCCCCCCCCCCCCGATTTCTCGGGCACTAGAAAATATCGGGAGTAAACGCCACTCATCGCGTCCTCCCATGGGACCACGATTATGGCCTGCTTCGCCGACAGAGAACGGATCTCGCCGGCCAGAGCAGTCACTGCCGCGGACAATAGAGTCTGTATCAAACCCAAAAATGGAGGGTGGGGGTGTGCAAACTGTAACACAAGCCCCGCCCTCAGCATTTTCTCCATCCACACCGACATATGGCACTTCTGTAGCCATACATGGTAAAAAAAACCCAAAGCGGCCCCGCTGCCAACTGGCGCTGGTCCGCTAAGAATCGTAGACAGGTGGCCCGGTCGCAAACCGCGTGAGCAAGTTATCTCGCGGAGTCAGGATTTCGCACCCTGACTCCAACGAGGTAATTGCACCCAAGGGGGGACCCCGACAGAAAGGGGTGGTCTGACACGGGGGGAGCGATCATCACCCCTGGTGAATGAGGTAGTTCCCCCGCTGAGCATTGTCCCGTTTTTGCACAGAATTAACTTGCTGGGGATGGCCTGCTCTGCGGCTGGACATGCATGGTGTGTGGTCCTCACACTCCTCTACATAAGCAGGGGTGTGGCCATACTAACAGCTCCTTCCCAGGTCTTTCCCCACCGAAGGCGGAGACCACGGGGTCCTCAGTGAGTCCGGCGCACTGCGCCGCTATTACTCATATAACTATGGTTATAGGATAACCGTATGTTATATTACGTCATAGCTTATGCTCTGCGCATACTGGAACACAGGAGCTGAGCAGAGCGGACGCTCGACAAATGTACCCGCTGAGGCACCCCACAACCATTAGAACCGGGGAGGACCCGAGCCCCCGGACCCCCCTAGTGGAGGACGGGAGGGAATTGGATCCGACTGTGCGAAGAGGGTTTAGCAACTCAACGCACAGGGCGAGCAGACCATGGGACTTACCTTCCCACAGAAGAACCCACGACTACACAAGCGCGCAACCCACATGCCACTAGGGAACGAACGGGAAGAAACAAAACCCCTGTTACAACCCCTAATATCACGGGGTCAAGGTAAAAAACCCAACCCTGTGGCAAGGCCATAGCAGCGGAGCACGAAGGAGGACCCAGCCCCAGGAAGGGACTGGACCCCCCGGAAAAAGGGGGCCTGGTGAGGCCAACGATGCCGCAGCATCGAGACCCCACCAGACGGTCACCAGTGACACCACCCCCCACATCGCCAGTGTATCGGACAGGGCCCATCCAAGAGCAGGCCCTTCCACCCTACAGCATGCCGCCCTGAAGCACTCAAGAGGCTACACCCCTATAGTGGGACTAGGCAGCGCACCGGGGAGACAACCCCCAGAGAGGTTGATCCCTCAATCCAGGTAACATGTCAAAATGGACTCGACCTGAGCCTGGAGCACTGCGGACTAGACAGGCGCCAAGGGGTCTGCTGAAAACAGCACCCCGGCGGAAGGGGCGTACGGTATGCCTCCACACAAAAAAAACACCCTCTAGAGGGGCCAAGGCAGAGAAAGTTGACACGATTGGCAGACGTCATGAAAGGTGCAGGGGCACACTCGCAGGCAGAATGGGTCAAGCCCGGCCTAACCCGAGAGTCGACTCCGCTACCAACACACCTAGAAACCAACCACCACCCAACAGGAGGCGGTTGTTCCTATAACCCCCCAAGAAATAACTCCAAAACATAACGGTGGGTATACACCGGCTATACAGCAGTACAAGTGTTTCAGTTCTCAAGAAGGGGTTAACCCAGGCCAACAGGTAGACGAGAACGAGTCCGGACCTGGGCCCGGCGGACCGGGACATATACAGGGATGCCAGAGGGGTACAAGAACCACCTCGACAGCCCCCTCCCAGCCCCGCCAAGCAGGAGAAGAGAGGGGCGAAAAAAGAATGGAGAAGGACCAGGGTCCTTTAGCACAGCGCAAGGTACAACACAATAAGGACCAAGCAATAGTGAAGGATAACACGCAGTGACATAACCATGAACACCTCCATAACATCAAACCCTGCAACGCTCGGGCCAACCCGGCATTTTCCCCCCGAAAAAGCACAAGTCCTTCAGGGTACCAGAACAGCAGATCTGCACCCCCGGCGGACAACGGGTTAACTGACCTGGTCCGGCGCGACCAGGACCAGTCCCGTGTCCCAATCACGCCACCATCCCCAGTCCCGAGAGGGGGGTAGGTACGCGTGTCGATCCAAAACATCACAGAGGGCGCCACCAAGACGGACAGAACATAAAGCACCGCGCCCGGTGGCCCACCCCAAAGCGTGAGACCCCTCTGCCAATGCTTTGATCTATTCCGTTATCACCCCCCAGAGATGAACGAGAATTCATCGAGACAAACCTAGTACACTGGCGCTCGGAAGAGACAAACTCCATCCCAGTTGCCCCATAAAAACGCAGTTTAAATGATAAGCAACCAAGGCGCACGAGCCCATGCGTGGTTCCACACAGAAGCACCCAGGGCCAGCACTATGTACACATCGAGACCCAAAACATATCAATGGTAATTCTAACAAGAACCCAGATAACGTTCGCTCCAAGCCGCCTGGGAGAGCGGCAGGAAGCTGGCCAAGACACAGATATGGGTCCCATATGACACGTCTGAGGGAAAACACCCCTGTCAACCCTGCCCTGTATAAAAGAGAGGAGACAGGGAACCCCCAGAGAGACTTCCCACGTGAGTAATAATTGAAAAGATATATGTAACATTGAGCTACGTGACCAAAAGCTCAAGACATATGTAACAGAGCGCAGAGCAGAGAACTTTCGCTAAGTTCACATGCACCGCAAAACTCATCTTGACAACAACAGAAGTCCACCACATGGAGCCTGAAAAGAACTCACGGAAGTCTCACAACCAATAGAAACGCGCCCAGTGACGTAATCTATGGCGGGGGGAATTCCGTGACCCACCTGGCCAAAAAAAAGCGTGGAACCAGGGAACTCCCTACCCCCCCCCAAGATTAAAAACATAGTAAAGCAATGAAAGTAATAAAAACAAAATAATATGATGCAGGATATAAGATTAAAAACATAGTAAAGCAATGAAAGTAATAAAAACAGGTAGTGTTACAAAGGGTCAGATTAAACCGAATATATGTATTTATTGATTGATATATATTGCATAGGATTTGTATATCGTCTGATATCCCTTGTGTATTCTTTGTACATATACACGGAATATCCCTTTAACCTAGTACAGACCATAATATTTCGTTCTCCTATTGGAAGCGATCCCCTAGGCGCCAACGGCCATACCCCCAATGCCGAGTTCAAAGTCACCGCTAAGACATGTCTGTACATGCCCGGCTTTGCCCAGGAATATGAGACAGAAATAAGGTTGGCACTAGATTATTCACCGTACGTATAAATATGGCGCAGGTGAATACAGAAGTAGTTCGAGTTACTCAAGTGAAGCCTCACCCACGATACAACGTGCGGTGAAGTAGGGCCCGTTTTGCCCCGAAATAGAGTCTTGTCTTATCCTAATACGTTCGTTCAACGTATCGTTCGCTCCTTACTAGTAAAGCCTTCATCACGAGTCAACGGCCAAGTGAAGTGAGCAACCGTGCATCTAAATAGAGCACTTATAGCCGCGTGCGAATAGGATAGTAAAGTGTCAGAGCTTAGTGGAATAACGTCAAGTTCTACCTAGTTAATGTGAAGTACCGCGCACCGGAGAATCTACACCGGTGAATGCAGAGCCCCTATCCGGCTGGATTATTATTATATTGCTTTGGACCAGGCTGTTGGAGCGGAGAAGAATCGTCTACACCCCACTACTGTGTGGGATTTACCCGTGACGTGAGGAACATCACTCGAGCCTGTCTCTTGGAGAGGCTGGCCGGCTTTCACCTGTGCTGCACGCATACTGGGATTACAGCTGCTGCTTTCGTCTGCCGATCAGGGAGTAATATACCGCCTCCCATAGCAGGAGCTTATTGAGTCCCCGCTGATCCAGACTTTGCATTCGAACATTTCCTCCCCCTGCTGGCTTACAACCGGTGGGAACCCTACTAGTATCTCCCGCTGCCTAACAGAGTACCATAGATATAATTCCTAAGATTCAGGTTGTATTATTATCTCCTGCGTAATATGAGAATGGACATACGTTATTGATTTGCCTACGCACATTCCTTTGCCTTATAAGCGCATCTAAAGTAAAGTATATTATGTACTATCATTGCTGCTAATAAATACTTAAATCCAGTTCTGTGTGGAACCGAGTCATTGTGGGAAGTGTTCATCATAAGATACCTGTGTACTGTATGGCCAGTAGTAATGTACATAAGACGGTAGTGGTTTAATGATACCATACTTATTAATACAGTCAGGGAATTGTACCCCTCAGTTACAGGTAGGGCACAGTAAAACAAAGAGGATAGAAGGGCCAGGGGTCTAGTAGTGATTAAGTGGGGGGGAAGGCCAAGGAGAACAGGTCGGTTTTTAGAAGTGATTTAGAAGCCTGCACGGTCTGGGCGGTCCGTACGCTGAGGGGGAGCCCGAAAGACAGAGGGCCCAACCCCCTGACCAATCAGAAAAGAGGGAAGAAGGGGTTTATCAGTTCACCCCCTCATGACCCCACACCCCGGATACGAAGAAAAACAACGATCAACGATGATACCCGTGTAGCCAGCATGCTGTATAAAAAAGCGCATCCACAAGGCTAAGCTAAACCAACGCACGCCAGCCACAGACGATAACACGACTGCGAACAGGGTTTATAAACACGGCCGTAGGCTTATGTGCGAACACGACACCCGTGTTTCATGTTTTAAGAAAAACACAGAAGTTTAAGAGAGTTTGATTGATTGATTGATTGATTGATTGATTGATTGATTGAAAACTTTATTAACAGATTGCAGAATGGGCACAGTACAGTACAGCTCAATACAACAATTGTTAAGGGGATGCAGACCAGAGAAAGACTTTCATCTTGTTTACATCAGGGTCCCCCATTTTCAATTCATCATAACATATATGACATACATGATACAGATAGACAGTACGGCTACATCTATACATTTATGACATACCAGATTTGCAAATACAGTACTGTTTGTGATACAAAAAGAGTCCAGAAAAGAGAGTATATACATTTGACATAGAAACTGTACATTGGAGGAGGTTGGGTAGGTGGGGTGGGGTTGGGGGGGGTGGGGGATGGGGACTGTACATTGGAGGTGGTTGGGTGGGGGGGGGGGTTGGGTAGGAGGGGTGGGTGGGTGGGGGACACTGTACAACTGTACAAGCAAGACTGTGCATTGGAATATTGACAAAACCATACTTGGTCATTTACTGTACATTGGAGGGGGTTGGGTTAGGACATTTACAGGGGCCAGTTTCGAATTGCAGTCTCCCGTAGGTGTTCTTTGAGAGTGTTTTTGAAAGTGGGTAGTGATTCACATTCCTTTACAGCTTTGGGTAGGGCGTTCCACATTGATGTGGCATAATTGCGAAACGTGTTTAGTCCCTTGTTTGAGCCGAATCTGGGTTTAACATGGTTTGTGGAGCTCCCTCTGGTGTTGTGATCGTGGTATTCACTGACCTTTGGGAAGTATTTTGACATGTACATGGGTACCTTGGTCGTGTAGTGTATCTTGTAGACCAGGCCCATTGCAAGTTGCTGTACTCTGTCGTCTACTCTAAGCCATCCTGGGTTGTCAAAGTGGGCAGGAGTGAGGTCGGTTCTAGGAGTAAGGTCAAGTAGTAGTCTGACCAGTTTGTTTTGAGATGTTTGTAATTTTGTTTTTAGCGCCTTTGAGGTGCTTTGGTACCATGAGGTGCAAACTAGTACCCTTGAATGAGTGCTCCTGCCACAAGGGTGACATCGTCCAAACCTCGGTACAAGCTACACATACGAGCACTTCTGTAGGCTAACACTCCAACAAAGTTGTGGACTCGATGCCATGTTTCCAATGAACAGAACAACCCCCTCAGACAACGGTAAAATTTACCACTATAAGAAGAAACATATTTCTTCAGGATGAGGAAAGAACAGTCTTTTGACCGAGTGCAAAAAGGGAACAGGGGTAAACAGGGGAAGTCACTAGCGGTGCCTGCCGCGTGCAGCACGGGGCTTGCCCCCACGGGGAGCCGGCCCGGAGGGCGTGGTGCGGCTGGCTGCGGCGGATGAGGCACTCCCTTCACTCCTGGCCTTCTTGGACGAAGGCCCAGCAGCGGCGGCGGTGGTGGCGGAGGCAACGGTCGCGGTCCTCCGACGACGTTGTTTCCGTCGGCCATCACCGGTGGCATCGGTGGGGGGAAATGGGGTTGGAGCACAGCGCGCTCCTCCTCCATCTCTCTGCAGGCAGCCGTCATCTGCTGCATAGCCGACCCGAAGAGCCCAGCATCGGAGAGGGGGGCCGTGAGCAGGGGAATCCTCTTCTTTTCAGGCACCCTCGCTTGCTCCAGCCAAAGGTGGCGCTGGGACAGAGTGGCCAGGGCGCGCCCCTTCCCGGCGGCTATCGCCTGCAGCTGAGTAAGGTGCAGGATGGCTCCAGCCGCCTGGGCGTGAAGGTATTGTTGACGGTCGTCCAACACCGACCCGCCCGCCATCATCCCCGACATGTAGCGCGCCAGCTGCGCGATGTTAGACGTCGCAGCCAGGCTCTGAGTCGCGGCGATGAATGCCTGGTCACTCCAGTTAGCCATCTGCCTAGCCGATTTCCCCTGGGGAACCGGCTTCCGCAACGGCTCCCACACCACTTCGGGACAGAGAATGGATGTCATCGGGCTATCAAGCCGAGGCACCCCATCCCTTAGTCCCTGGACCAAACCCGCCACCCGCGTGACTGGCACGTAGGCGGGGGTAAGGCCAGTGATGCGGGAGATTACCTGTCCCTGTCGTACGTAAGCCTCCATTGAAGGGAAGAATGGGCAGACAACGCCCGTCTCCCTCACAGGATGACATTGCCAGAGATGACCTATCATATCATCAGGGACAGATACAGGCAGAGGCTGCGGCAACGCCACGCCATTAGCGGCAGCGGCGGCCGCCATGAGCTCGGGGAACAAGGCACGCAACTCCCCTTGCGCACCTTCCTCCACGTCGCCTGTGTCCCTCACGTGCGGGAGGCTGCCATGTCTGGCGCCACAATCCGACGCGGCTGATAGCCGGGCATCTCGTCTCCGGGTCGGAGGTTCTAACCCAACACCGGAGAACAAGGGACCCCAAGGAGACGCAACACCCCCTGCCACACCCTGAGGGGGAGAGTGATACGACTCCATTGGGGCATCAAACAAGAGCGCTCCCGCCCCCTCCATATAATCCTCAGTTTCCATCGGAAACGGAGACAGAGCAAGAGCACCCTCGTTCGGCTCCAGCACCTCCCCACAGCCAGGCCGTTCGCCCCTGCAGCTCGCCGCCCTACGACGGGAGCGAGCAGAGGCGAAGAGCCTGCGTCTCAAATCCTCAGCCACCAGAGGAGCCGTCGGCCTATCGGTTGACCGTCCACTGGCGGGGGAACCAGAGCTGGAACTAGGCCATCTCACAGGAGACGGCCTTGATTCAACAGCCCCTTGGAGAGGCAGACTCCCCACCGGACGCCACTCGGGCGTGTCTGACTGCCACGACCATGGAGTCAGAGCAGCCCCACGACGCACGGCGGACGCAGCAATAGAAAAGCGCTGGTGAAGGGTGACATCGTCCGAACCCTCCGATTTAGGTGCAGACATTATGACTTAGCTTTTCCTCGAAAATTCGTGAGAGAGAGAAAAAACAAGAAACAATGTCCACGCAGCTCCTCTCCAACAACTATCTTACACTAACTCAAGTGGTGTATACAGACACTCGCCGTGGTGAAAATAGGGAAGGAGCTGTTAGTATGGCCACACCCCTGCTTATGTAGAGGAGCGGATGGGGGTGTGGCCAGGCGGATGGGTGTGTACAGGTACATGTGGAGAAATGTATTCAGTATATAGGCTGATATGGGATATGTTCCAGTAGGCGCAGAGCGTAAGCTATGACATAATATAACCAAACCTATCTCAGTGAACCGTACCTATCTCAGATGAAGTCAAGTCAGTATCGGAAGGGATTGTTCAGTGTCTGTGGAAATGAAACTCCCCAGTTTTAACAGTTTGGTCAGAGTTATTTCAGAGTTATCAGAGAACCAAACCTCTTTCAGAGAACCATAACTATCTCAGAGAACCAAACCTATCTCAGATAATCAAACCTATCTCAGAGAACCATACCTATCTCAGATAACCAAACCTATCTCAGAGAACCTATCTCAGATAACCAAACCTATCTCAGAGAACCGTACCTATCTCAGAGAACCATACCTATCTCAGATAACCAAACCTATCTCAGATAACCATACCTATCTCAGAGAACCAAACCTATCTCAGAGTTATCTCAGAGAACCATACCTATCTCAGATAACCGTACCTATCTCAGAGAACCATACCCATCCCAGAGAACCAAACCTATCTCAGAGAATTGTACCTATCTCAGAAAATTTTACCTATCTCAGAGAACTGTACCTATCTCAGAGAACTGTACCTACCTTGTGCTGCATTCCGGTGGATGTCGGGTAGACTCTTTTTTTATATCCAACCTCTACGTTTTCAAAGTCAAAGTCTTCATGTACATGTCGAAATACTTCCCAAAGGTCAGTGAATACCACGACCACAACATCAGAGGAAGTTCCACAAATCATGTTCAACCCAGATTCGGCACAAACATGGGCCTAAATATGTTTTGCAATTATGCCACATCAATGTGGAACGCCCTACCCACAGCCGTACATTTTTTTGAATCCCTACCCACCTTCAAAACCGCTCTCAAAGAGCACCTACGGGAGGCTGCAATTCGAAACTGGCCCCCGTAAATGTCCAACCCCCCCCCCCCCCTCCCACCCCCTCCTAATGTACAGTTTCCTCCCCCTTGTATGTTATCTGCTAGGATCTCTGTTTAACAGTACCGTATATTTGCATATCTTGTATGTCACAAATGTAACAGTACTGTATACCTGTATGTCATGTATTGTCATAAATGTTATGATATATATCTGTATATCTGTATGGCCCCCGTAAATGTTGAGCCGTACTGTATTGTACCCATTCTGCAATCTGTTAATAAAGTTTTCAAACTTCAAATGCAATTACTTTAACCGTTTCCTGGAAATAATATGTAGTTTTGCATGAGGTGCACAGTCTTGTATACCCACTCATTTTTGTCAAATGTAAAAACGCAGATCTCATTTAACTCTGCTCCCATCAAAATGTCAGACCAATTGAATAAGTGGAACCATGTAAACACCCTCTACCTTGAGAAACTCCCATGGTAAAGGTTTCAAACATTTTCCGGAAACCAGACAGAACTATCACGTGACTCCCCATGGTTCAACCCATGGTTCACCCAACCCCCTCCAATGTACAGTAATTTACCTAGTATGGTTTTGTCAATATTCCAATGTACAGTTTTGCCTGTTTGTACAGTGTCCCCCCCCATGTACAGTTTTGCTTGTTTGTACAGTGCCCCCCCCCAACCCCCTCCAATGTAAATTACCTAGTATGATTGTCAATATCCCAATGTACAGTTTTGCCTTGTACAGTTGTACAGTGTTTCTCCCCCCAACCCCTCCCCCCCCAACCCCTTCCTACCCAACCCCCCCCCCCCCCCCCCACAACCCCACCCGACCTCCTCCAATGTACAGTTTTTACGTCAAATGTATATACTCCGTTTTCTGGACTCTTTTTGTATCACAAACAGTACTGTATTTGCAAATCTGGTATGTCATAAATGTATAGATGTAGCAGTACTGTCTATCTGTATGTCATGTATGTCAATTATGTCCTGATGAATTGAAAATGGGGGATCATCGGTGGCATCGGTGGCATCGGTGGGGGGAAATGGGGTTGGAGCACAGCGCGCTCCTCCTCCATCTCTCTGCAGGCAGCCGTCATCTGCTGCATAGCCGACCCGAAGAGCCCAGCATCGGAGAGGGGGGCCGTGAGCAGGGGAATCCTCTTCTTTTCAGGCACCCTCGCTTGCTCCAGCCAAAGGTGGCGCTGGGACAGAGTGGCCAGGGCGCGCCCCTTCCCGGCGGCTATCGCCTGCAGCTGAGTAAGGTGCAGGATGGCTCCAGCCGCCTGGGCGTGAAGGTATTGTTGACGGTCGTCCAACACCGACCCGCCCGCCATCATCCCCGACATGTAGCGCGCCAGCTGCGCGATGTTAGACGTCGCAGCCAGGCTCTGAGTCGCGGCGATGAATGCCTGGTCACTCCAGTTAGCCATCTGCCTAGCCGATTTCCCCTGGGGAACCGGCTTCCGCAACGGCTCCCACACCACTTCGGGACAGAGAATGGATGTCATCGGGCTATCAAGCCGAGGCACCCCATCCCTTAGTCCCTGGACCAAACCCGCCACCCGCGTGACTGGCACGTAGGCGGGGGTAAGGCCAGTGATGCGGGAGATTACCTGTCCCTGTCGTACGTAAGCCTCCATTGAAGGGAAGAATGGGCAGACAACGCCCGTCTCCCTCACAGGATGACATTGCCAGAGATGACCTATCATATCATCAGGGACAGATACAGGCAGAGGCTGCGGCAACGCCACGCCATTAGCGGCAGCGGCGGCCGCCATGAGCTCGGGGAACAAGGCACGCAACTCCCCTTGCGCACCTTCCTCCACGTCGCCTGTGTCCCTCACGTGCGGGAGGCTGCCATGTCTGGCGCCACAATCCGACGCGGCTGATAGCCGGGCATCTCGTCTCCGGGTCGGAGGTTCTAACCCAACACCGGAGAACAAGGGACCCCAAGGAGACGCAACACCCCCTGCCACACCCTGAGGGGGAGAGTGATACGACTCCATTGGGGCATCAAACAAGAGCGCTCCCGCCCCCTCCATATAATCCTCAGTTTCCATCGGAAACGGAGACAGAGCAAGAGCACCCTCGTTCGGCTCCAGCACCTCCCCACAGCCAGGCCGTTCGCCCCTGCAGCTCGCCGCCCTACGACGGGAGCGAGCAGAGGCGAAGAGCCTGCGTCTCAAATCCTCAGCCACCAGAGGAGCCGTCGGCCTATCGGTTGACCGTCCACTGGCGGGGGAACCAGAGCTGGAACTAGGCCATCTCACAGGAGACGGCCTTGATTCAACAGCCCCTTGGAGAGGCAGACTCCCCACCGGACGCCACTCGGGCGTGTCTGACTGCCACGACCATGGAGTCAGAGCAGCCCCACGACGCACGGCGGACGCAGCAATAGAAAAGCGCTGGTGAAGGGTGACATCGTCCGAACCCTCCGATTTAGGTGCAGACATTATGACTTAGCTTTTCCTCGAAAATTCGTGAGAGAGAGAAAAAACAAGAAACAATGTCCACGCAGCTCCTCTCCAACAACTATCTTACACTAACTCAAGTGGTGTATACAGACACTCGCCGTGGTGAAAATAGGGAAGGAGCTGTTAGTATGGCCACACCCCTGCTTATGTAGAGGAGCGGATGGGGGTGTGGCCAGGCGGATGGGTGTGTACAGGTACATGTGGAGAAATGTATTCAGTATATAGGCTGATATGGGATATGTTCCAGTAGGCGCAGAGCGTAAGCTATGACATAATATAACCAAACCTATCTCAGTGAACCGTACCTATCTCAGATGAAGTCAAGTCAGTATCGGAAGGGATTGTTCAGTGTCTGTGGAAATGAAACTCCCCAGTTTTAACAGTTTGGTCAGAGTTATTTCAGAGTTATCAGAGAACCAAACCTCTTTCAGAGAACCATAACTATCTCAGAGAACCAAACCTATCTCAGATAATCAAACCTATCTCAGAGAACCATACCTATCTCAGATAACCAAACCTATCTCAGAGAACCTATCTCAGATAACCAAACCTATCTCAGAGAACCGTACCTATCTCAGAGAACCATACCTATCTCAGATAACCAAACCTATCTCAGATAACCATACCTATCTCAGAGAACCAAACCTATCTCAGAGTTATCTCAGAGAACCATACCTATCTCAGATAACCGTACCTATCTCAGAGAACCATACCCATCCCAGAGAACCAAACCTATCTCAGAGAATTGTACCTATCTCAGAAAATTTTACCTATCTCAGAGAACTGTACCTATCTCAGAGAACTGTACCTACCTTGTGCTGCATTCCGGTGGATGTCGGGTAGACTCTTTTTTTATATCCAACCTCTACGTTTTCAAAGTCAAAGTCTTCATGTACATGTCGAAATACTTCCCAAAGGTCAGTGAATACCACGACCACAACATCAGAGGAAGTTCCACAAATCATGTTCAACCCAGATTCGGCACAAACATGGGCCTAAATATGTTTTGCAATTATGCCACATCAATGTGGAACGCCCTACCCACAGCCGTACATTTTTTTGAATCCCTACCCACCTTCAAAACCGCTCTCAAAGAGCACCTACGGGAGGCTGCAATTCGAAACTGGCCCCCGTAAATGTCCAACCCCCCCCCCCCCTCCCACCCCCTCCTAATGTACAGTTTCCTCCCCCTTGTATGTTATCTGCTAGGATCTCTGTTTAACAGTACCGTATATTTGCATATCTTGTATGTCACAAATGTAACAGTACTGTATACCTGTATGTCATGTATTGTCATAAATGTTATGATATATATCTGTATATCTGTATGGCCCCCGTAAATGTTGAGCCGTACTGTATTGTACCCATTCTGCAATCTGTTAATAAAGTTTTCAAACTTCAAATGCAATTACTTTAACCGTTTCCTGGAAATAATATGTAGTTTTGCATGAGGTGCACAGTCTTGTATACCCACTCATTTTTGTCAAATGTAAAAACGCAGATCTCATTTAACTCTGCTCCCATCAAAATGTCAGACCAATTGAATAAGTGGAACCATGTAAACACCCTCTACCTTGAGAAACTCCCATGGTAAAGGTTTCAAACATTTTCCGGAAACCAGACAGAACTATCACGTGACTCCCCATGGTTCAACCCATGGTTCACCCAACCCCCTCCAATGTACAGTAATTTACCTAGTATGGTTTTGTCAATATTCCAATGTACAGTTTTGCCTGTTTGTACAGTGTCCCCCCCCATGTACAGTTTTGCTTGTTTGTACAGTGCCCCCCCCCAACCCCCTCCAATGTAAATTACCTAGTATGATTGTCAATATCCCAATGTACAGTTTTGCCTTGTACAGTTGTACAGTGTTTCTCCCCCCAACCCCTCCCCCCCCAACCCCTTCCTACCCAACCCCCCCCCCCCCCCCCCACAACCCCACCCGACCTCCTCCAATGTACAGTTTTTACGTCAAATGTATATACTCCGTTTTCTGGACTCTTTTTGTATCACAAACAGTACTGTATTTGCAAATCTGGTATGTCATAAATGTATAGATGTAGCAGTACTGTCTATCTGTATGTCATGTATGTCAATTATGTCCTGATGAATTGAAAATGGGGGACCCTGATGTAAACAAGACGAAAGTCTTTCTCTGGTCTGCAACAATTGTGTGTATTGAGCTGTACTGTATTATACCCATTCTGCAATCTGTTAATAAGGTTTTCAATCAATCAATCAATCAATAAATCAATAAATCAATCAATCAATCAACCTATTAGTGACATCACACGATATTGACAACCTATAGAGGGCGATAATACGCTGCGTCCGGTCTAGTCTGCCGCAAAGTCAAATAAGAAGAAGAAAAGAAGGAGGAGGAGAAGAAGAAGAAGGCCAGCGAATGCGACGATACAAGGAAATAACGTTCGAAAACATTACTGATTCCTGTGAGCCGCAGAACCGTTAGCACTGAACGATACACGAAGGTTTGAGCTGGCTACTGATAGACCGTTTTATTTTGGAAAAGTATACAGTGCTATTTTGGAAAAGTAGCCTTTGCTGAAGGTATTATTAATTTCCACGTGGCACGATAGGTTTAGTAGCCTATCATGAGGATAAATGAAAACACTTTACTAGAAGGGGAAAAGGTCGTGTTGGTCCCTTACAATGCAGACCATGTGCCCAGGTAAGTTAAGACTATTATTGGGATGTATAACGATATAAGGAATTTCACCCATTGTACGAATTCGCATTATATGCTTCGTGTGCCCCACAGCCAGGACGGTTCAGTCAGCATTTGTGAACAGCATCACTCGCCTAAGCTAGAAACCACAGAGACAATCGGAGTGATGTCACCTGGAAGTAAAATATGGGGCTGCTGCCCCGACCATAGACGATGCGGGCTCTGACTCTGAGGCCAGGCATAATAACATGCCCGTCTGAATTCACACACATAATAAGGTTTATATTCTAGTATTACCAACGGGTCTGAACCAGAATAAAAAAAATAAAAATCGGTCTACGAGCTCACTATACAATATTTTATGGCCTCACAAAGTCAAGAGCCACATTCAGCGTCTATGAGTACTTAGCCCTGGATTTTACATCCAGGTGACAATATTATTATTATACACTCACGGGTTCTTCCGTTCTTTCTTTGGTTTCCAGCTTTAGGCGAGAGTGGTGCATGTTAAGATGAGATATTCCTTTATTGATCCCCTTGGGGGAAATTCAGGCATGTTTACAAATATTGTCCTCAGTCACAGGAATAACAAAGTAGGTGACATTACCCTTTAAGGCATTTGTGTTTACTAACGTTATTTGTTGATTAATATGTTTATTTTTTTTATTTGTTGAAACACTTTAATCGACCTGGGCCCTATTCCCCGTACCTGGTTCAACTAAGTCATCAAAAGTCCCATTATCCAGATTCAATTAACCCGATGTTTGAATCCAGGCTTTCCCTGTTCCTCTAACGCCGATTCAGTCTCGTTCATTCGAACCAGACTTGATACTCAGGATAATTGCGCACGGCCGCCTCACCTGAAAAGACAGCAGGTGTCGATCGCAGAAATCCTGATTTTCTAACGGCATTGATTGATTTAAAACTTTATTAACAGATTGCAGAATGGGTACAATACAGTACGGCTCAATAGCCTCGCCGACGAGTTAAATGCATATAATATAATAATGCAGGACCTGTTGCAGAGGTCTTTATTCGGCATGCAACGACACTCAATGTTTTAGTGGTACACACACAGCGGAACATTTTGACAGTGCTTTCAGCGTTTCCAGGATTAGCAGCTAACGCTAATTAGCTTAGCTTAGTTAGCTCCCTACAGTGCAAGCAGGCGCCACGGGCAGTCAGGACAGAAGAGTAGTGGATGTGACATCGGTAAACAAGCCACAAATTAGGCCTGTCGTAAGACCAAAACACACTGCAGTTTTAATTATTTTACATGACTATTTTGTGACCCGCCAAATGGCGGACAGACCTCTCAGTGGCACACGCCAAACCTAAAATATGGTCGCCAATGGTGGGTGGCGCCGTGGCGGGCTCTAGTTTCGGGCCCTGTTAGCGCCTTATAACTAGCCTTGCAGAAATGATACCAGACCAATTCCATATAACGCATATTCATCACGCTATAAAATGGGAACGTATTGATGAGAAAATTATTTCTTTAAGGCATATTGAAGGGAAGGTTTATAGTGTCAATTGACAATGAGAATCGACACATAGCAATAATTTAAAATATAGATTTAGCTCTACAAACACCCTCACGCATAGTTAAACCATGTTATGATAAGCTGGCCTTATAGAGTGGGCCTGTCTAATCCCTGTGGCCGTCAATGTGTTAAGGGGGTGCAGACCAGAGAGAGACTTTCGTCTTGTTTACATCAGGGTCCCCCATTTTCAATTCATCATAACTATATGACATACATGACATACAGAAACTACATTGGAGAGGGTTGGGTTTGGACATTTACAGGGGCCAGTTTCGAGTTGCAGCCTCACTAGACCTGTGCGGTTTTGAAGGTGGGTAGTGATTCACATTCCTTTACAGCTGTGGGTAGGGCATTCCACATTGATGTGGCATAATTGCGAAACGTGTTTAGTCCCTTGTTTGAGCCGCATCTGGGTTTAACATGATTTGTGGAGCTCCCTCTGGTGTTGTGGTCGTGGTATTCACTGACCTTTAGGAAGTATTTTGACATGTTAATGGGTACCTTAGTGGTGTAGTGTATCTTGTGTAGACCAGGCCCATTGCAAGTTGCTGTACTCTGTCGTCTACTCTAAGCCATCCTAGGTTGTCAAAGTGGGCAGGGGTGAGGTGGGTTTTAGGAGTGAGGTTAACACTTTCCGTGCCACACACGAGAATACTCTGGTTTATTAATAGGTGGTTGAAAGCCACTCACGAGATTTCTCGGATTTTTTTTTTTTTTTAGCGATCTGAAATCATATTGCATCACCCGAGCCTACCCGAGTATAGCCGAGCGGCGCCGGCGATCATTGTGGAAAAAAGTGCCCCCTGTCGTCTCCCAGATGACATAAGGGATTTTGGAATGGACTCAATGAAAATGAATGGGGAAAAAAATCCGGTACTCCACATTTTCCAGTCCACTGATGCAGCCGTGGTTATCAGAGTTCATTCTGGATCCTCTGAGCCCCGCGGATCATGGAGTTCTACTGTATCGCGTTGGATCCATACGCTTATCGATTTTTTCGAATGGTGATCAGGAATTGGAATATACCAGTTGGATACCATCTGATGTCAGGTAAGGACTCTATGTTATCAGTGTTAGGATAATCAAACAAATTTTGATGAAGTTATAAGCTGTTTTGTTAAATGTCCTCTTTCGGTTTCACTGTAAAAGTCAGAGAGGAAATCAACGGGGCGATTATCCGTGCGCGGCCCGAATGTGCTTGCGTGCACATATAATATTGATCATCTAGCGTTTATTTGAAAACGATTCATAAAAAGGCAGACGAATATCAACGTTGTGGAATATTCCAGTAAAAGACGATTTTCATAGAATGCTCCAGAATGGGCTGTTTTTTATCTGAAAACGGGTGCTTTTCTAAATGCTCTGAAACGGAAATGACGCGATAAAGAAACAATCTGCCTTAACAGCACTGACTGGAAAATAGTCTTTGATAATGCGATGGGCAGATTAGACACATAGCCATAATTTAAAACATAGATTAGGCGATATTAACGTTAACATTGGCACCGATGGTGGCATTCAGCGGGTAAAAAGGAAAACCCGGCGTGGCGCTCAAAGTGTTAAGCAGTAGTCTGACCAGTGTGTTTTGTGATGTTTGTAATCTTGTTTTTAGTGCCTTTGAGGTGCTTTGGTGCCATGAGGTGCAGGCTAGGGCTGCACGATTTTGGGAAATAATCTGACAGATATTGCGATTGCGATTATAGCAGCCCCACATAGATTTATAGTAAAATGCGGCTTGCATCTGGCCTACGCAGTGGGTCTGTTCGGGACACCGAGCCTGAAAATGTTTCTTTTTACCTGGGAATCGATACCGGTACCCAACGGTACCTTTTTTTCTGTACGTTACTCTCCCTCTCTGAAGTCTAAACTTCACAACACACAATCTAAAACCCCTTACCTCCGTCTCCCAAACCGTTCCTACAACAATAACAACTTGCAAAGGAGATCTTGTATCTCAATGGGACTTCCTGGTTAAAAAAAAAATTGCTAATTGCATCATTTCAAATCGCGATCGATTTAAAATCGATTAATCGCTCAGCCCTAGTGCAGGCATAGTCGTAGTACCCTTGAATGAGTGTTCCTGTTAGTCTTCAGGGTATTCTTGTTTACCAGAGATGAGATCCGTTACAAGAATCTTGTTCGTTGGTGCGGCTGGGTGGTGCAGCGGACATTGCGCTCGTCACCAACGCAAGAGACACCGGTCTTGAATCCGGCTGTCAGCGTTACCTCCGGCTTGGGCCGGCCGTCATACTGACTCAATTTACTCAATTGGCAGAGTCAGTGGGAGGGGAGTCGTTGGGTGGTAATCTGGTCGTTGTAAACGGCGACTCCTACAGGTCGGTCAGGGCGCCTGCACAGCAAAGACAGGAAATGGCAGGAGCAGTGTGAGCCTCCCACACGTTACACCTCGCCAATGAGAGTCCGCGCTGGCAGGTGAAAAGAAGTGACTGGCTGCCTCCACATGTATCGGAGGGGACATGTGATGGGCTTCTATCCTCCCTACGACCGGCCAGTGGGGGGCACATGCGAGCAACGATCAGGACAGGGGAGGGAGAATTGGCACGAGGAAATTTGGATGGGAGAAAAATCACAGAAAAAGGAGGAGAAAAAGTGGGTAAAAAAAAAGAAAATAATCTTGTTCGTTGGTTGACCTTTTTGATTACATTGGTTGCCATTTTGGCACAGGAAAGATTTGCCTCTACTCTAGGATAGAACCCAGATATGTAATTTCATCTTTCCTTGTGACAATATTGTCACCCACTGTAACAGAGAAGCCGTTGGTCTTGTTGAGTTTGTTATTTGATCTGAAGAGCATGGACTCTGTTTTGCCCATGTTTAATGATAGTTTGTTATCAGCGAGCCAGGCTACAACTGTCCACCTGGGCCCAATTCCCGCAAAGAATCTTAAATCTAAGTACATACTATTAACCCATTGACTCACAAGTTGTTCTTAGTGCTAAAAAGGTTTTTGGATGGAAAGTGGGCCCTTTTCACAGATGTATCATATCTGGTATGCCCAACCTATACTAATGCTCAACGGCATTAGGATGATGCTGGGAGAAGAAATTTGCCTATAGGCCAGGAATCAAGTGTTTCTTTATTAATCCCCTTGGGCAAATGTAGGTGTCATAGCAGCATGGGGGACGGGGGAGGGGAGGTACAGGCAGGACAAAAAGATAATAATAGAAATAGTAATAATAATAATGGAGTAGAACATAATGATAATAGTAGAATTGCCAAATTTCTTCGACTCAATGTAAAGCCTTGGAAATTACATTACACACATTTCATTACAATACCTAGGTTTGCGCACAGCTTTCCCTCAAACAGAGCAGAATACTCTGTCACATGACCACTCTTGCAGGTGACCTGCTATACCCAAATACATTTTCCTGGCAGGTCGCTTTGATCAGGGGGAAACCCTCATTTTGGAGTGGCAGGTCCTTGGCAAAGTCTGTCACATGCTGGGATTACAAATAGGGCTGGGCCGGGGCGATAACCAGCTGTCAATGGGATCATATTGTGATTATATCATGGTATTGTGATGCACACAAGTTTATGTTGTCTAAAGTGTTCATTAAGAAGCACATAGGATATGAACAAAGATTTCTCACAAAATGTTATCTTAAGTATTTGAGGGAATGTCGCTTGAAAAGTTTTGGGTGGTATGTCACACTTCATTAACACACAGTTCAATGACATTAACGCATCCACCGCCGGAAACACTTTAAAACGTTATTGCCTGCCATGCTTTGACCGCCAGAGGCCAGACCACGCTGTACAGCGATATTGAGATCAATATTAAATTTTTTCGCCATGGCATTCATAATTCATATATACACCTCCGGCGCTGCAGCTGGACCCTACGGCTAAAAAAAAAACGACGGCTCAATACCGCCGCCTGGTGGATGGTCGGGCGAGTTACACTTGAACAACAGGAAGTGGGAGGTGTCCGTCGATTAAATTCATCCGGCCGTCAGACATTGTTGCAAGGCTCCCGACAGATACTATAGTACATATCGATCGCTTTATAAACGTAATAATCGATATGATTTCGGCGTTTATTGCGACATACAAACCGGAAATGGACCTAGGCGATCGACGTCCTATACCTGGGATCTTTCACCGCCAGTCTCATTGGCGCACGGTAAGAGGACGCTGATTTGTTTATTATTTTCACTGCAAACCGATCTGATCAATATATCACCCATACTACATAAAGCATTTACTGACGATCACGGAATTATAAACTACCCCCCCCCCCCCCTTTCATCCGCGCATGATGACGCATAACGTATAGGATCATATACAGTTGAATTTTTTTATATAGCGTGTATCGGGAATAAACGGCAGTTGATAATCTATATATGCGTTTATGCCTATAACTCGCGTTCTATGAATTACTGCAGAAAACGATAAAAAACATACTTATATTCTAGAAGGTATTTTTGGAAGAATCTATGAATGAAAAAGTATAACATTTCTACATCCTGAACGATAGATAATCGATGTTGAATGGGCCATAGTAATGTCAATTTAGCAATACAATTTAAAAAGCTATAGCCATGCAAAGAAGGTGAACATCTCCATAGGCCCAGTCCACACGAGCGCTGGATTTAATATAACCATGATTGTATGTGCGCAGTTGCACTGTTCGGCCACACACAACCGGGGATTTGCTACACTGCAACCCCGGTCTTTGAAAACCGGAGTCCAGGGTGAAGTTTTGCGGTTGCGTGTGGGCATAGCAACCGAGGTTATTCCCAGTGTTTACAGCAGAGCTGTTGCAATTATTTCCCATGTTCACGGCAGACTGTCAAACAATAGCAAGTTAGCAACCGAGCGAGGGGTAGAGAGATTAGAGCAGAGCCAGCTACACCAGTGTTTACAGCAGAGCTGTCCCAAGTAGCGTTATATGAAAATGATTGTAACAAACTTTTGTTCGAAACGTATCGTCTGTGTTGAAGAGTGTTGTGATCGACTGATGTCTGTTGTCGCATTCCTGACCTGATGCTCAGAGTAAACATGTAGCTGCGGCTAAACTAAACTCATGTATTGTCAAGTTATTGTTATAAGGAACCCAGTCCAGACTGCATCCCCTTAACAATTGTTTGTATTGAGCCGTATTGTATTGTACCCATTCTGCAATGTGTTAAATAACGTTTGCATCCATTCATAGCGGTAACGTTACCACATTACGTTAGCATTTAAGCTATATACTATACATAGATATAGCCATTCACATTAGCATGTAGCTAACAACACCGGCGGTCTTTTGTGAGACTAAACTATCCGCTCTTGGTGGTAAATTGTGTTGCTGTTGGTTTTGTTTCATCAACAAATGAGAGGCAGAACACAGTGAATGTATCCGTTTGTTTATTGCACTTTTATTGCAGTTTCTTTCTTTGCTGAAAATATATGTTCCGTTGGCAAAATGATATTTAAAGATGGCGGCTATGGTGTTTCTAAACAGGAAGTTTAGTGAGCGTTCAACCTTTTCTGATTGGTTGAAATGGCCTTCATGTCTGAACAACATCGCCGCCTACTGTCTTGGCATTGTACTACATGTATCGGTTGCTGGTTTTTCCAGCCGCCGTGGGTACGCAATTATATGCGGTTGTTCACCTGTGTGGACAGAGGTTTATTTTTTTCAAACTTCGGTCACATTAAATCCAGTGCTCGTGTGGACAGGGCCAGAGTGGTGGCAGTGAGGCTACATTGATGGATATAACCATGGCAGGGAATGTGTTAACTGGATTACATAACCTGTGATTTTACATGTGTGGGCAAACAGAGCATCGTCATCATACAGTATGTATTGATATTGAGAAAAAGTTCTTATCAGTTATTGTTATATAGATTTATCGCCCCGGCCCAGTAATTATCTACCTTGACTACCTATCTCAAATCCTCTCCTTGGTCCAAAGGAAGCAAGTTGCAAATTGTGTTTGGAGGATCAAGAAAAGAGGGTGGGGGGTTTGAGATGGGTCAATTATAAACAACGGCCATTACGAATAATCACCGTCGACTGACTCGGTGCAACCAAGGTCTTGAGTAGATGATGTCTAGTCTGTCCCTCTCGGTCTGTCTTTGCCAGGTACCATGAGTAGATGATGTCTAGTCTGTCCGTCTGTCTGTCTTCAGGTACCATGAGTAGGGATGGGTACCTTTCACATTTGAACCAATACCGGTACCTGTGAATCGATACCGGTACCCAACGGTACCTTTTTTCGGTACTTTAGTCTCAAGAAATGTAATTTACCTACCTCAGTCGTGAAAAAAAAAATCCAAACTTCAAATAACTACAATTTCAACAGTTTTCGGCTTGCCATTGCTCCGACTGCTTTGTTGTTGAATCAAGTCAAATCCAAGGTAATCATATATTGTGCGTGTGAACGTTGACATGAAAAGATTTTTTTTTTTTTTTTTTTTTTTTTTTTTTTGTATCTCACTTGATTCGATACTCTGTAGTACCGACGTGTTTCGGTTCGGTACCTCAAAAGTACAGAATTCGGTACCCATCCCTAACCATGAGTAGATGATGTCTAGTCTGTCCGTCTGTCTGTCTTCAGGTACCATGAGTAGATGATGTCTAGTCTGTCCCTCTGTCTGTCTTCAGGTACCATGAGTAGATGATGTCTAGTCTGTCCGTCTGTCTGTCTTCAGGTACCATGAGTAGATGATGTCTAGTCTGTCTGTCTTCAGGTACCATGAGTAGATGATGTCTAGTCTGTCCCTCTGTCTGTCTTCAGGTACCATGAGTAGATGATGTCTAGTCTGTCCGTCTGTCTGTCTTCAGGTACCATGAGTAGATGATGTCTAGTCTGTCTGTCTTCAGGTACCATGAGTAGATGATGTCTAGTCTGTCCCTCTGTCTGTCTTCAGGTACCATGAGTGGATGATGTCTAGTCTGTCCTTCTCTGTCTGTCTTTGCCAGGTACCATGAGTGGATGAAGTCTGCTGAGCTACAGCAGCTGACTTCATCAGAGCCTCTGACTCTGGAGCAGGAGTTTGACATGCAGAGGACCTGGAGGGAGGATGATGACAGTAAGCTACTGTTTGTTTTGGACTTGGGACGCACAGTGGACTTGTTGTTACACAATCCACATTGTCCAATTTGGGCTTTTAACTTGCACAACTAGAATCAGCCCTGTTGGAATTTTACGGCCGGGTGTAGAATTGTGTCTTGCTTAAATACAAGTGTAAAATGGAACAACAGAATAACGTTAACAAGGACTTTTGTTTAAAGACACAAAACACACACACACAAACGATAAAGAATGTCCACGGTTGTGTCCTCTATTTGCCACTACCCTTGATTATCTGAGGAAGTGCTCGTCTGAAAAGCTTTACTCGAGCATTAAAATGTACATTTAAAACCAGTGGGAATCAAATGGACTTAGGCTGCATATCTTGGCTCATTGAAATCTCCATATTTTAATGGTAGTGACACACACACACACGCACACTGTGACTGACGGAAGTGATTCACCATCCCTATTTCCTTCATCATCTCTTTACTTGTTTATCTCCTCTCCTTCTTCTTCCTCTGTCTTTTCAAGAGTGCACCTTCATCATCTTGGACAAGCAGCGTTTGGCGGACCCTGGGGTACAGGAAGAGCAATGCATGGTGGGAGATGTCAACATTTTTCTGACGGACCCCAGTGACCCCTCCTTGGCTGAGCTGGAGGTCATGATAGCTGGTGAGACGCTGCATGTTCCTGTTATAAACGCATAAAAACACATGACGTCTAGTACAGACTGCTGAAGTTTGACAAAACATTTAAAGCTCTAGTTAAATTTGAGGAATCATTTATTTAATACTATTTAGAGACGAGAAAAAGAATATACATATTAATAAAATATTAAAGAAAAGATAAAGACATTTTCACAGACACATTTTCCAGATGGTAGAGGCTAGTAAAACTATCACTATTTGGGGTGAAGCCATAAAGCGGGAATGGTATTTGCAAAACTTGCCAAATATTAGGTCTGCACTGACATGTTTTTTCTTAGAGTTAAACGATTATTTTAGTGAGTGAATAGAGGTGCTTTGCATCTAAAAAAAATAATAATAATAATAAATCCAATGAGAAAATAAAAGAAACCTTCTCTTCAAGGTTTGCGGCAGTGCTGCCGGTTGTGATGGTGGAAGCTTTGTATCCAATGTCTCCAAACAGTGATTGTCTATGTACTCTCCAACAGAGCCCAGCTACAGGGGCAAGGGCCTCGGGAAGGAGGTGACACGGATGATGATGTGCTACGGTGAGCGGATTACACAGTATGTGATGATAGAAACTGTTTCTGGATCAGTCATTCTGCTGCATCAAAGTTGATGTGCTACGGTGAGCGGATTCCACAGTATGTGATGATAGAAACCTCTTCTGGATCAGTCATCCTGCTGCATTGAAGTTTGCCCATTTTAGAATAATGACGTACATTCCACTTTGTCAAACCTGAACACGATTTAAGGGAGAAAGTTAGTTAAAGTTACTGATGACACATTCTATGAGATTGCCACTGAGGACAGAGCTGTATGCTGATTAATCCTCTTATGATACAGATTTAGATTTTGTGAGCATATGGAGTGCAGTTGGTTGCCAGTGAACTGCAGTATCTGCTATTGTGTGTGATCACTGTGCTCTATTCCAATAGGAGTTACCAGACTGGGGATCCAAACGTTTGAGGCGAAGATCGGACTAGACAACAAAGTCAGCGTCACCATGTTCAAGAAGCTCAACTTCAAAGAGGTAATTATGTAAAACATTCTCCTTTTTATCTTCTTCTTTCGTGTAACGTCAGAGGTCCAACTCCGTATCTTGTAGCCATGCCCTTAACTCTGGTCCCACATCAAAGAGGCTGGCTTCCGAGGGTGGTTTGTATAGGGGGCAGATGGTCAGGATGTGGTCAACAGTCTGCTCAGGGTCTCCACACTCACATGCAGCGCTGTCTGCCAGGCCCCACTTCTTTAATGATGCTTTAAAGCGACCAACCCCAGATCTTAAACGGTTCAGCAGAACCCATTGCCGGCGTGGAAGATCGTCTCCTGTGGCGCCATCTCCTGGATCCCAGATGTGGTGGTGGATACGGGTTGGCCCAGCACTCTCCCACTCTCTCTTCCAGGCTGCCGCCAGCCATCCATTTCTGGATAGGTCCTCAGTGGTGGAACGGAGCATCTCTTGTGCCACCTTGTTGTAGGGGTGGCGGGACTTGAGTCTGCTCATAGGTGCTGTTGTTGTTGTGGTGTTGTGTAGGATGTGCCAGTCATGCTTCACTGCCTTCCTTGCTAGGGCGAGAGTGGCAGCCTCTCGTCGTAGGCCAGCTGGTGCGATTCCTGCAAGGACTGGCAGCAGGAAGACGGGTGTAGCCTTCAGGCATCCAGTGATGATCCGGAGGGCGTTGTTAGTAGCCGCATCAACTTTTTTAACGTGCGGGCTTCTGCAAGATGACAGCGACAGTACGACTACAATTAACTTTCTTAGGCCTTGGGTCTGGTATATTATGCAGTTCAGGTAAATAATGCTCATTTTCTCTATCTGGAGAAGTTATAATAATATCAGTAATAATCATTTTAGCTTGAAATATTTCCATCAATCGAGGTGTAACTTCTGTGCCTTGGCTGTAGTGACCAAGGAGGTCGGTTGCGATCAGTTTGAGAACACTAATTTTAATGTTCCTTCCGTGCCCCAGGACGGTTCCATCAGTCATGCACCACTGTCACGCAAATTGGAAAGAACTCTCCAAACGATGTCACTGGGATGTAAAATCTGGGGCTGCTCCATTGGCTATAATAATAATGGGGCTCTGACGTCACAAGGCCATGTGTGTTAAGAGCTCTTAACACCCAGAAGAGGTTTAGGTTTGTATTCTAGATTTGCTAGAAGGTCTGACCCAGAATGTGTTAATGGCTTCTCTGTGGAGCAGCCCCAGATTTCACATCCCAGTGACATCACCCTCTGATTTCTTGCTTCAGGAGAGTGTGGTGAATGTTCACCAATACTGACTGGACTGCTCTGTATTCTTAACACTTTGAGTGCCGGCCTCCGTGTCCTATTTACACCGTTGAATGCCACCACCCACTTCAATGATAGAGCTCTCATATTTGCGAACGCATAAACTATATCTTAAATTATGTGTCTAATATGGCCATCGCTTATCAATGACTTGTTTGCAGTCAACATTGTCGAAACGGATTGTTTTTTAATCTGTTCATTTCCGTTTTATACCATTTTGAAAAACGCTCGTCTTTTGAAAGTTTCAGAAGATTCTGTGATAATCGCCCGTTACTGGAATACACTGGAATACACAAAACACGTTGACATTTTTGAAAATTTTCGGCCTATTTATGAATAGTTTTCAAATAAACGCTAGATTATCGATAGTATATGTGTACTTATGCACGCTATAGAAGCGGGCTGAAAAATCGATTATCTTATTTCCTGATCGCACACGCACACATACACACATATGGCACACGCTGATATATAGGTGAAAATAGCTCTGATTATCCCAAGACTGGTCAAATAGATTCCTTACCTCAAATCAGATGTTCTCCAAAAAGATGATTCCAATTCCTGATCGCCATTCCAAATATCGATTGCGTTTATTGATCCAACGCTGGGTACTGGAAACACACATTCTCCTCTGTTTTGATGGTCGGCAATGACTTCGATTGTCTCTGGTTACTTGTCTGACAAGTAAAATGTGGAAGCAGGACTTTTTTTTTTCTCCATGCGTTTCATTCAATCCAATCCAAAGGGGTGCAGTACCATCCGGAGAGACGATAGGGGGCGGTATTTTCCCTGTTCGAGTTCAGACGGAGTTCTAACGTGAGGCTAGATTCATGAAATATGAATGGAAATCTCTAATAAAGAAAATAACGATAAAAAAACGGCATACCTCGTTTTTGGCACTGAACGGTTTGCATGAAATAACGAATTATGCCATGGCTGGCACTCAAAGTGTTAAAGGAACATGCCAACATTTTGGGAAATTAGCTTACCGTCTTCTCCAGAGAGAGACAAGATAGATACCAGTTTTCTCTGTGCGTTCAGTAGAAAGCTATCTGGCTGCACATTAGCCTAGCTTAGCACAATGAATGGAAGCGGACATGGCTGGTTAGCCTAGGCATTGTCCAACTAACACCTCTCCCGAAGGCTAACCGGTCATGTCCGCTTCCATTCATTGAAAGCAGCAAAAGCAGGTAGGGTAAATAAGGTGAGCAAGGCAGGCCAGATGGCATCATCGGAGGAAGGAACGTGGAAAAGGACAAGCGATGGGAGCACAAATTAACATCACAATGGGAAGGTTGCATGAATCTAACCATCCCTTCCCTGTACCCTGCAGTTGTCATTGTGCAAGGTGTTCAAGGAGGTGACCCTGGGCGTGACCATGGACGCCTCCTTTCAGGCAAGACTCCTCGGCGAAATGGCCTACGTGAAGGAGAGAGAGTACAGACAGATCTGTACCAACCAGCAGGGACTGACCTCACAATGATGTCGGGACACTGGAAAGTTTTACCTAAAGGACTTCCTAGTGTGAAGCAGTGCGTTCTGGGTACAGAAGGATACCCGGACGAGTATATTGTGATTGGTCCAAGGATTCCCTGACCCGCTGCTACCAGAAGCTATGGTAGAATGGAAATTTAAACTGTTGTGTTATCTATAATTATGCATATAAACGCAGCATAGGTTTGTGACAGTCTGCACCCTGTTGTTTGCGGTATCTTCATTCATAGTGTTCTTATGACCTGTTTTGCCAACCAATATGGTGCAATGCCACAGTTTTGTAATTTGATAATCACCTTTCATTACAATCACCTGTTGTTTGTGACTAAGATGTCTGTGATTGAATACAATGGATAGGGATGGGAATCATCCAAAATATTATGATATTTGGGCCAGATAATTATGTGATTGTTTGTTTTTGAGCACCATACGTCTTGTGATTTAATGCTGCAATGTATTGTGATTTTAACACTCGATTTCTGTTTCATTCAACGTTTGTGGTAAAAATCTGAAATATCCCTTTGGGAAATAAAATTGATGTCATAGATGGGTAAACACATCTGTAATTAATAACCTTAAAGTAACACGCCAACATTATTCTACAAGCTGAGTCGGAGAAGAAGATATCAATTTCCTTACTCGGTAGAAAGGTATCCATCTACAATCTAGCCTATTTTAGCACAAATGAATGGAAGCCGGTTTGGACCCCTAGCCTAGCTTAAAATCCCAGGAGAGGTGTTTTTGGCCAACAGCTAGGCTAGCTGGTCTGTATCCACTTCCATTCATTTGTGCTAGGCTAGCTTGCAGCCGGATAGCTTCTTCTTACCTGACTTTGGAGAAGTGAATTTCCCATAATATTGACATGTTCCTTTTAAAGACATAATGATGTATAGTTTCATACAAACATACTCCTGTGTGTGTGTGGTGGTGTCTTTATGACCCACTAAAAGTGTGTTCTATTCTTCCCTCAGCCTGTTTTGATGTGTCTGGCTGTCAACCTTTGGGCAGCGTTATGTGCGTCCATGTATCTCCTCTACTTGCCATTAACCCCCACGTCGAATGCACCTGATTGGATACACACACACTGCTGGTGGGCAGTCCATGGTTCTCTGCTCCTGTTCTCTACTTAAAGCTGAACCTAAAATACGTTAAACAAATTTTGGAGGGTAAATTCGATATATTGCTCAAGTCATTATTTGATCTGCAATACCTAGTTGAGATACAGCATTTCCTATGTTTTGGTGGTGCTCTAGTGGCTGAACCTAGTATTCTTTTAATATTGGGTCTGCCCTTTCCACCTAAATGGAGCATACCCATTATTAAAGTGAATGTTGCAATTCTTTTTAACCCCAGCCCTATTTCTTGCATATCAATGATGCTGTCGATTGGTAAAGTCCTTTCTCGGCACACACTCCATGCCGTTCTTCATACTAGATGTCCACAGCTCGGCCTAGTTATCCACAAACGAATCAATGGCTCACACTCCTGTCTACAAGCCCTGAAAACGATACTGAAATCTACTTTTGAATGCATTGTGGAATAGGTTTCAGAGAGTCTGTTAAGTAAATTGAACATTCCAAATATGAACGTCAAAACAGTTTTAAGTCCGCTGCCGCACCAAGAGACACAATTCTGCCCCATCGAAAAACACAAATACACATACACACAGTGCCACTTGGTTGTATTGCTGGGTTGAGCTGACAACTTCAGCATCATGAACTGCACACTCAATGTAGACCGCTGCGGAGTGCTGGAAGGCATTATTAGTCCAAATCTGAGGTGAGGTAGACTCATAGGTGAGCTTCATTCACTTGATTACTGTTGACCCAGTTTGAGCCCTTATAGTGATAAAACATAAACATCTATTTTGATTTCATGGGGCCTTTAAGCCAGCTGGTAGTGGTATGAGATTATATCACGGTGCTCACCACGACCGACCAACTAAAGCTGAGACATTTAGTCTCCCAATAGGTTTTAATTTATTCATATGTAATGATGTTCCCTTTCAATGTGGTGACACCATTTATTTTATTTTTAAAATGTATTTTAGACTTGACTTCACTGTTATGGGCGACAGTGACTCAGGAGGTAGAGCAGTCACCTGGTAATTGGAAGGTTCTCTGTTTGATTCCGGTTCCTCTCAGCAGCGCGTCGAAGTGAGCAATACACTTAACCTCCAACTGCTCCCGATGAGCAGATTGGCACCTGACATGGAACCCTCAGGAATCGTGAGATGCTAGCTTGAGACTCAATCTTTTCTATTAGCATGTGATACACATGAATCTTGCCAATTCAAATTATGAAAATGTTGAGTACATCAGGCTATCATGGTGGCCTGATGCCTGCCATTAAGTTGCTGCAATTTTGAGGTTGATGATGCCATTAATTAGTCACACAGAATTGGGCCACTCGAACACTAGAAAAGTTCAGTTATTTGGTGTCAATAACGGCATCTGGCTGACGAGCACTCCTTTTCTAAAAATGGCTCAAACTTACCTAGACATGCCATGCATAATCTGAATGACATATGCTTATGGCTTATGGTTGTGATCCTAGAGGTCAGAAAAGGTTATTATACAGTAAATGGACTGCATATATGTAGCGCTTTTATCCGAAACGATTTCCAATTTATGCCTGGTTTCTAATGGTATGTGGCGCCTACTACTGCTGACCTTGAACCAGATGGTAAAAGAATGGTTTTCCAATTAATTAACAAGGTACCCTTTTTAAATCACTCTTTTCACACACAAACACGAGCAATGTTCAAACATTCCTGCAGCATGTAGCTTTTTATTGACATTTACGAGGACAAAGCTTTACAAAAATGGATGCAGCAGCGGCACACTGCCCTGGCAGCAGGCGACATGACGGCTGAAGCGAAGGAGCAGACGAGGTGCTCTCCAGTCGTCATCAGAGGAATCCTGCCCTTCATCTACAGAGACGACACTCATCAGCCCACTGTCTGCAGTGTAGTTAGAAGAAAAAGAAGAGCTACTGCAGACTACCGACAGGCAGGCCAACGTCAGCCTAGTCCCCGCACCCAGTACCGCCTTGAGCACCTCATAAATAATTGGATTAGGTGGATATATGTTGGAACTGGAAGTCAATGGAAAGTTTTTAATAGCCTAAAACTTGGCACAAAGCATTGGAACTTTTCAAAGTAGGGTAGTAAGAAGGGTGTGTATGCAGAAAGGTTTGTTAATTCTCTGGTTAGGGTGTGGGGCTATTGACTGATACAGGAGCAGAGATGGAAGACACACAAAGTGAACTTCAATATTCACATTTTACTGCACATGCTCAGACTGCCAGATCAAACAGTGGCCTACACATGATCCCATTTTGGCAGTTACACTCTATTAAGACTTGAATGCAGCACATACAGGGCCACCTGTCACAACATTTCACCAGGCATCTCTCAAATACAACCCAATTTCCCATGTAGTGTACCGACTAGAAAACCATATAGGGCTTTAGTCATACAAAGTGAAAAACATAGTAATAGGGTGCTGTTTGATACAATGCCATTAAAAAAAAGAGACTAGTACAAAGAGTAGACAGGAGCAATGACAATTCCATAGGAATTTAAGCCAAACCTTTCACATCTGTCCACCTTTTTTCCATCCATACATATTCTCTGCATCCCCAGCACCACAAAGCAGGGCGAGGCAGCACAGGGGCTCCCACCTCAAAAGAGATTCACAATTTCTGCATACTTTCAAAAACAAAATTGCGTTGTTTTACTGATTAGCAATCATTCCAAGTATTCGCAGATACGGTGGGGAACCCTGCAGGCCAAAGGGTGATGATGGAGCCCGACTAACGCTTAGTTCTCAGACTGAGGCTGAGCAGTTTCCAGAAACTCCTTCGCCTGAGAGGACAGTTTCTTCACCAGCTGTCTGATCACCACCTCTTGCTCCCTGGCCCAGGACAGGCCGTCGTCGACGGCGACGTTGACGGGCACGCAGGCGGCCTCCTTCCGCAGGTCTGTCAGCTGGCAGGCGGCGGCAGCTCCGGCCAACCCCAGCAGCACCAGGAGGAGGAACTTGAACAGCAGACCAACGAAAGAGCGTCTAGCTGGGGGCGCCAGCTCTGCAACGGCCTTATTATCTGGAGAGATGAATTAGTGTGGAGATCAGATGAGAATGAATTAAGGAGGCAAATGAGTTCTTAGTAAAAATAATAAAAATAATAATAACGGATCCCAGTGTATTTCATATGTGGGATATTGGGTACGTGACTATTGTGGGAGAGATGAAGATATGAAGTTAACCGTCTGTAGTGTGGTAGTGAAAGGGTTAACCGTCTGTAGCGTGGTAGTGAAAGGGTTAACCGTCTGCAGTGTGGTAGTGAACGTGTTAACTATGTAGTGTGGTAGTGAAAGGGTTAACAGTCTCCAGTGTGGTAGTGAAAGGGTTAACTGTCTGCAGTGTGGTAGTGAAAGGGTTAACTGTGCGGTGTGGTAGTCAAACGGTTAACCATCTGTAATAATAATAAACTTTATTTGTATAGCACCTTTCATACAGAAACTGCAGCTTCACAACAGAAAAAAGACAGGCATAAAATGAGCACATAAAGTGCAGACATATAACATCCCAACAGGCCACCTTGTTTATGGTTTGATTCAGTTTTAAATAGACAATAATAAAAAGAGTAAGATAAAATAGACAGAGTAAAATAGTGCAATAAAATTGTAGAATAGAATAGATTAAAAAGAATATATATTTTACAGTGCAATAAAATAGTTCTGGATTACTGTTCAACAGTTAAATGTCATCTTTACCTTCTCTGTTTGGTATCCACAGTTTAAAACTTGACAGTCTTCCCTCCTGTTTTATACCCACTTTGACCCTTTGAACCTCCCACCCAGGGCAAACCTCCCTCTCAGGGTGCAGTTCCCTCTCTCAGGGTGCAGTTCTAGGCCTGGGTCCTACACAGTTTTAAAGCCTGACAGTCGTTTGTTTGATACCCACACAGTTTAATACCTGACAGTTTTGAACCTGTAATAAAAAGCAATAGACAGAGTAAAATAATACAGTGCAATAATAGAATAGTAGAATAGAATAGATAGTAAAATTATGCAATAGAATAGACAGAGTAAAATAGTGCTACAGTACAATCAACAGCGGGGTGTATTAGAAGGCTATGGTGAAGAGGTATGTTTTTAGCTTATTTTTGAAAATATTAAGAGATCTAGCTTCCCTAATGTCCATAGGTAGTGTGTTCCATAACTTTGGTGCATAGTTTGCAAAGGCTGCATCCCTGATTTTCCTTAGACTGTGACTTGGAACCTTCAATAGACCAGTAGTAGATGATCGCAATGTTCTAGGAGGCACATAGTTGACTAGAGAATTTGCAATGTAGCTTGGTCCTGTTCCATTTAGTGCTTTGTATATAAGGAGAAGGACCTTGAAATCAATTCTAAATGTTACCGGAAGCCAGTGTAGGTTAGCTAATACAGGACTGATGTGGTCTCTTGGTTTTAGTTAGTAGCCTAGCTGCCGAGTTTTGAATGAGTTGGAGTGGTTCTGGTTTTTTTGGGAGGCCAGTGAGGAGTGCATTACAGTAGTCAAGTCGGCTTGAGATAAAGGCATGGATCAGTTTTTCAGTGTCTTTTTGATTTATAAACGGCCGTACCTTAGCTATGTTTCTAAGGTGGGAAAATTATGTTTTTGTCACCTTGTTGATGTGCGATTTAAAGCTTAGGTCTGAGTCTATTATAACACCAAGACTTGTAACTTCGGGTTTGATCCAAGGAGTAAGTTGCCCCATATTGCTCTGTAACATTTCTCTTTTTGTTATAGGACCGGCTAGTAGGATTCCAGTTTTGCCCTCATTTATTTTTAGGAAGTTGTTCGTCACCATTTGTTTATTGCTAAGAGACAGGCGGAAATGGAGTTTATAGCTGTGTGATCATTTGGTTCAGCGGAGATGTACAATTGTGTGTCATCTGCATAACTATGGAAACATACATTGTGCTTTCTAATGATGTCTCCGAGTGGCAGCATGTATAGTGAGAATAATAATGGTCCAAGGCAGCTCCCCTGTGGAACTCCGAAGTAGGTGTCATGTTTCTCAGAAGAATGATCTCCAAGCCTGACGTAATATTTTCTCCCTTTGATATATGTTCTGAACCAGTTTAACACATAGTCAGAAAGACCAACTAACTTTTCTAGACGATTTATTAGGATATCATGGTCTGAGGTCATTATTTTTGTAAGAGCAGTTTCAGTGCTATGGTGCGTTCTGAAGCCTGATTGAAATTCCTCCATGATGTTGTTTTCTTTGAGAAAGGAGTTTATTTGTATTGAGACCATTTTTTCAAGTATCTTGCTGATGAATGGGAGGTTGGATATTGGCCTATAGTTGGTTAGTACATTACTGTCTAGTTTGGGTTTCTTTAGTAAGGGTCTTACGACAGCTGTTTTGAATGCGTCTGGGAAAATACCTGTCAGAAGCGATGTATTTATAATATTTAGGACATGACTTGCAATACTCTCGAATATTCGCTTAAAAAATGCTGTGGGTATAGGGTCATACAGGAAGTGGAGGAGTTACATTCCATGACAGTTTTGTAAAGCTCAGTTGATGTAATGCAAGCAAATTTTCCTATGGTTACTTTTTCGCAGGGTTTGCTGATGGTGTCCATGTTTGTATCAGGACTAATGCTGGCTCTAATTGAAGTTATTTTGTTATTGAAGAATAATGCTAGTTCTTCACATTTTGATGCAGATGACTGGAGAGGTGGGGGCAGTGTCGAGTAGCTGGTCGATGGCTGAGAATAATATTCTAGAGTTTCCAACATTCTCTGTGATAATCTTAGAAAAATAGTCCTTTCTTGCCACTCGTATTTAATTTTTTTTAATCCACTTTTTCTCCTTATTTTCTATTTTTCTCCCATCCCAATTTCGTGTATCCAATTCTCCCTTCCCCTGTCTTGAACGTTGCTTGACTATGCCCCCCACTGGTCGGTTGTAGAGAGGATAGAAGCCTTGCATCACGTGTTCCCTCCGGCACACGAGGAGGCAGCCTGTCACATCTTTTCGCCTGCCAGCGCGGACTCTCATTGGCGAGGTGTAACGCATGGGAGGCTCACACTACCCTCGCCACTTCCTGTCTCTGCTGTGCAGGCATCTCCCAACCGACCTGTAGGGGTCGCTGTCCACAACGTCCAATCCCCACCCATCGACTTCCACCCGCTGACTCTGACAAATGAGCCAGTACGACGGCCGGCCCAAGCCGAAGGCAATGCTGAGACTGGGATTCGATACCGGAGTCTCTTGCATTGGTGACGAGCGCAATCTCCGCTACGCCACCCAGCCGCCTTGCCACTCGCATTTCTTTGTTATAGGCAGTCATGGCTTCCTTATATATATCGCAGTGGACTGTGAGCTTGGTTTTCCTCCATTTTCATTCAGCAGCTCTACAGATTCTCTGACCAACACTGCTATTATTTAACCATGGGGAGATTTTGTCACTTGACTTTTTTTTTGCCTTTAACACATTCGGGGCCAGACCCGAGAAAAGTCGGGTTAACTCGCCATGCTCTGGGCGCCAAACCCGGGTTTTAATCGTTATTTTTTTTATTAGTTATATCCATTCATTTTTCATCCATCCAGCCTGATGTTATCATTGGGAATGGATCTGAGCTCGCAAAGGGCAAATACTGCCGCCTAACGCCTCCCGGCTGGTATTGCACATCATTGGAATCCCTCTGGCTGGGGCTGTGCATCGATCTAAGAAGTCCGGTCCAGGTTTTACTTCTCGGGCATGCAGTATCGTTATAACAGATGGACTGGGGACACTCGGAGCAGCGTGGATTATGTGTTTGACATATAACGTTGGATCAATAAACACGATCAATATTTGGAATGGCGATCAGGAATTGGATTAATCTTTTTGCACTACATCAGATGTGAGGTAAGGACTTTATGTTACGAATCTTGGGTTAATCCGATGTTTCTTTCACCGCCATCGGAGAGTGTGTGTGTGTGTGAGGTTCGCGCCGACCAAAGTACGGAGAAACGATTTTTCAGACGCCGCTTCTGTTCGTGCATGGTGACACATATAATATCGATAATCTAGCGTTTATTTGAAAACGATTAATAAATCAAGCGACAAATGGCACGATTTCTAAGGAAATACATTGAAGGTCGATTTGCTGGAGTTTATTGAGATTAGACAGAACGCTCTAGAAATATATTCATATTCATCACGGTATAAAACGGAAATGTATGTATGAAAAAATTATCTGTTTCATGCATGTTGACTGGAAGCAACTCACTGACGATCAACGTGTTATTTAGATCTATTGCTATTATATTTCTTTTTTTTATCCACTTTTTCTCCCCATTTTCTATTTTTCTCCCATCCAAATTTCGTATATCCAATTATTCCCTCCCCTGTCTTGAACGTTGCTCGACTATGCCCCCCACTGGTCGGTTGTAGAGAGGATAGAAGCCTTGCATCACGTGTTCCCTCCGGCACACGAGGAGGCAGCCTGTCACATCTTTTCGCCTGCCAGCGCGGACTCTCATTGGCGAGGTGTAACGCATGGGAGGCTCACACTACCCTCGCCACTTCCTGTCTCTGCTGTGCAGGCGTCTCCCAACCGACCTGTAGGGGTCGCTGTCCACAACGTCCAATCCCCACCCATCGACTTCCACCCGCTGCCTCTGACAAATGAGCCAGTACGACGGCCGGCCCAAAGCCGAAGGCAATGCTGAGACTGGGATTCGATACCGGAGTCTCTTGCATTGGTGACGAGCGCAATCTCCGCTACGCCACCCAGCCGCCTTGCCACTCGCATTTCTTTGTTATAGGCAGTCATGGCTTCCTTATATATATCGCAGTGGACTGTGAGCTTGGTTTTCCTCCATACGGTATAAAACGGAAATGTATGTATGAAAAAATTATCTGATCTATTATCTGATCTAGATCTATTGCTATTATATTTCTTTTTTATCCACTTTTTCTCCCCATTTTCTATTTTTCTCCCATCCCAATTTCGTATATCCAATTCTTCCCTCCCCTGTCTTGAACGTTGCTAGACTATGCCTCCCACAGGTCGGTTGTAGTGAGGACAGAAGACTTGCATCACGTGTCCCCTCCGGTACACGAGGAGACAGCCTGTCGCATCTTTTCACCGCAGCAGCTCGAACTCTGTGGCGAGGAGTGTGGGAGGCTCACGCTGCCCCCATCACTTCCTGCTTCCGTCGCACCGGCGTCACCAAACAGACCTGTAGGAGTCGCTGTCCACAACGTCAAATCCCCACCCACTAACACTTGCCAGTTGTGTTAGTATGAACGCCCGGCCAGCCCAGGGGTCAGCAACCTTTACTATCAAAAGAGCCACTTTTCCCCCGTCCCACAAAATAAAATGCTCAGGGAGCCGCACAACCTATTTACCTTAAAATAAAGATAAGTGTATAACGTTTTATATATCCCCAAGCATACCCCACAGTTAGCATAAAACGCCTGACAATTGCATACCCAAAGTAATTTGCGATTTATTATACTTTAATGCACAGTTTGTTGCATTAATGGGATTATAAAGCAACAAAAAGAAAAAGTTTGACTTTTTAATTGCTGTTTTTACCTGTTATAACAAAGGAAAACCTCAAACTCTTATGAAGAGGAGAAAAAATACTGGCTGTGTAGACCTATTTTTTAATAAAACACAGAAGAGGAGACAAAACACTGGTGTCTGTAGACCGACTTTGAAATAAAACCCTGAACTATTCAGGTATATTTGAGTCCTTCCCTTATTTGTAGAACATTTATAAAATAAAAAGTAGTCCACTTTGAAAAAAGACTACCATGTGTAGACCTACTTTGAAATAAAACACAGAAAAGGAGAAAAAAACACTGGCATCTGTAGACCTACTTTGAAATAAAACCCTGAACTATGCAGCTCTATTGCATTGGCTCCCGGTTGTCTTTAGGATTGATTTTAAAATTCTCCTGCTTGTTTTTAAAGCTCTTAATGGTCTGGCACCATCTTATCTCTGCGACTGCTTACATAGATATGTTCCAAACCGCCCCCTCAGGTCCTCTAGTGCGGACCTGCTCGAAGTGCCTACAATGAAATATAAAAAATATGGCGAAGCAGCTTTTTGTTTCTATGGGCCGACGTCGTGGAATAATCTCCCACTACATATAAAACAGGCAGCCTCTGTGGATAGCTTTAAAGCACAGCTCAAGACATATTTTTATACTGCTTTTAGCTGATTTTAAAATCCCAATTAATTTTTTTTTAAATTTGTTTCTGTGACTTTGACATGAGGCCCAGATAGTCCGTGAGAGAGGCCCAGATGGTCCGTGAGAGGCCCAGATGGTCTGTGAGAGAGAGAGGCCCAGATGGTCCGTGAGAGGCCCAGATGGTCTGCTTTTAGCTGATTTTAAAATCCCAAGTAAAAAATAATAATAATAATAAAAAATAGTTTTAATTTGTCGACATGCTGAGCGGGCGGGTTTTACCAAGCCAGCACTTTCAGCACTGTTAGCACTGTCACTCACCTACTGTATAAGGAAACAACCCCTCAAAATGTACAGAAGGGCTCTCATATCTGTACTCTCTGTCCCTGACATGCTGCGCGGTCAGTCTCATCGGGCCAGCAGTGTCACTCACCTACAAGGAGGCAATTCCTCAAAACTGACTGTTCTATTGTATTCACAAAATATGCTTAATTCATATATGCTACCACATGTATCTATTGCTATGTTTGCCCATCACCATCACAATCACGCATGCAGTCTAACGCCTTTCCCGTCTCCCTGTCTCCCTGTGGGTGGCTGTCCTGGAGTGACACCCACCCACACCCACCCAGGATGCGATCCCCCTCTGCGTGCCCCCCTGTCTCCATATCGCCGGCCGAAGTGATGACTAGAGTGCTGGACGTCCCGTGATGACGCCCACCCAGGATGCGACCCCTGCTGGCCCCTCTGCGTGCCCCCCTGTCTCCGGCTGTCTCGTGGGGGTGGCCGGAGTGTTCGACGTCCCGTGATGTCGGGGGGATGCGGCCATCTTCAGCTGTCTCGGAGTGGTGGCCGGAGTGTGGAACGTCCCGGGAGGATGCACCCCTGCTGCCTCGGCTGGAGCCGCTATCAGTTCTATCTTTAATCTTATAAAATGTTCAGTTGTTATCACTAACAGCTCTATATTAAATTTTTCAAAATGTTCAGTTGCTATCGCATGCACTCATCTGTGTTTCACTACACACATGGGTGCATGCTTACCAGCTGTTCGCCTCTTTTTAATGCAACATGCAACACTAATATCACCGACATCTAAGAAGGGAGATCCCCCCCTTGAATTGGCCCTTCTAAGGTTTCTCTCCTCCACATTGCCTGTGGAGCATTTTTTCCTATTGTTAGGTTTTAGTGAGTTTTTCCTTACCTTCGCGTGGGGTACGTCTGGGAGTGTTGCATGTATGCATGCATTTATTTTGAGCTTATGGTATTCTTGTTTTTTCTTGACTTACTGTGTTACTATGTATTTTTTCTTTTTTTTCCTTCTTGACTTGTTTAAAGAAGACGTGTCTCTGTTAAGCACTTTGAGCTGCACTCCGTGTATGAAAGGTGCTATATAAATGAAGATTATAAATGAAGATTATTATTAGAGTCCTTCCCTTATTTGTGGAAAATCTATCAAATAAAAAGTAAATTTTACGTTGTTCGCAAATTTCGCACCACATATCAGGCATACAGGTAAGCCTTTTGTTAACTAAATATCTTAGTTGATGAAATATTTTTTCATTTCAGTGTCACAGTATGACATCTATCTCAAAAAGAAATGTTAAAAAAATAATGTAATATTTTTTTTTTTTTTATTATTGGGCCAGGGAGTCGCAGCTGATTGGCTAAAGAGCCGGATGGTTGCCGACCCCTGGGCCAACCGGTAGCAACGCCGAGAGCTGGGCTCAAACCCAGCGTCTCCTGCGTTAGAGAGGCGAGCGCCTTGCCCACTGCGCCAATCAGCCGCCCCTATTGCTATTATATTTCATATATTTTAAGCACTCGCAAGTAAGTCCTATCCTACATTGGATAAAGCACTGGCGCTGAAGGGCCATCAGCGCCCTCTGCTGTTGGCCCCCAATGAGTTAATGGAGCGACAGCATCCAGTGTATATGATAGGGTGTTGTTGAGATTTTCAACCATGCAGTTTAAAGAACAGTCCACGCTGGATGGTTCAGTTTGTCTCATGATGTTTGAGAACTTCTCTTCTGCAATGTCATCTAGTACTAGTAATTCGATTACTGATACTTTATCAATGTTCAGCCTTGTTGTCATCACTAAGTCTAGAGTGTTACCATGTTGGTGAGTGGGTTCATTTACATGTTGTATTAGCTCAAAGCTGTCCAGTAGGTTGGTAAGCTCAATAGCCTTGGGGTCGTTCTTCTTATTTATATGAATATTCAGATCTCCATGTATGATTAATCATTCACATCTAAGGATACCGACTGAGATTAGCTCTGAGAATTCCTGCAGAAATATTGATGAGTATTTTGGTGGCCGGTACAATGTGATGATGAGCAAAGGCAGTTCAGCTTTGAGCTCAATAGCAAGATATTCAAATTATGTAAATTCACCCATGTCAATGTCATTACATACAAACAATGTAGATAAAATAGTGGCAAGCCCTCCCCCTTTTCTATTTTGTCTGACCGATTGATACTTATAATTTGGAGGGCAGGCTTCTATCAGCGTTGTCGCACCAGTAATGTCATTTAGCCAGGTCTCGACTAGGAACATGCATTGCAAATTATTTTCAGTTATCAGATCATTGATTAAGAAAGATTTGTTGCTCAACGATCTAACATTCAGAAGGGCCATTGTCTTTCTTTTTTTATCCACTTTTTCTCCCTTTTTTCTATATTTTTCTCCCATCCCAATTTCGTATCATCCAATTCAACCCTCCCCTGTCACGAATGCTGTTTCTTGCCTCCCACAAGCCGGCTGCAATGTGGACTAAGTCATACATAGCACAGGTCCCCTCCGGTACTTGAGGTAATAATAATGGATTGGATTTATATAGCGCTCTTCTCTGACTGACTGTTGCTCTGACTCAGAGCGCTTCACAGAGTCCATTATTCGTTCATACACAGTCATACCGGTGGTGGTAAGCTACAATTGCAGCCAGAGCTGCCCTGAGGCAGACTCACGGAAGCGTGGCGAATAATCAACGCCTACGGCCCCTCCGACCACCACCAACATTCATTCACATGCATACACATTCATACGAGGCAAGTAGGTTAAGTGTCTTGCCCAAGGACACAACGGCAATGGGATGGACATGGGCTTAAGCGGGATTCGAACCACCAACCCTTCGATCATTGGACGCCCCGCTCTACCCGCAGTCGCATCTTTTCACCTGCGCAGCTCGATCTCTCAGTGGCGAGGAGTAACGCGTGGGAGGCTCACGCTGCCCCCGACACTTCCTGATTCTACTGCGCAGGCGCACCAACCGACCTGTAGGAGTCGCTGTCCACAACGCCCGATCCCCACCCATCAGTTTCCCACCCCCTAATACGGCCAATGTGTATTAGTATGAACGACCAGCTAAACTGAAAGCAATGTGGAGCGCTGGGCTCGAACAGGCGAGCCCAGCGTCTCCGCATTCGTGGCGAGCGCCTTGCCCACTACGCCACGTAGCCGCCCTCAGAAGGGCCATTGTCAGGGATTTTGTGATGGGGGGTGTGGCCGGCCTTGGCTGAGCGATGATGGGTCTGAGGTTGCTAAGTGTTACAGTATGAGTCAGGCATTTCTTCTTGAGTCTGATAGTAGTGAGAACAGGAACAGCATGGTTTGTTATTGGAACAAATTGATAGCAGTAGTTTGGGTGCGAGGTGGGGGGCGTGGTGGACGTTTCGGAGGTTGCCGTTGCGGGCTGTCGAGGAAAGATGGCGTAGTGTGGTAGTGAAACGGTTAACCGTCTGTAGTGTGGTAGTGGAGGGGTTAAGATGCACATCATTCCTACCTGCGGTCTGTCCATTGCTCTTCTTCTTCTCCTCTTTCCTCTTCTTCTGTTGCTCCTGCACAGCAGCGGCAGCCATCTGGGCATTGTACTCTTTCCTCCTCCTCTCTTTCTCCTCCGCTTTATCCCGCTTACGGGCCTCCCTCTCTCGCGCCTCCCGCTCTCTCTGCTTTGCCTCCTTTTTCTTCTCCATTTCTTGTGAGGGAGGAGTTAATAAAGAAGTGTGAGGTAGTTGTTAGAGGAGATGCAACTATTCTCAAGCGCTTTTTTTTTTTTTTATAAAAAAGATTTTTTTCTCATTTTCACCTGCAGCTGTAACACAATTATGCTATTTTGGGTTGCTTTCAACTCTCTACAATATGGGAGCTAGGCAGCCTGGATCCTGTCAATTTCATTTAATTTCAAACCTTTATTTATACTCGAAAGGCAACTGAGGTTTCCATCATTTACAGTCACGTCGGGTGTACATACAGAGTTAAAGGAAAAAGGGCATATAAAATCACACAGCATATAAAATCATAACAATAAGACAAGTAAGGATAACAATCAATTAAAACGTGTACAACTTGATTGACAATGGTTGGAGATCAAGGTTTTAAACTCTGCAACAGAGGGGAGAACCTCAAGCTTTAAGGACTGTTGGAGTTCATTCCATGAGCTAGGGGCATCATAGCAAAATGTAGATTTACCCTGTTCCGAGCAAAGTCAAGGGACCTTAACACATTGTTTGCCAAAAACGTAGATCTACGGTTCTGTCGCCCGATTGTTGAGTGCCGGAAACGTAGATCTACGTTTCTGTCACAGTATTTCTTTTATTAGCTATTGCCATTCATAATTCAGCGGGGCACCTTGTGCATACTGTTCTGAGTGTGTCTGAGCTGGCAGACGGTCTTATGCCGTCCTCTAACGCCTTCCGGCATTATTGCACACCGTTAGAAACGGGTTAGTTTATTTTCCCTACCGAGCTGCGGCGTGGGGGCGGCGCGCCGGTCTAAATCGCATTGCATGCTCGCACGATGAAGGATAATAATGATGATCTATCGTTGATTTCAGGAAGATCCGATAATCAGGCGAAAAATGACAACGTGTTTATTGAATTACACAAAAACGCTGTTTACGTGTCTTTTCCCTGGAATTGCTCAGAAGCGGCCGGACTATGTTCATATTCAAAACGGTATAAAACGGAAATGTACAGATGAAAAAATTCTGTTTTTTGCACGTTGACCAGAAGCAGCTCACTGAGACTCGAGGGCGTTATTATACCCATAGCTATACTATAAAATATAGGTTTAGCTCTACAAACTACAACTACGTTTACATGGGTTTAATGGGCGGCACGAAAGGGGTCACTTCCCGGAAGGGGCGTGGCACTCAATGTGTTAAAGGAAGAAAGCTATGTGCGTTCAGTAGAAAGCTATCTGGCTGCATGTTAGCCTAGCTTAGCACAATGAATGGAAGCGGACACGGCCGGTTAGCCTTCGGGAGAGGTGTTAGTTTGACAATGCCTAGGCTAACCGGCCATGTCCGCTTCCATTCATTGTGCTAAGCTAGGCTAATGTGCAGCCAGATAGCTTTCTACTGAACACAGAGAGGAAACTGGCATCTATCTTATTGTCTCTCTCTGGAGAAGACAATAAGATAATTTCCCAAAATGTTGGCATGTTCTTTTAAGGACCAGACGGTCAGTAGAATGGGTTCCATTCCAAAAAGAAATTCCATTCCAATAATGATGTAATCATAAGTGCAATACAATAACAGCAGTATTATAGCCACATCAAGTGTCAGGAGCTTCTGAATGCTACACCTCTCGTGTACTGGGAACTGTGATATTCCAGATGTAACGCAAACAAATCTTTATTTAATTTTTACATTATTAATTAATTAATTTAATTAAGCAATATCACACTCAAGGTCAAGCTGTTATGCTGAATATCAGCACAGCTGTGATTCGGTCGTGGGTACAAGGCCGCAGGCCCAGGCAATCTGAAGTTTCATTTTCATTTTCCAGCTCCAACAGTGAGGATTGGGAGGGGCTGAGCCCAGAGCCTTTCTCTCTCCCTCTCTGTACATCCAATGATTACAAGTAGCCAAACGTAACACTATAAAAACAAACTGGATAGTTGATGATAATAAAAATGCAGTTCATTAGCTAATATATTCTATCGATAACCCGTTAATGTAGCCTAATTAGCGGTTATTAGTAGAACACATAATTATATTATATTGTGCCCTTAGTTAATATTTCATTTAATTTGACTCCACCTCTTTATTGTATCATCTGTTTGTTAATGTCTGTCCGTTAATGTCGCACCAAAATCGACCAAAGCAAATTTCTTGTATGTGAAAACTACTTGGCAATAAAGACCTTTCTGATTCTGATTCTGAACACCTGTGCGGTGGAGTGATACATATAGTTAAAAGTCCCAGTGCTGTTATACTGAATATCAGCACTCATGGAATGCCTCTTGTCCAATCAAATGACTTGGTCGGAACTAACCAATATAGCACCGTCCTAGGGATATACTGCTCACCTTTCTCCTTCAAAAGTCGCTTCTCTTTCACTTTGTCCACCTCTTCCTGAAGATCCCTCATGTGCTGCAGAACCTATAAGCAAATGCATAGCCGGTCATGTGATATCCAACATTGGGTTAAGTGCAGAAGAACATGATTTGAAGGTAGAACCCCCACACTGAGGTATAATTTAGACTTCTTTATTAATCAGACAACGTTTTAGCCACTCGCATTTTGTAATTACCTTCCAAACTAATCACTAGCTCAATATAATATTTAGTGGCAGTGGTACCCTAAAGGTTAGAGAAGTGGGCTTGTCACCAGAAGGGCACTAGCTCCTACCCCCGAAACAGCAGAGAAAACGGGATAGGAGAGTGAATGTACCTGGTAAAAGATGGTTGTACTAATAGGCTGTGTATTAGACCCTGGTATATGAGTGTCTGTAATTGTACGTGTGTAGCAGGTCATTGATGGAAAAAATTGTAATATGTTCAGCAAATCACCCCTGAGTAAATTAACTTTTCTTTGTTATTTTTATTAAGGTGCACAAAGATTTAAACTATTTGAAATAGTTGAAATCTTATAGTTATAATTGAGACCCTCATCTGCACCTTTGATTACACGTTTACTTTCTCATATTCTTATATTCAGAGTTAATTATATTGTTTACACTGTTTTCTTATTCAGATCTAATTGTATTGCCTATATTCAAGTATTTCTACTATTACCCTGCCCATACCGGTACCTCCCCTCCCCCCTCCCCCATGCTGCTATGATGGCCGAATTTCCCCAAGGGGATCAATAAAGGAATATTTTATGTTATCTTATTTAAAATGAGGACTGCATAGACTCGACCACACACACACACACACAATTTACCTATGTCAAGCCCCACCCTCTTTTCTTGATCCTCGAATCACGACTGTTGCTTGAGGAAAGCAACAGTTGTGATTGGAGGATCAAGAACAGAGGGTGGGGTTTGTTCCTTTAAGGTCCCTTGACTTTGCTTTGGTCAATTCTGTGTTGGAGTAAAGCATGTCATTCCTTCTCTTCCCTCCATTCCTTGCACTTCCTTACCTTTGTGGCGCATTGTTTACACTGTTTCTCATCCAGGCAGTCTCCTGCAGCTTTGGCCAGAGTGACGTCTAGAGGGTTGTCCTTTAGATCCAGCCACTTCAGATTCTGAACCCACACAAACACACACATATATATATAAATAGTGATACAGACCAGAATAATGCTTAAAAATAAACTCACTTTATCAAGGTTAGATTGGATCCTTTACTAGGGACATAGGCGTGACATGCAGAAAAGACAGATGTGTATTATGAGAGCAAACTGCAAAGGCATGTGTGACCAATGTTGGAAATGTAAATAATGTATAGGACGGGACATTCCCATACGTGCGCGTCAATGCTCTGAGCTGTGGTAAACTTGGAACAGGAAATTATTAAACTGGGAGCTGCATGACGAGTCGCTGGCTAGAAGCAATGGGCCGCTGGTCACGTCGCCCATCTTTGATTTTCTCAAAGCACTTCACGTTTTCACTTTGCAGCAGACTACTAACTTTGGTTACATTTACGTTTACATTTACATTTAGTCATTTAGCTGACGCTTTTATCCAAAGCGACTTACAAGTTCTGTACGACAAGTCAGCAGGAAGGGTACAACTCTTATAACTGAGTAACAATGTTCATCAAACAGTGCTGAAATTTAGGTGCTGCAGTGATGAGTGCATAGTAGTAAATACATATTAGTATAGTAGGAAGGAAGAGTGCATGATAGTATAAGACAGTAAGACGTTTTCTTTTTTTTTTATCATTTCAGATATTGATTGAAGAAGTGTGTTTATAGTCGACGGCGAAAGATTGGTCTGGTCGGGTTTCGGCTGTCCTCTCTGTGGTGGGAAGTTCGTTCCACCATTGTGGAGCAAGGACAGAGAATAGGGGCTTGTCTTTGATGACCCTCCCGGAGCTCGGCTGCCTGCTAATTCAGCAGCAGGCTTGTGACCGGACGTTGTGGACAATGTCATCAATTGGTAATAAGCACTACCTGAAACTAGAGTCATTTAACTAATCATAAACAAACAGCTGCTGAATGAGTAGATCAAATCATGATCAAATGTAAATGATGTAATGTAAATCATGAGAAGATCACCACATAGAATGTCATTTTAAGATGAATTCTTCGAAATTATATTCTGTATATACTGTATGTATTCTGTGTACACTTTAGCATTTCTCTTATTATATCTATTTTATACTCATTTTATGTCTGCACTTTATGCATTGTTTTTATTTTGTCAGAAACCTGCCGATAGTCTTTTATAGATTTGAATGTCAGAAATCTATATATATATATTTTATTTTTAATAGATTTGAATGACTTCTGAAATCTATTAAAATCTTTTCGGGAGGTTTTTAATGTCAATTCTCTGAATTATACCAATTTAATCCTATGTCTATTTTATGTCTACATCACTGCTGTGAAGCACTTTGGGCTGTAGTTCTTGAATGAAAAGGTAATATAAAATATAAATAATAAAGCGTATTATTATCATTATCATTATTACCAGTCTATTCATTATTCTACATGTGTGTGTGTGTGTGTGTGTGTGTGTGTGTGTGTGTGTGTGTGTGTGTGTGTGTGTGTGTGTGTGTGTGTGTGTGTGTGTGTGTGTGTGTGTGTGTGTGTGTGTGTGTGTGTGTGTGTCCTACCCTGAGCTGAGAGAAGCTGACTGGCAGGACACTCAGCTTGTTGTTGTACAGGTCCAGGTGTTGTAGGTTACCAAGGTTACCCAGGTCATCTGGCAGGGTGCTCAATTGGTTCTTACTCAGGTCCACTCTGATCAAATGGGTCAGATTGCAGAACTCTGGCTGCAAAAAAGATTTATTAAATAAAAACACATAGAAATGGCTTACACAGTTTATTCCTTACACAGGAGCACAAATAAAAGGAGTTATGCTGTGTAATTCGCTACATGTGGATATGAGAGCACAGAGTTATAGAATTGACAAATAAATTGCCCCCAAAAAAGTCAAAGTGCAAATCAGAGATCACACATCTGTCAGGCTCGCCATATAGGCCTACGGTACAGTGTTTGCTGTAACATAGGAAGCGCAAAGGTGTGTGAAATTTAGCAAGATTGTGCAGACGGTCCGGTTTGCATTTGTGTGTCTTGAGTGGTACTCACAGGCAGGGAGGTAATATTGTTGCAAGACAAGTCCAGAACAGTTGCTTTGGGGAACGCAGCCTGTAGTGAAAAATCACAATATAATTTGTATTGTAAAAGTGACCACACAACACCATGAACTACACACCATAATTAATAGGAGGCACTATATCTCTATGAAGTTGAGATGTGTCATATTATGTCACTATGTCATATATACATTGTGTTATTATTATAAGATTATGCTATGTCACACAGGTAAAGTTAGGCAATGACTCACAACACAAAGTAAGAGACTGAGATTGAATAACTTACCAGTTCTTTAACTGGCACCTCAGTGAGGTTACAGAGGCTCAGGTCCATTTCGTTGCCATTGACCTTATCTTTCAGGTTCAACACTTTGCTTTTACTCATCCTGGAATGTGACTGAGGGGGGAGGGAGAACGTTTTCACTCAAGAAGAAGACACGTAGTTCACACAGTCCTAAAACAGACATGGAGGAATGTAGACTACAAGGAAATCAGATTCGGATTGACCACTAAATTTGTTCTACACAGCACGCAATCGCAATGTCTGCCAACAAAAGTGTCAAGTTTCTCCTTTGAATACTTTGACAGCACTGTCTCTGACAACGTTACACAAAATAAATGTTCGCATGATCCACATTGCTCACCTGTTATCAGTTGTAATAAAATGATATCCTGGTGTGACAAACGAAACGAAATAATAAGTAATCCAATGATCTAATCTACTGAAACTTTATAGAAAAGGTCTGCAATGCAACAAACACGGGCAAATATTTCATTTGATAACATTGAATGACTGGAACTGTGTTACAATGAAAATCCACGTCACAGAATGAACTCAAGCAGTCCAGTTGGCGTTGAGGCAGCAACAAAACGTTGACATTTTGGCGAACATCGCCGCCTGCAGTACTGGAGGTGGATCAGCAGTCAGCGTCTCTCTCTCTCTGATTGATTGATTGATTGATTGCTTGATTGATTGATTGATTGATTGATTGATTGATTGATTGATTGATTGATTGAAAAGTTTATTAACAGATTGCAGAATGGGTACAGTACAGTACAACTCAATACATACAATTGTTAAGAGGATGCAGACCTGAGAAAGACTTTCGTCTTGTTTCCATCAGGGTCCCCCATTTTCAATTCATCATATGACACACACGACATACAGATAGACAGTACTGCTACATCTATACATTTATGACATACCAGATTTGAAAATACAGTACTGTTTGTGATATTAAAAAAATCCAGAAAAAGAGTGTATATACATTTGACATATAATAGAAACTGTGCATTGGAGGAGGTTGGGTAGGTGGGGTGGGGCTGTACATTGGAGGTGGGGGGGGGGGGGGTTGGGTAGGGGGGACACACACTGTACATTGGAATACTGACATACATTTGACATAGAAACTGTACATTGGAGGAGGTTGGGTAGGTGGGGTGGGGTTGTACATTGGAGGTGGGGGCGGGGGGGGGGGGGGGGGGTAGGGGGGGGGGGCACTGTGCATTGGAATACTGACAAAGCCATGCTTGGTCTTTATTGTACAACTGGGTTAGGACATTTGTAGGGGCCAGTTTCGAATTGCAGTCTCCCATAGGTGTTTTTTGAGAGTGTTTTTGAAGGTGGGTAGTGATTCACATTCCTTTACAGCTTTGGGTAGGGCGTTCCACATTGATGTGGCATAATTGCGAAACGTGTTTAGTCCCTTGTTTGAGCCGAATCTGGGTTTTACATGATTTGTGGAACTCCCTCTGGTGTTGTGATCGTGGTATTCACTGACCTTTGGGAAGTATTTTGACATGTACATGGGTACCTTGGTCGTGTAGTGTATCTTGTAGACCAGGCCCATTGCAAGTTGCTGTACTCTGTCGTCTACTCTAAGCCATCCTAGGTTGTCAAAGTGGGCAGGGGTGAGGTGGGTTCTAGGAGTAAAGTCAAGCAGTAGTCTGACCAGTTTGTTTTGAGATGTTTGTAAGAGAGTGAACAGTTTCAAGTACCTCGGAGTCCACATATCCGAGGACTTGACATGGACCACACACATAGACAGTGTAGTGAAGAAGGCACGGCAGCGCCTCTACTTCCTTAGGTGTTCAAAGTGAGTCAGAAGATCCTTAAGAAGGATAAGGATAAGAAAAAGGGTGGAAAGAAACAAGAAACAGCAATTCCATCGGCGCCGATTGAAACACGTTCAAGAAAAATAACAGGCGACGCTGCGGCAGATCCGTCGGTGACAAGCCCCGACGTGGGGAATATAGAGGAGAATACACCGGGACCAACGACTACTGGCCCCGAGAGGGAGACAATAGATGACAACATAACAGGAACGACAGGAAAAAGTACCGTGAAGGATAAAGCAGGTGATTTTGAGAAGATAATAGCAAACAAATCCATCGGATCCCTCACTGCACCCATAACATCAACTGACACAAGCAGTGCAATTACACAACCCCACTTTAACTCTCTGACTATCCTGATGAAAGAACAGATGGTCGCTTTCAAATTACACGTTGCACACATCGATACTAAATTCGAACACATCGATGCTAAACTCGAAGAGGTTATGAGAGCGGTCGCTGTACAGTCCATGCGAATCACGACAGTGGAGAATACGGTGACAGAAATTACACGGGCAGTCAAAGAGAACGAGAACATCATCAACGTTGGTTTGACAGAGGTAACAGAGGAGATAAAAAGGGTGGAAGAGGCATGCCTGAGGAAAATACAAGAAGTTAAAGATGAAGCGATGGAGAGGCTACTCGAAACCCAACGTTACTACAAGCGAAATAACATCCGCATTGTAGGACTTGATGAATCAGTCAATTGCACAGACGACAAGTTTCCAACAGTGCTATCAGAGATTTTGGGTAACAACTTTCTAAACACAGAGCTGATAGTGGACCAAGTTTACAGAATCGGTACTCGGGATCAAAGAAGCAACGGTCCAAGAGTCATCATTGTTACTCTGCGCAAGACGGCAATAAGAGATGACATCATCAAAATTGCTCGCAACCAAAGGGGAAAGCTGAAACATGGTGAAAACCCAATATTTATCTACGAGGATCTTTGCAAAGAGGCCATCGCTCAGCGTTTCCCCTACAAGGAGGTGATGCAGAAATTGTTCAAGTCTGGCCTCAAACCAAGGCTAGTATACCCAGCTCTATTATCGATCGTGGGCAGTGACGGCCGTAGGGTAGGATTACACACGCCTAAAGAAGCCGAGGAATACTGGAATCTACATGGAGCAGAACCCCCAAGGCAGAGCGAAACACTGTCTAACAACAGATAAGCCTTCTCATCTCTCTCTTTCTCTGTGTATATCAGTATTAGAATGACTTTATCCGGGCTCAACAAAAGTAGCAGATGATATGCATGCCGGCTACACCAAGGCATAATGTGTATAATATGATTCGTAATGCATTATATTTTCAGACCTCTGGTCTCTGTGGAGACAAGAATATAGCATTGACACTAAGAACAATCTGGAATATTCTGGGCTCATCGCTCGACTGCTCTGGGTCACTTAGAAATATCCCGAAAATACTAGTAGTCATGAACCCTGGGTAGGAAGATCATTCTGGAACATAACAGCAGTCTGTTAGTATATACTAGTGTATTCTACAACCTTCTAGAATATAATGCACCATTACAACGAAGGCCTGCAACTCTAACATTAACATCCGGTGTGTATAAGCATAAGCATATGATCAATTGTCTGAAGTTTAATCAGGCCTTAATAAGACTTCAAAATCAACCACACCTAAACGTATGAGCACAACAAGGTTATTCTAATAATTTAAATAATCACTCCGCTGATGTAGAGATTGGCACATTGTAGCTCTAAAAGTCTCTGCTTTTCTCTTTTATCTATTTACTCAATTCTGTTCTAGTGGCTTCTCCACGTTGAGTTTTATTCTATCTCTCACTCCTTTTTTTTTCTTCTCTTTTATCTTACATTGTTCTTTCCCATTGTTCTTCATATTAAGGTGTTAATGTTTCTCTACAATCTTTTCCTTTTTTCTGATGTTTCCTACATAAGTTAGTAGAAGGTTCAAATGAATATATCGATGAAAGGGTATTATTCTTTTTTTCATTTTTCATAATATTTCATTACAGTAAGGGAAGGCGCAAGACCAAAAGCGACATTCTATTGAATTAGAATGAAAATGTTAGATCCTATGGCAATTAGCATAGGAAGATTAGGATTACAAAACTCAGTTTGGGCAATCCGGTGGCCTAAGGGAGGGAGTCATACGCGGAGGATGTGTTTATGGAACACAGGCCTGTACGACTCTCTGGGAGAGGGGAAAAAAGGGGATTTTTATTTGTATATATATATGTTTTTAAGCTCGGCTCTCAACGGGACCTCAATAATTGGATGTACATCTATTGTAGCTTTGCACTCCAGAAGCATTACCAAAAACTACACAAAAACATGTATAGATTATGGCTAGTTTGAATATAATGATATGGAACACTGGTGGGATAAACAAACAACACAAACGCAAAAGCGTGCTCACACTGATGAAAAAAGAACATGTGGACGTGGCTCTACTAAGCGAAACGCACATTTTAGAGGAAGACATAGATACGTTAGCGGATAACACATATCATAATATTAGTCACTCTTCTTTTGGTACGAGAACTCGAGGTGTAGCCATAGTCGTCAGACGTAATTTAAATATTGAATTAAAGGGGGTATGGTCGGATGCGGATGGGCGTATAACTATAGCTAGGATTGTACACAATAACAGGAAAATAGCGTTGGCAGCGGTATATGCCCCAAATTTGTACGAAGAGGGTTTCTTCACTACACTAACCGATGAAATGTTAAACCATCCCGATTACTCATTTATAATAGGTGCGGATTTTAATGCCATTTGGAATCCAAGGATGGACAAATCTTACCTCGCCTTTTCCAGCGAACAAAAGAATTCATCTAAAGCATTAAAGGATTGGTCAAAGATTACAGGTGTAAATGATTTATGGCGTTCACTTAATCCCACGACCCGAAAGTACTCTTGTCGATCGGCGAGACATAACACATTATCCAGAATTGATTATGTCTTTGCATCCCGAGACTATTTGATAAATATGAAGTGGAAATGATACCCAATGCATCAGATCACTGTTATTTACTCCTAAAAGCAACATTTGGTATACTATCTTCCCGGGCCCCAAGATGGCGTTTTAATTCGATGCTGCTTAATAACAAGGAATTCATTACACAACTCAAAGAGGCTCTTATAGAATTCCTACAGGAGAATGCAAACTCGGTGCAAGACCCCAGAATAATATGGATGTCGGTAAAGGGTATCATCAAGGATTTCACTGATAGATTTTCCTCCAAAATGCGCAAGAATCAATGCACAAAACTGTCTGAACTGGAAACGCTTTACTCAACGTTATTTAATTCTTTAAAATACAACAACTCAACTAGACTAGAAAATCAAGTTAACGTACTAAAAACAGAGATCAATGCCATATACAGACAACAATCGGAAATGCAAATACGCAGCACAAGACAACAGCAAGACCTCATTCTATCACCTAAAAAACATATCAAAACTCCGTCCCATTCTAACCCTGTCAGATGCAGAGAAGCTTGTCCATGCCTTTATCTCCTCAAGACTGGACTACTGTAACGGACTCTTCATCGGGATTCCTGGCAAGAGCATCCAAAAGCTGCAATACATCCAGAACAGCGCTGCCAGGATCCTGATGAGAGTCCGTAAACACGATCACATAACCCCCATCCTTCACTCACTACACTGGCTCCCCGTCTCATCCCGGATCAACTACAAAATCCTTACGATCACCCATAACTGCATTAAACGGACACGCACCCCTCTACCTTCAGGAACTCATCACTCCACAATCCTTCACCCGCACCCTCAGATCCGCAGGTAGCCTGCTCCTTCAGGTCCCCAATACCCGGCTCTGCACCATGGGTGACCGAGCCTTCTGCACGGCTGCACCACGCCTGTGGAACAGCCTCCCCATCCAGCTGAGGGCACCACAGAGCCTGGACTCTTTCAAAGCAGGCCTGAAAACCTATCTGTTCAAAAAGGCCTTTGACTGTTAGCTTTTTATTTTAATTTTATTGCGCTTTGTTTTTAAATTGTCTGTTTATACTATGTTTTTAATTAACTATGTTTTATTTTTATTCTGTATTTTATTTTATTTGTTTTACTCTTTATTTTATTCTATTTTTTTAACTGTTTTAACCATGTAGTGTAGCACTTTGGGATCCCAGCGAACAAAAAGTGCATTACAAATCCAATATATTATTATTATTATTATTATTTAGCAGTACTCCCAAGGTTCTAAACCTAGTCACCTATTAGCCATGCGATTAAGAATGAATGCAAAATTTGCAGATATAACTACCATTAGAGCACAACAAGTACTTGAAACAGACCCCAAAATAATAAACGATACATTCAAAGAATTCTACTCCGACTTATATAAATCAGAAACGACCTTCGATCAAAACAAAATGGACACATATCCTAATCAAATTATTCTCCCTAAACTTTCAGAGGATGACGCTAAACAGTTAGAAACACCGATCACACTAGAGGAACTCAAGAAGGCCATATCCGAAATGCAAAATGGTAAGGCTCCTGGAAGAGACGGTATCCCATCAGAAATGTACCTTTCTTGTTGGGACATAATTGGACCCTTATTACTAAATATGATCTTATACTCAGTCAAGGAGGGGAACTTCCATAAAAACGACAATATTGCACTCATTTCAGTCCTTCTCAAAAAAGACAAAGACCCCACCGAGTGCCGTAGTTACAGACCCTTAAGCCTCCTCGGAACCGATGTCAAACTGTACTCTAAGGTATTAGCCATCAGATTACAAAAGCATATGACGTCTTTAGTTCATCCGGACCAAACTGGCTTCATAAGAGGTCGCCTGATCACTGATAACATAAGACGAATACTGCATGTACTAGATGCAGACAAGGACGACACCATACCTAAGGCGATGCTGTCCCTGGATGCTATGAAAGCCTTTGACAGGCTGGAATGGTCGTATCTATGGGCAGTATTAGAAAGGATGGGGTTAGGAAAAGGATTCATTGATATGATTAAAGTATTATACAAAGACCCATCGGCCATGATTACAACAGGTACATTCATCTCCAAAATCTTTCCGGTATCACGCTCAGCCAGACAGGGTTGCCCTCTAAGTCCCGGACTATTCGATCTATCATTAGAGCCTTTAGCACAATATATAAGACAATCCCAATCCATAGAACCAATCGTAATCAAGGGCACACAACATAAAATTAGTTTATATGCGGACAACGTAATATTGTTCATGCAAAGCCCCAACACCACATTGCCTCATCTACTCAAGTTGATTGAGAACTTTGGTGATTTATCGGGATTTAAAATAAATTGGCCGAAGTCGGCTTTCCTTCCACTTAACACCCCTGCAAAAAAAGATACAACCCTCCCAGGTGAGATACCTATGGTAAAACATTTTAGATGCTTGGGTGTGGAAATATTTCCCACCATAAGACAAACGGTGAAGCACAATTACACAAAAATACAAAACAAAATCAAAGACGACCTGGACAGGTGGGCAAAACTTAAAAACTCAGTACAGGCAAGGGTATCAATAGTTAAGATGGATGTACTACCTAGAATCAACTTCTTCAGTTCAATGCTACCTGTAACTGAGGGGTACAATTCCCTGACTGTATTGATAAGTATGGTATTATTAAACCACTACCTCTTGTACTTTAACTTCTGGCCATCCAGTACATGATATAGATATGATGAACACTTTCCCACCTGATGAAACGAAGTCCACACAAATGTACAAATCGAATATTTAATATAGCAAAGGGTATATACAACGTTCACTTGAGGACATTTATGATTTGAAATGCACTTGTATGGCAAATGAGTATTCGTAGGTAAATCAACATTGAATGTCCAATCTCTGGTTACGCAGGGAGTAAATATACAACCCGGTTCTTTAGGGAACTATAGCGATGGTACTTAAATGATTATAGCTGGATACACTAAGGGGGGGGGGGGGGTCCCGCTGGTTGTAAGACAGTAGGAGGGGGGGGTTAGAAGAGCCGCTGGCGGTATCCCATCTGGCCGACGATTTCTTGGGAGAATTCAAAGTCTTGAACACGGTGCCCACAGAACCTCGGTCCGCAGATGAATACAGCTGGACCCTCTGGTGGACGGTAGCTGCCGGTCCACAACGGAGAGACGTGAGGCGACCTCACTGGTGTAGAGCGCCGTCTCACCTGGACTCCTCTCCGGGGGGTAGTTCCAACACTCAGCAGTGTTGGCCGTTATCCATGGAATAATCAAAGCACCCAAAGCATGTAGATAATCCAAGCCGTGGAAGGCTCGCCGTCGTCCTGGTAAAGTAATCCAATGTACAGGTCTCCTCGTCCTGGCCCGGAGCTCCTCGGATGCAAGCACCACTAGTGGTCTGCCCAGCCTGGTTAAGACTCCAGATAACGTCAGGAACGATGGGGGTACTGATAACTTTATAACTCTAACCGAATGATGCACCATACATAATAGACTATTATTAGCTTAATAGAAATACGTCCAACTCGACGGTATAGTGCCAAACTATGACAATTCAACTATTAATCCACACGATATCTCAATGCCTATTCTGAGGCCAAGTAGGCCTTACTGCACCACACGTGCGTCGTGGGTGAGGCTTCGCGTCTGTTACTCGGTTGGAGGGTAAAGAACTAATGGACTAAAAGAAAGTTCTACTTTACTTGCGCCATATATATATGCGCTGTGAACAAATAGTACCATTCGTATTTCGCCAGACGTATTCCTACGCGGAACCGGGCTTGCCACAACATGTTGGGCGGCACGATTGAACTTGAACCTAGGGGTATGGCTGCCGGCGCCAGGTTCTCGTCCAATGGTAGAATGAAACTATTATGGGCTGTTTAGTAGACTAAAGGGATATTCAGTGCATATTGTACAAGGAATATACAGGGGATATCAAACGATATACAAATACTCTTAAATATATATCCATAAATAAATATATATATTCGGTTTAATCTGATCCTTCACAACAGCCGCCCCCTAATTAGTCCCACCTAATTAGCTAAGCAGAGACAGATTAACCGCACTGTCTACCACTCAAGGTCCGCTGTAAGGGTCAGTCAACTCATGAACAAGTCATGGGGTCATGGTCATCATCGATAGTATCTGGGAGTCGGGGCAGTTCTATTAGCCTCGCCACGGGTCGTGTGTAAGTTCGCCCTTGGACGAGTACTTCAGCTGCTCGGACCTTGCCATCGGCACCGGTGATCACTTTGCTTACGCGGCCAGCCGGCCACATAGCTCTGGGTAGTGACTGGTCGATAATCATGACGACTGTTCCTTCTGTCAAATTGTCTCTCTCTTTTACCCACTTCTGGCGGGTCTGTAGAGACGGTAGGTAGTGGAGTAGGAAGCTGCTCCAAAACTTGTCAGCTAGTACTTGGCTGTACCTCCACATTCTTCGGCCGTTCGCTTCTTCAGGCCTGTACATTGTCTGGGGTAGCGCGGGGTCCAGCCGCCCCATTAAGAGTGTGTTGGGGGTGACTGGGTCGACATCTGCTACATCACTGGAGACGTAGCCGAGGGGTTTTGAGTTCAATACTCCCTTGATCTCCGTGAGGACTGTCATTAGGACTTCCTCCGCCACAGTCTGGGCCCCAAGCACGGCGTACAGGGCTGTCTTTATAGAACGTACTTCTCGTTCCCAGGTTCCCCCGAAGTGGGGTGCGTTCGGGGGATTAAACTGGAAGTCAATCTGGGATGGAGCTAGGTGGGTCTTAAGTTCTGGGCCCATAGCTTGGAAGCTCTCTCTCAGCTCTCTTTCTCCGCCTTTGAAGTTTGTCCCGTGATCAGACAACAATGTAGACGGTTTTCCTTTCCGTGATGTGAATCTTCGGAAGGCCATAAGGAATGAGTCTGTGCTCATGGTCGGAAGGAGCTCGATATGTATCGCTCTGGTGGTCATGCATTTGAATACAATACCCCACCGCTTCTCGGTTCCTCTTCCTTTCTTTATATACAACGGGCCAAAGCAGTCCATGCCTGTGGAGTGGAATGGCTTGTCGCCGAGTCGGAGGCGACAGGGGGGTAAGTCAGCCATCCGTGGTATGCTGGGCTGCGCGCGCCACTTTCGGCAGTCTAGACAGGTTCGCTGGAAGCGTCGCACCGCTTCTCTTCCTTGAAGTATCCAGTAGCGACGTCTGATCTCCGCGAAGACTCTCTCTGCTCCTGCGTGGTGTACATCCTCGTCGTATTTCTTTATGATCAGCTCTGTGACCTTGTGTCGGCTGTTCAAGACTATCGGGTACTTAATGTCATCCGGTAGATCGGGGGCTCTCCGCAGGCGACCACCCACTCTGATGAGATTATGGGCGTCACTCTCTGGTGCCAGGTGGAGCAGTCTGCTGTCTGATGGGACGGGCTTTCCTCCCTGTAGACAGTCTAGCTCATCGGGGAACAAGTCTCTCTGGGCTCGTTGTAGTAGAAGAAGTTCTGCTTCTTCGTAGTCAGCTGCTGAAATGTCAGTGGTGGACTGAATCTCTGGGTGGTGCCACAGGAATGTCTTTTGCTGCGCACTCTCTAGGGTAATGCAGTCATCTATGTTGGGGTCTGTGGAGGCGACTGTGCTCAGTCCACAGAACATAGGTTTCTTGTTCTCAGCCTCCTCGTTACTTGCTTCCCGTGGGGTGGGCGTAGGCCACTCTTCTTCGGGGAGCTTGAGGAATTCTGGTCCGTCACTGTAGATGTTGCGACGGGTGAGGTCATCCAGAGACATTCCCCGGGTGATGACGTCAGCTGGGTTGTGTTTGGTGTCCACATACCGCCAGCTCGCTGCTTCTGTTAACTCTTGAATCTCGGTGACTCTGACTCCCACGAAGACTTTGTATCTGCATGAATCAGACTTGATCCATGTGAGTACTGTCGTGGAATCTGACCACAAGATTGTTCTGTGCACCGGAATGGTGAGTTCACGTTGGATTAACGTGGCTAGATGCGCTCCTGCTAGGGCTGCGCAGAGCTCTAGACGCGGGATAGATTGTTGCTTTCGTGGGGCTATTCTTGAGCGAGCCAGGATGAAAGCAGTGTGTATCTTTCCTCCCTTCTCTTGGGCACGCAAGTAGGCCACCGATCCATAGGCTACTTCGGAGGCGTCGCTGAAGACGTGTAGATCAATCTTGCATGTCTCTGGCCTCACTGTGGATGGGAAGTAGCTGCGGCGTATATTGACGCCTGGGAGTGAGCGGAGTTCCGTCTCCCACTCTCTCCATGTTGAGGCAAGGTGTGCGGGTATTGGGTCGTCCCAGCCCTGGTCCTTGTCCCATAGTGCTCGTACAATCATCTTTGCCCTGGTGGTGTAAGGTAGAATACATCCCAACGGGTCATATTGTCTGGCGAGTGTTCTGTACACCCTCCGTCTGGTGGTCGGTGTCGCCGTCGACCTTCCCTGCTCTGGAGTCAGGGGTTTGTGTCTATAGTGGAGCGAGTCTGTTTTGAAGCGCCAGACTAGTCCTAGTGTCATTTCTTGGGCTTCTCCTGGGATGGTCGCCATCCAGGTCTCGCTGCTGGCAGCCTTGTCCGCGGGGGAGAGGCTGCGCAATACGTGCGGGTCACTGCTGGCCCACTGCCTGAGATCAAAGCCGCCTTTGATCAGGGAGGCGCGTAGCTTGATTAGGAGAGCCTCGGCTTCTTCTTGAGTCGAAACGCTTTGTAAACAGTTGTCCACGTAGAAACTGTTCTTCACACTGTGTCGGACCTCTTCATCTGCTGCTGGGTCCTCTGCGACGTGTTTCTGTAGTGCAAATGTAGCACAGCACGGGCTGCATGTGGTTCCGAAGGGGAGTACTTCCCACTGGTAGATGGCTGGGTTCTCATCTCCGATCCTCTCTCTCCATAGGAACCGCAGCAGGGGCTTGTCCTCCTCCACTAGTCTCACCTGCAGGAACATTCCTTTGATATCCCCGCTGATAGCCACCTTGTCCTGGCGGAAGCGCAGTAGCACGCCTAGTAGGGAGGGGCCGAGTGTGGGGCCGGGCAAGAGCTCTTTATTCAGATTTTGGGATCCGATCTGGTAGCTGCAGTTAAACACAATGCGATCCTTGCCGTTGTGGTGGACCTTGTGATGCGGCACGTACCATGATTCGGTCGTCTGATCGGCCTCTTTAATGTCAATCTTTGTCACGTGTCCCGCTGTGATTAGCTTCTCAATCTCGGCGCGGTACACACCCTCTTGAGCGGGGTCTTTGGCTAGGCGCCGCTCCGTGTTCAATAGATAGCGCTCCGTGGCGTCTTTCTTTGCGTGAAAGGTGGGCTTTCCCTCTCGCCTCAGGAGTGGAGTTGCGTATCTCATCACTCCGCCGACTGTGACTCTCTTTGTCCCTTGCTCGAGTAGGTTGATGGCGTAAATGTCTTCTTTAGAACGAATATCTTTCTTTTTGTTCTTAAAGGGCATTGTCTCTAGTGTCCATAGCCTCTCGACATGCTGCAGGAGAGTGGTGTCTTCTTCTGTCGTTCTGGAGTGGAGGCAGCTAGTGGCTGCTGTTCGGTTGAGAGAGTTAGCGAGGGGGCCTTGTAGTGTCCACCCTAGGCGGGTCTCGACTGCTGCAGGACAGCCTCGGGGTCCTATATGGACCCGGTCAATCGGGACTATGAGTTCTGCATGGTCGGAGCCTATCAGCAGGGTCGGGGTAGCGCCGTCTATGAGCGGGATAGGTAGTTGACGCAGGTGCACATATTTATCCATCAACTTGGCGATGGGGTAGGTGTACTGCGATAGTCCTATTTCTTGGCTGGTGAAAGCATTTGTAATCCTATACCGTCGCTCTGGCTGCCCGTTTGCTGCGATAGTGAAGGAGACATTCTCGCCCTTTATCGTCTTTAAATCTCTTCTTATTGTCCGAATCGTCATTTGGTTCTCGCTCCCCCGCAGTCCCAGCTGGGCCGCAGCGGACGCGAGCAGAAGGGTCTTCTCTGACCCGTCATCAAGGACGGCGTAAGTGTCCATGACTTTATCTTGGTAGCTCAATGTCACACGGACTACCTTTAAGAGCACTTGGGCGCCGCTGCTGCTGGCGGGGTCAATGTACATGACACTTGCCTTGGTGCCGCTCGATGGTGCAGGTGAAGGCCGTCTTCTGTTACTGTCGTGTAGTATATCTAGATGGGCTCCGTCGCACCGACTGCACCTTTTCTTTAGGCGGCATTCGGCTGCCATGTGACTGCGCGCACATCGGTAACAGCGCCTGTTGGACTTTATCCATTGACTCACTTCTTCTGCATTCATCTTTGTGAACAGGTCACATTGTGACAGCCAGTGTTCTTTCTCACAGTAGGGGCACACCATCTTCCACTTCTCTTTTCTCGAGGGGGTACTGTGGCTCTTACTGCTCGGTACTGACTCTGATTGGTGCATGACAGTCACCGATCTTCTTCCATCATTTATTCTCCTGGGTCCCTCTCTGGAGCTTGGCGTGCTCCGCCCGAACGTATCCAGTCGTAAGCTGCTGACTTCTCTCGCCAGGAAGTCGGCTAGATCAAGGAGGGATGGTTCGGGGCCGTTAGGATCCCGGTAGTCCCTCTGCCGCCTAAAACGCTCTTGTCTTGCGGGTGGCAGCTTCTCCAAAATCCTCTCGACGTTAGAGTTGGCGTATAGCTCATGCATGCCCTTTTCCCGTTGCGCTCCCAGCATCCCTACCAGGGACTGCACTTTGATTGACAGGTCGTCTAATGAGCGATTGTCTGTTGCTGGGGGTAGGCGATCAATATGCCTTATCTCTTGGATTACGTAATCCCATATACGTCCATATCTCTGGTCCAGCGCTGCTAGGGCCGCGGTGTATGGGGTCGTAGAGGTGGCATAGGCTAGCGCTATATTGTGCGCTCGCGGTACTTTCAGGTGCTTCAGTAATATTGCATACTTGTGGCGTTCATCAGCGACATCCACCATCATTGTCTCTAAGCACATCCGGAGCTCCGTGTACTGTGCTCGATTCTCATAGGTGAAGTCTGGAAACGACGGCGTGGCAATGTATGACGCCGTGGATGGCTGATACATCGGCGAGCGTTGGGGGAGAGACCTCCTAGGCGAGTCCCCTCTTGCGCCTCTCTGTGGGCTGGTACCGACAGGGTACCATGGCCCGCTGGTCCAGGTGCTATTCCTCGGGGCTGGTCGTGCGTCGTGCTCACCCGTGAATAGGGTCGGGGGTCTGTAGCGCAGCGCCGTGGGGGTATAGCCTGGGCTGTACTGGACCTCCTGGTCCGGTGGAGTACTGTGCTGTCGTCGGGCTTGGTTCTCCTCCTCTCCCTCTTCTTCCTCTATCAGGTCTTCCAGATCCTGTAGTCGTTTGTTTAGCTTCTCCGCAGTGTATGCCGCTCCTTCCTTGTAGCTGGGTCTCGCTTGGACCGGTCTGGGAAGGGGGTCTGCGGGGGTATAGGCTTGGTCTGTTGGTCAAGTTCAGGGTCGCTTGCTCGGTTAGGAGACGCTGCCCTTGACTGTTGTCTCGACGAGTTCCTTGAACCCCTGGCGGAGGGAGAGGGTGTTGCCTTGAGGATCAGCTGCTCCATTAGTTGCGCTTGTAGCTTGTCGCGCTCGGCTTGTAGTCTGTCGCGCTCGGCTTCGCGCTGGATGAGAGCGAGTTCGCGCTCTGCGTCTCTTTGGGCACCGGCAGCGGCACGCTGGGTGTCTGCTCGGTCTCTTGCCATATTCTCTTCCGTCTGAAGGCGTCTCATCTCCAGGCGTATGCGCTCTTCTTCGCTCCGTTGTTGCGCTTGGAGTTGTTCGCGCTCGCTAAGCGTCTGTGCTTGGAGACGATCGCGTTCACCCTGAAGTCGATCGCGTTCGGTAGAGGCTGTCAGGCTGACGAGGAACGCCTGTTGTAGCATCCTCTCCGCTTCGCTGGGGGAAGGCGGTTGTGGAGGTGAGCCGCTCCTGGGTGAGCCGCTCCTAGGTGTACTCGTTGGGGAGTCCTGGAGCTCTATTTCCTCGGCGCTCTCCTCCTCTTCTTCCGTGCAGAGTTCTCTCTCTGTAGGGTTGTCTTCCTCCCGGGGCTGGTCGGGGACTACTTCTTCGGGATTGGCGGGGGGTAAAGGCATGTCAGCTCCCTCCTGGTCCCCACCGTGAGCTTGGTCAGTTACATTAGAACCTACTGGGGCCTCTGTGGTCGGGGAAACCTGGTCGTTAAGGTCAGACATAATTTTACTTTCTACTTTTACCGCGTTTACCGTTTGTCGAAGGCTAGGTAGTTGACTGACAGCGTAATCCTCTAAGTACTGAGGTGTCTGTCGTCTGCGCCGCGGGCGTTCTACGTTAGGAGGACCGTTTCGTGGAGTGTTCATCATAGGCCATTTTAATATTAATAACACTATATTAATATTACACTAGTTACCCTCCGGCTCGAAGGACCAATTGTAACTGAGGGGTACAATTCCCTGACTGTATTGATAAGTATAGTATTATTAAACCACTACCTCTTGTACTTTAACTTCTGGCCATCCAGTACATGATATAGATATGATGAACACTTTCCCACCTGATGAAACGAAGTCCACACAAATGTACAAATCGAATATTTAATATAGCAAAGGGTATATACAACGTTCACTTGAGGACATTTATGATTTGAAATGCACTTGTATGGCAAATGAGTATTCGTAGGTAAATCAACATTGAATGTCCAATCTCTGGTTACGCAGGGAGTAAATATACAACCCGGTTCTTTAGGGAACTATAGCGATGGTACTTAAATGATTATAGCTGGATACACTAAGGGGGGGGGGGGGGTCCCGCTGGTTGTAAGACAGTAGGAGGGGGGGGTTAGAAGAGCCGCTGGCGGTATCCCATCTGGCCGACGATTTCTTGGGAGAATTCAAAGTCTTGAACACGGTGCCCACAGAACCTCGGTCCGCAGATGAATACAGCTGGACCCTCTGGTGGACGGTAGCTGCCGGTCCACAACGGAGAGAGACGTGAGGCGACCTCACTGGTGTAGAGCGCCGTCTCACCTGGACTCCTCTCCGGGGGGTAGTTCCAACACTCAGCAGTGTTGGCCGTTATCCATGGAATAATCAAAGCACCCAAAGCATGTAGATAATCCAAGCCGTGGAAGGCTCGCCGTCGTCCGGGTAAAGTAATCCAATGTACAGGTCTCCTCGTCCTGGCCCGGAGCTCCTCGGATGCAAGCACCACTAGTGGTCTGCCCAGCCTGGTTAAGACTCCAGATAACGTCAGGAACGATGGGGGTACTGATAACTTTATAACTCTAACCGAACGATGCACCATACATAATAGACTATTATTAGCTTAATAGAAATACGTCCAACTCGACGGTATAGTGCCAAACTATGACAATTCAACTATTAATCCACACGATATCTCAATGCCTATTCTGAGGCCAAGTAGGCCTTACTGCACCACACGTGCGTCGTGGGTGAGGCTTCGCGTCTGTTACTCGGTTGGAGGGTAAAGAACTAATGGACTAAAAGAAAGTTCTACTTTACTTGCGCCATATATATATGCGCTGTGAACAAATAGTACCATTCGTATTTCGCCAGACGTATTCCTACGCGGAACCGGGCTTGCCACGACATGTTAGGCGGCACGATTGAACTTGAACCTAGGGGTATGGCTGCCGGCGCCAGGTTCTCGTCCAATGGTAGAATGAAACTATTATGGGCTGTTTAGTAGACTAAAGGGATATTCAGTGCATATTGTACAAGGAATATACAGGGGATATCAAACGATATACAAATACTCTTAAATATATATCCATAAATAAATATATATATTCGGTTTAATCTGATCTTTCACAACACTACCGTTACCCCCTCCAGAGGGTTACTGGAAAAGATTACACTCCTCCACATACAAATTTATTTGGAATAACAAACCACCACGTATAAAAAGATCCACCGCACAGAGAAATAAAGCAGACGGTGGCATGGCAGTTCCAGATTTTTTCCATTATTTTAAGGCGTACACATTAAGACCATTGACAATATGGTTTGATCCCCAAGCATTAGTATCATGGAGAAAATTGGAAGAAAACATAGTAGCCCCACATAGACTGAAGGACATAGCACACACTAAACTACCAATCAAGCACTGTGAGCGGAAATTTGGCCCCATAATTACCCATGCGATCCGGATATGGCGTGAAACACAAAAAAAATATCCTAACCCACAAAAATGGCACAATCACACTCCCTTATTCAATAACAATGCACTCTTAATTGAAAAACGTCCTATAAGATTCCCTATATGGGAAGAGCAAGGCATACACTCATTAGGGGATGTTTTTAACAACCAGGGTTTTTGTAGTTATGGAGAAATATGCAAAAAAAATTATCTCACCGAGTCCACATGGCTTTTTTACATACAGTTACGGCTATGTTTGAAGTCTCACGGTGTTCCATTAGACATACCAGTTGAACACCACAGATACCACAAATTCTTCTATGAAAGAGAGACATCGAGAGGTTTTGTATCAGGTTTTTTATATCAATTACTAACGTCCTCGTATGAAACCCTCCAACTAGACTCTGTCTGGAGGAGGGATATACCAGACCTGGAAAGTGACTTTGATTGGCAAGGAGCATGGGCAAATGTCCGTCTTACATCAAGGAACCCGGACCATCAACAAATCAATCTTAACTATATTCACAGGACATACTTGACTCCTATAAGACTGAACAGAATGGGTCTTAAACAAGACTCAAAATGCTCCCAATGTACAAATGGAGACGAAGGGACATTTATGCACATGTATTGGGACTGCCCACCAGTTAAGGCATTCTGGAAAGATGTGACCCATCAATTATCAAAACTCGTATCTTGGAATATACCAGTACACCCCTCTGTATTACTATTGAATGATGTTTTTGAGTTTGCAGTAAATCCACAGCTAAAGAGATTGGTTTTATCGGGTATCACAGTAGCTAAAAAGCTGATCGCATCACGCTGGTTTCAACCGGAAAAAATGTGCCGGAAGGTTTGGTTTCTTACATATCTCGATGTGATTTATCAAGAAATATCTACAGCAAGAATTCTGGGTCTCAACGAATCCAAAATGTCAATGTGGTTAGAAGTGGTGGAGAGAATAAAAGCTAGCTTATAATGGTAGTGTCTGGTTAGGAGTGAGGGATAATGGAGGTACTATCCAAGGAGGGGTCCGGGAGGGGGGGTTCGAGCTGGAGCATATGTGTGTAGGGTTTTAGATAATAGGTATTAGGGGTATATCCTGTATAAGACATTGGTATAATTGGTAATTTCGTTGGATATACACTGTATACGGTAAAATATTATTATATTTTTTTTTTGTTTTCTGTTTCTGTACTTGCATGTCATTTTAGCCACCTTAATTGTTAGTTTCATTATGCATTGTGTGTTGAGTACTGACTTTTAATAATTTTGTTTTGCAATAATAATAAAAATAAATAAATAAAAAAAAATTAAAAAAAGAATAATAATAAAAAAAAAAAGTCTACTCATGCACAATAGAGAGCATCCTGACTGGTAACATCACCTCCTGGTTTGGGAATAGCACCGCACACGACTGCAGCAGACTGCAGAGAGTGGCTCGATCAGCCGAACGCACAATTGGAGGTGGACTTCCCACTCTCCAGGACATTTACACCAAGCATTGCAGGGCCAAGGCTAAGAGAATAGTCAAAGACTCTAGTCACCCAAACAACCATGCCTCTTTGCACTGCTGCGGTCAGGCAAGCGCTACCGGAGTCTCATGGCCAGTACAAAGAGACTCAGAAGGTGCTTCTATCCCCAGGGCCCAGGAGTTCAAAACTTTTAATCTATCTAATTTTTAAATCCCATTTTTTGTGATCCAGGATCAGACAACTCAGCCAGATTTTGTCCCGGTATTTCAAAGCAATCCAGGATAGGATCACCCTGATCCAGATTCAGACTTCAAGATTACTAGATCCTGAATATCAGTGCTTTAATCCTACCGATCTCCATCTAGTGGATATGAAAAAAAAGGAAGACAAGGAGTGGACCACATTGCAGATACATCTATGTCTAATTATATTGTTAAATACATAAAGGACATAAAATCACAATGGAATTGTAATTAAAGAAATACTCCCACTAGGGTAACAACAAAAAAACATTCATTCAAAGGCAGCTGATCATTCATCCAGGCGTGGTTTGAGGGGCTGAATTCTAAGTGAGGTTTCAGTTTGCTGAAGGTGATGAGTGATGACAGATAATGGACTTTTTTTTGTTGAAGATATTTTTTCTTTAATCTAAATTACATTTGTGATTGACAATCTTTGTTGTGATACTTTTATGAAAATAAACATAAGAACAACATAAGACATTTCTTATTCTTATTACAAATGTCTTATTCTTATTACAAATGTCTTATTCTTATTACTTGTATTATTGCACAATCGCTGCAGGCATGACCACCCGCATTTCACTGTATGCTTGTATGCCGTGACAAATAAAACTCTTGACTTGAAACATTTATGTCATCAGCATTTGGTTGAAAACAAAATAGGCCACCACAAATGTGACCAAAAGAATTTTTTTTTATTGATTTGCCATGAAGGCTATAATTGTGTATTATTTCAGGTAACACACTTTGCCATCTTATTTATATTGAAACGTATTTTTAAATAAATTGTATAGTACATTTTGCTCTGGTAATCCACTGGAAATCCACCCCTCTGGTGGGATCAAGATAATCAATTTTTTTGGGATCAAACTGATCCCAATCCTGTGTTGTCGGTTTGAACTACCCGTTTTGAAGATTTGATCCAGATTAAAGCTTGGATTTGATTTCTGATCGGATATCAAAGTCCTGTTTTTTGGTTTTGAACTACCCAAAATCCAAATCTGATCCAATCAGATAGGGATTAAAAGTTTTGAACTCCTGGGCCCTGGCCATCAGGAAGCTCAATGACAATATCCATAGTATCCATCTACATTCATTGCACACACATCCACACGCACACACTCTCTTTAAAACAAACAAACACTTTTAACACTACACCATATTTAATCTTAAAAGACATTTACACTACACCCATACCTCATTTTTGCATTTAGCATTTAGTTTGCATTTTTGTACCTCATTGTCTACTTTTTTATTTATTCTTTTTAAATTTTTTACTTCATTGTACTTTCATTGTACTTAGGTTGTATATTATATATTGTATATTTGTATAGTGTTGGGACTTTATTCCTATTTCTTTACTGTATGAAGCACATTCTCAGGGGCTCATACAGAACCAAGCATTTCACTGTAATGTACATGTACTTAATACCGTTAATACGTGACAAAAAACTAATTTGAACTTGAAACTTGCTCAGGTATTCTGCCACTGTGTACTCTCTGTTTAGGGCCAAATAGCATTCTCTCTCTCTCCCCCCTCTCTCTCTCTCAAACACACACGCACATACACACACACACACACACACACACACACACACACACACACACACACACACACACACACACACACACACACACACACACACACACACACACACACACACACACACACACACACACACACACACACACACACACACACACACACACACACACACACACACACACACACACACACACACACACACTGTATTTCTATTTCAGAATCTGTATGAAAATATTCAGCAAAATGAGAACCCATACAAGAGTTAATTGGTCATGTGGTCACTGACTGTATACCATGACAAAACGTGGGTCATTTAAAGGTTCACTAAACAACCTAGTTGAGGGACAGTCAGAGAAAAGTGTTATGCCTATATTTTAGTAAGTAAAAAAGCAAATAAACTAATTGTCCTCAGAAGAAAATTGGGTCTCTGGAACACTGTTTGAAGCAAGAAAGCTGACAGAAAAGTTTTTGTTTCACAGTTGATGTTTACTTAGATTAGATTAGATTAAAATGTATTGTCATTATACAGCACAAGTACAGTACCATGAAAATAAGTTGGGCATCCAACCAGAGTGCAAATGTAACAGTAAATAGCAATAGTAATATACAATGTACAGGTGATTAAACTGGGTATAAATTATGTATAAATATGTACAGGTATAAAGACAGTGTGTAGTCATACTGTTCAGCAATGTAACTAGTGTTGTTGTATGTACAGACAGATGTGGATATATATATATACAGTAAGAATAAATATATGTAAATGTTAACAAAGAATAGACTTCCACTCCAGACCCTAACCTGACCCACCAGATGGTCTGTTACACAGTTACATCTGGGAAGTCGTCCTTTGAAACAGTTTGGAACAGGGCCAGCAAAAAAAAAAAAAGAAAAAAAAAGCAGTTTATTGGATCTAAACCACACCCAATAGCTGCCAGCCGTTCCTCAAAGGACGCTGATTGGTCCAAACCACTGTGGTTCAGGCACTAGCGTAGCGTATAACTTGAAGCCTGACAAGATGGATTATTGTGTGATGTCGAGAAGCCAGCTCCCCTGCAAGCTTACCTAGACCCCCCCCCCAAAAAACACAGCAGATAATGTAAAAAGAAAAAAACAGGTATAATGACTAGCAAATAACCAACAATGACAAGTAAATACTACAAGGCAAAAAAACAACTAAGTAACTCATGTCAAATTGTACCTATCTTAAACCCTGCCCTCTTTTCTTGATCCTCCAATCACAACTGTTGCTGGGGAAGGGAAGGTCATTCAATAGAGATTCACTATATATATATAGTATATCTTATATATTTAATTTTTGTGTTGGCCAATATTACCCAGTATAAATCCATTACTTTTATCAAACAGTATTCATAGTATTCAATTGCAGACATCTTGGTCGCAAACAACAGGTGATTGTAATCAAACAACAGGTGATTGTAATCAAACAGTAGGTGATTATCATTAAATGCAGTGAGCTGTGGAAAATACAATGAGCTGTGGCACTCTGCCACGTTGTAGGGCAAAATAAAATGTCATGAGAATACCATGAATAGACAGACCATTGGTTTGGGGTAAAACTAAATGGTAGAGAAATATATGTTTACATTAGAGAGATGTAAGCCTAAGAGTTGTGTATACAAGGGTTAATAATGTGGGTGTATTCATATTGTTTGCTTTGGCCACCCGCTAATGTACAGACATGTTTGTAGGGTTTAGACATGCACTTTATTGTTAACACTATTTCAATATTGCTCCAACATACCGTATTATTTCCCGTTGGTCCATTCTAATGAGATGAGGACTACAAACAGAGAGACCATGATAACATAGAAAATACTTTATTGATTCTCTGGGCTACTCTGGTCCAATAGCCAGGCTTCCCTCCTTCCCTCTTTGCTCTTAACAAACAGTGCCAGGGTCCTCTCCACCTCCCTCAGATGGTCCAGGATCAAGTGCGTCACCTGTCTGTGTGCTCTTTAAGACAGAGATAATAGAAGACAATAGAAGAGGTACTAAAAGACTAGGTTTGGAGGAGGAGAGACTGGCATGTCTGGGTCATCGTGTTTAAGGATTTGTGGGGAAAAAATATATAGCCTAAGGTTAATGAAAACAAGGGTTATTCTACTCTAGGAGATGTTTTTTCCCCCATATTCTTATAGTCAGATCTCATTTTATTGCCTATATTTATGTCTTACTCTACTATTACCCTGCCCATACCTGTACTTCTCCTCCCCCCTCCCCCATGCTGCTATGACGCCTGAATTTCCCCAAGGGGATCGATAAAGGAATATCTTATCTTATAATAATAATAATGATAATAACAATAACCCCGACTGGGGGTAGAGGAGGCTGTCATCTACCTGCTGAACCGAGCCTACACTCACCTAGACAAGCCAGGGAGCACTGTGAAAGTCATGTTTTTTTTTACTTCTCCAGTGCTTTTGATACCATACGGCCAGGGCTGCTGGGTGAGAAGTTGGAGTCCTGGGTTGTTGACTATCTGACGGGCAGACCACAGTATGTGCGCCTACAGAGCTGTGTGTCGGACAGACAACACCGGGGCCCCGCAGGGGACAGTCTTCTCTCCCTTCCTCTTCACCATCTACACCAATGACTTCCACTATCGGTCAGAGTCCTGCCACCTTCAGAAGTTTTCTGATGACTCTGCGATAGTGGGATGTATTAAGGACGTGATGAGAGGGAATACCGGGCACTGGTAGTGGATTTCGTCACATGGTGCGATAAAAACCACCTGCAGCTAAATGTGACAAAGACCAGGGAACTGGTTGTGGATCTGGGTAGAAGGAGGAGTACATCTGTGACCCCCATTTCCATCGGGGGAGTCGATGTGGACATGGTTGAGGATTACAAATACCTTGGAGTTCACATCGACAACAAACTGAACGGGTCAAAACACGCGGAGGCACTCTACAAGAAGGGCCAGAGCCGACTCTACTTCCTCAGAAGGCTGAGATCCTTCAACGTCTGTACAAGGATGTTGAGGATGTTCTATGAGTCGGTGGTGGCTGGCGCATTCTTGTACGCTGTGACCTGCTGGGGCAGCAGACTGAGAGCGGGGGACGCAAACAGGCTGGATAAGCTGGTCAGGAAGGCCAGTAACGTGGTAGGGGTGAAGCTGGACTCTCTAGCGGAGGTGGCGGAGAGGAGGAGCCTTGCTAAGCTCCATGCCATCAGGGACAACCCCTCCCACAGGAGGAGCATGTTCACTGCTAGACTAACACTCCCAAAATGTAGCACTGAACGGCACAGGAAGTCCTTCATTCCGACAGCCATCAGACTTTACAATGCATCACTGTGCCTCACTGCATCACTGAGCACAGAGTGACAGTTACCATCTACTTTTACTTTCAAAACAACATTGTCAATATTACACTTACAGTACACTTAATGTAGATCTCTGTATATTTTTACTGTATATTATATTAGAATGTACATACATTACATAGGAAATGTGAATCCCGGACCGTACTTTATTTAATCTTATTATTATTATTCTTAGGCTTATTTTATTCATTATTCTTAGGCAATCTTTTGTTTTTGTGCTGCCATCTTGAAGCGGTGGGGGGGCTAGCGTCGCGTGCCTCAAACCTGAGGGCTTATTGGCAGCCAAAGCCGAAAGGAAGATGTAAAGCCGACCCCCCCTGCTAACCCCCAGCACCACCACCAAGATCGCCACATGGTACATTAGGACCATGTTTGAGTCAGGGAAGACAGTCCAGGTAGCACAGGAGATGAGGACCTACAACATCCCTCTCCTGGGACTGTGTGAGACAAGGTGGCTACAAGCAGGGCAGAGGAGATTAACATCAGGGGAGATGGTACTCTACTCCGGGCACACTGAAGATGGTGCCCACCACACAGAAGGAGTGGCCCTCATGCTGGCTCCAGAGGGGCCCACCACACAGAAGGAGTGGCCCTCATCCTGGCTCCAGAGGCACAGCGCTCTCTCATTGGCTGGGAACCGGTGAACTCAAGAATCATCACCGCCTAATTTGCCACCCAGAAAGAGAACATCAAGCTGAATATCATTCAGTGCTACGCTCCGACCAATGATGCCATAGAGGAAAAGAAAGACGACTTCTATGACCAGCTGCAGGGGGTGCTGGACAGACAGAGAGCAAAATATGTCACTATTCTCATGGGTGACTTCAATGCCAAAACCGGAGCTGACAACACTGACTATGAAGACATCATGGGAACACACGGACTGGGCCAAATTAATGAATATGGAGAAAGGTTTGCAGACCTGTGTTCCCTTAACCAGCTGGTCATAGGAGGCAGCATCTTCCCCCATAAGAAAATCCACAAGGCCACGTGGAGATCTCCAGATCATGTTACAGAGAACCAAATAGACCACATGTGCATCAGTCGAAAGTTCAGGAGGTCATGTCAAGATGTGCGAGTGAAGAGAGGAGCAGATGCAGCATCAGACCACCACCTCCTTCTGATGACAGCAAAGCTACGTCTTAAAAGGCACTCCACCACTAGCAGCACAACAACAAGATACGACCTTGGACTTCTCAGGAACCAAGAAGTAGAGAAGAGATTCCAGATCAGCCTCAAGAACAGATACCAGATACTGCAGTCTGAAGGAGTGGATGGAGATGTAGAGACCCAGTGGCAACAGTCAAAAAATATCTCGCTGGACACCTGTGAGGAAATCCTCGGGAAAAGGAAAACAAAACACAAAGACTGGGTCTCCGTTGAAACACTTCAGAAACTGAAAGAAAGTAAGCAGAAGAAAGAGAAGATAAACACAAGCAAAACTAGAGCAGTAAAGGGAAGGGCACAGGAAGAGTACACACAGGTTAACAAAGAGGTAAAGAAAAGTATTAGAAAGGACAAAAGGGCCCACATAGACAACCTGGCCCAACAGGCAGAAACAGCTGCAGCACAGGGAAATATGAAATACCTCTACATGATCACCAGGAAGCTAGCAGGCAAGTTCCATCAGACAGACAAGCCAGTGAAGGATAAACAGGGAAACCCAATTGCTACCATTCAGGACCAGCGGAGAAGATGGGCTGAACACTTCAAAGAAGTCCTGAATAAACCTGACCCAGTATAAAGACCATACATACCACCAGCAGACACAGTTCTGCCAATAAACTGTGAGAAACCCAGCAAGGCAGAGATCAGAAAGGCTATCAAGGCATTGAAGACAGGAAAAGCTGCAGGGCCGAATGGAATACCAGCAGAGGCAATCAAGGCTGACCTAACAACCACCACGGACATGCTCCTCAGCCTCTTCACCAAAGTATGGGAGGAAGAGAAAGTACCGGAGAACTGGAGGGAGGGAACGATCATCAAAATTCCAAAAAAATTAGACCTCACCAGCTACCACAACTACAGGGGAATCATGCTCCTCTCTGTACCAGGCAAAGTCCTGGATAGAATTCTACTGGAGAGAATGAAAACAGCAGTTAATCCCCTGCTTCGAGACCAGCAGGCAGGCTTCCGGAGTAATAGATCCTGTACTGATCAGATTGCCACCATACGCATCATAGTAGATCTTTTTTTTTTTTTTTGAACTTTCTTTTATTTTGTGTCATAATGAACATCACATTGCAATAATCATACAGTATAATATACTTGATTCACATATTCAATGACATTTGTTACTCAGGCTCTTCCCTCTTATTCAATTTGTTTTCAAAGTATTCAGCGTAATCAAAATAAGCTGTATAATCCGAGTACGCCTCTTAAACAACCCAGTGGGGAGGGATTTTTACAATATATATATATTTTTTTTTAGGATTTTTTGTAGGATAAGAAACAAAAAAATAAATAGAAAAATAAATTTAGCAAAAGGAAGAAAAAAAAAGAACAACAAAAAAAGAAAAAAAGAGAGAGAGGGCGTCAGACTCATGCTAGTGTATCTCCAGGTACAAGGTTACAAGTGACCATCTCTGCATAAACATATCTTTTTTCAGTTGCAATTGTGCAGTCATTTCTTCCATTGTATACATCTGTCTCAGTCTCTTGGTCCATTGTTTGATTGACGGTGGTTGATTTTGTAGCCATGCCATAGTTATCATTTTCCTTGCTATTAACAGTATCACTCTCAAGGTGTATAACGTATCTCCATAGTATGTGCCTTTCGGTATACATCCCAAGATATAGTACGATGGATTCAGAGGTAAGTCAAGATCTAGAATGGTTTTAATCTCATTTTTGATATTCACCCAAAATGTCTGCACCCTTGGACAGTCCCAGAAAATATGTGTATGATCTCCGATCAATCCACATCCTCTCCAACATAGTGGTGAGGACCCACCAGCAAATCCGGAGAGAACTTGAGGAGTCCTAAAGTACCTGACCTTGACCTTCCAGTCAAACTCCTTCCACATTGGACTATTTGTGATTTTATGATTGCTTGAATGGCTGTCCTCCCATTCTTCATTTTCTATGATCACATTAGCTTCCAACTCCCATTTTTCTTTAATATAGGTGGTGTCTCCTGGATCGTCTAGTTGTAACATGTTGTAAATATTGGATATCTGCTTTCTTTCCATCAAGTTTTTTTCTATTGTGTTAATAAAGTACCGCTCCACATTTGTTGGTGGTCTCTTAATTGCTTCCCACTCACTGTGAGTCATTACATAGTGTCTTATTTGAAAGTATCTAAACATGTCTTTCGAAGGTAGATCAAAACATTGCTGTAGCTGTGCAAACGATTTAAAACAGTCTCCTTCCATTAATTGATTGATAGTAACCAGGCCCAAATCCGCCCATTTTTTAAAACTCCCATCCTCCATAGCTGGCCGGAATTCTGTATTGTCTGCTATTGGCATGGCCCTAGATATTGATCGTGGACCTCCCCCCTTTTTCCTTACACTTTCCCATACCTTTAATGTATTTGTAATCCATTTGTTACCAATCTTAATTTTTTTCCAGTAGGCTTTCCCCAGGAATATTATGGATCTGAGAGGGGTCTTTGGAATTGAGTTTTGCTCAATCTGTACCCATCCTGAATCTAGGTATTTTTGTATCCAATGCACAAGTATGCGTAATTGAGCTGCCCAGTAGTAGTTTCTTAGGTTTGGTAGACCAAGACCACCCTTGTTCTTTGGCAAACATAGTGTTTTAAGCCTTACTCTAGGTTTTTTCCTCTGCCAGATAAATTTGGATAGGAGTTTATCTAACATTTTAAAGGTAGTGGCAGGTATTGGTATAGGTAGAGACTGGAAGAGAAAAATAAGTCTAGGTAGCACATTCATTCGAATTGATTCTATTCTTCCCACTAGGGAGAGAGGTAAAATGTCCCATCTGGCCATGTCTGATTTGATTTGTACAATCAACTTTTCGTAGTTTGCTTGATATAACTGATTGCTGCTGGGAGTCAAAATGATTCCTAAATACCTGAATCCGTCTCTAGCCCAATGGAAGGGTGCTATACTATTCAGATGTGTTGGCCATGTTCCCACTATCATCATGGCTTCTGATTTGGTCTCATTTATCTTATAACCCGACAGTTCGCCGTAATTTCTTAAATCCATCATTATGTTTGGAATTGATTCTAAAGGGTTTTTGATATAAAGTAAAATGTCATCAGCAAATAGCGAGATCTTGTGTGTAATGCCTTTTTGGTCATCTATTCCCTGTATCTGAAGGTTTGATCTAATCATCTCCGCTAGTGGCTCTATGCCAATCGCGAATAGTAACGGAGACAAAACGTCTCCTTGGCGTGTCCCTCTCTGTATCTCAAAGAAGTGAGAGCAGTGACCATTCACCCTTACTCTAGACTTAGGATTTTTATATAAACATTTTATCCAATCTATAAATGTGTTATTGAATCCCATACCTTTCAATGTTAGTTCAAGGTACAGCCAATCAACTCTATCAAATGCCTTCTCGGCATCTAAGCCGAGAAGCATTGATGGTTCTTTTCGAGATCCAGCCACTGTTTGCAGATTTAAAGTTCTTCTGATGTTGTTAGCACCCTGTCGACCAGTGATAAAGCCAGTCTGGTCTGGGTGTATCAGTTTTATTATATGTTTCTGTATTATTTTTTTAAGTATAGATGTCAATATCTTGAAATCGTTGCAAAGGAGACTTATGGGCCTATAGGAACTACATCTTGTGGGGTCTTTACCTTCTTTATGTATTACCGAGACAATAGCTTCTGACCAGCTTCCTGGTGGATCTCTCTCAGATAGGGCATAGTTATAAACTACACTTAATACTGGTGTTAATTGTTCAGTGAAATGTTTATAAAATTCATTTGAAAACCCATCTGTACCTGGTGATTTATTGTTCTTAAGCATCTGAATAGTTTCCCCTATCTCCTTCTCCGTAATAGGGAAGGTTAGCTCATCCGCCTCATCTGGGGATAGTTTAGAAAGTTTAAGGTTATCTAAGAAGTTGTTGATTTTTTCTTTCTTGTTTTCCAATTGCTGTGCTTTGTAGAGGTCGGTATAGTAATCTGCAAATGCATTAGCAATTTCTTGGGTTTGCATTACTTCCATGTGTGTGCTGGGGTGTTTAATCTTTGGAACTATCCGACTTGACTGTATTTTGTGGAGCTGGAATGACAGTAGCTTGCTTGCCCTATTTCCCATCTCATAGTAATTCCTACCAGCAAATCTAAGGGCTCCTTCCGCTTTGTATGTCAACAGGTCATCTAGTTTTTGTTTGCAGGTTAGTAGAGCTTTTAAATCTTCCTCATCTCTGTTCAGTTTATGTTTCCTTTCTAGTATTTTTAACTCATTTTCTAGGTTCTGCTGTTTTTCATTTCGCTGTTTCTTTAGTGCACTTGAAATTGAGATAATTTTACCTCTCATTACAGCCTTTGCCGCGTCCCATAAAATTGATGGTGAGACATCCCCCTTATTGTTGAGATCAAAATAACTCTTCAGTTCTTCACTTATCCTCTCCCGTGTGTGAGAGTCAGACAGCATGGATACGTTGAGCCTCCAATATTTAAAGATTTTATTGGTACTGAGGTTAAGTTGAAGAGTTAGAGGTCCATGATCTGAGATGGTCGCTGGTTCAATGATACATGATTCAACTTTGTCAATATCTTGCTTGGAAATACAGCATCATAGTAGATCAATAGAATGGAACTCCTCCCTCTACATCAATTTCATCGACTATGAAAAGGCATTTGATAGCGTGGACAGAGAGACAATGTGGAAGCTAATGAGGTACTACAGTGTCCCTGAAAAGATCATCTCCCTGGTCCAAAACACCTACCAGGGAATGTCCTGCAGGTTCTTACATGCAGGCCAGATGTCAGACAGTTTTGAGGTCATGACTGGAGTTCGGCAGGGATGTCTACTGTCGCCCTGCCTGTTTCTCCTTGTTATCGACTGGATAATGAAGACCACTACAACAGGAAGGAAAAACGGCATACAGTGGACCCTCTGGGCACAACTCGATGACCTGGATTTTGCTGACGATCTGGCCTTCCTGTCACACAACCATAAGCACATGCAGGACAAGACCACCCAGCTATCAACAACATCCCTTGGAACAGGCCTCAGGATAAACAAGGAGAAGACTAAACTGATGAGGATTAACACCCCGACCACCATACCTGTCACCATAGATGACAGACCCCTCAAAGAAGTCGACTCCTTCACTTACCTTGGCAGCATTATCGATAAGCAGGGTGGCACAGACAGCGATGTCACTGCCAGGGTAGGCAAAGCTAGAGCAGCCTTCATTATCCTGAAGAACATCTGGGCCACAAGGGAAATAGCTACACCAACAAAGGTGTGCATCTTCAACTCCAATGTTAAAAGCGTCCTTCTCTATGGTTCAGAGACATGGAAAATGACAAAAAAGACGTTGCAGGGGCGCCAGAGTGGCGCACCATGTAACGCACTGCATTGCAATGCGGCCGTCCCGGGTTCGACTCCCGGACCCGGCGACCTTTGCCGAATGTCCTTCCCCCATATCTTCTCCTATCCTTCCTCTCTGCCGGGTCTGTCCAATAAAGCAATAAAATGCCCAAAAAAGTACATACAAAAATTAAAAGATGTTGCAGAAGATCCATACATTCATAAACAGCTGTCTGAGGCGCATCTTTATTTAAAAACAGCCAATCAAATCCCCATCAATGGAAAATTAACCCGCCCATACCATGCTGATTGGTCCTTGTGCGAGACTAGAAAGGGGGGATCTTTGATTAACCTGTTCCACCCGTGGTGAAAATCCGCCTAAAATATATACCTAGGTAAATGGAATATTGCTCCACTTCTACAAGGGCCATTTGCATATTCTTGGTATCTAGGTACATCTATGGACCTCAGGGAATGTATTCACAGTGAAATATTGTGTCTATTACTAGGCTTGCTTAAATTGTGATGAAACAAAAGGAGAATATGAATTATGATTTTTCTTTGCATCTTTGACAGTGAATAACACCATGCTAATAATGACCAAACATTAAAGACTGCCACTGACCTTGTTCAGTACCTTCTTGAGATCATGTGCAAAAAAAATCTAAGGAAATTAATAAAGGGAAGATGATTAAACAGAAGGTTCTGTAGATACAGTACTGAATTCTCCCATCCGGACCAATGCAATTTGAAATATTATTATAGAATATAGAATACGAGGCTTATAAATGACCTTATTATAGCCAATTCGCACATTTATATATATATACATATATTATCTTTCAAATGCCCAAGTTCAATTTGGATTTAGTATCACCAGGCGTGCCGCGTGCATAAGAACAGATAATGATATATACTGTAATTTACTGTACTTTTTTATTTTCACCACAGTGCAACCATTTTGAAACTAATTTCAGATCTAATTGTTGCTACATGCTAACAATAGGGAGGAGAAACTAATTGCATTTCAATATTTGTCAAAAACGTTACCTTTTGTGGCTTATTATCCTGAATAATAACAGTTATTGATATAATTCATTCAGAACGCTGAACTTTAAACCCCCATAGAATCTGCCAGGAAGTGTAGTTCGGAAACATTCCAACGCTTATCAGCAGCTATAGATGCCCTCCACAAAATGGCCGCAAAAAGACTACAATTCCCATGGTTCAAAATTTCCAAAATGGTCGCCGTCTCGCAATAGACTTCAGTAAATCGAAAACTTAAAACTATCTAATGACACTTTTAACCTATTGCTAAACTAACGTATTGATGATAATATACATTCTACATGCTTTTGTGACATGTTAGTGACTTGAATACGTTTGATTTTAAAATCGCAAATTTTTGCAATTTACCGGTCTCGTCGGGTGGAACAGGTTTTAAACACTTGCTTTCAGAAGAAACGTTTTTACTTTAACTTTTTAGTACTTACGTACATTTAAAAGTAGAAACTTTTTTACTTTTACTCAAGTGTGTTTTTAGCCAGATACTCTGACTTTTACTTGAGTACGTGTGAGAGTGGGTTTTAAGCACATCCCAATCGCTGGTTTTAATAGAATAGAATAGAATAGAAATACTTTTATTATCCCGTGGGAAATTAGACACTGCAAATGGCTCAACATTTAAACATTTAGACAGGACAGGTCACAAATTAGAATAATAACACAAATCAAATCAAGTTGCCTAGGATAAGAGTAGAGTAAAATAAAATAGGATAAAATGAAATGAAATGATATATACAGAAATAAATACAGTAAGAATATACTGAGCATACTGAGCATGGGGTAAACAATTTGGTTATAATTATAATTTAAATCTAAATCTAACTAAATGAAATATGAAATATATATACCAGTATTCAGTGTAACTAGGTGCAGTATGCTTTAGGTAGTGTATTGACCTCCTTGGGTTCCAATAAGACTTAGATCAATGTCTGGCAGCCGTCGCTGCCCCCTGTTGTGGAGCCTGGAGGCCGCTAGTCGCGGCCTCCTGCCACTATTGAGCTGCCGCTCTGTGCTCAGTGATGCAGTGAGGCACAGTGATGCATTATATAGTCTGATGGCTGTTGGAATGAAGGACTTCCTGTGCCGTTCAGTGCTGCATTTGGGTAGTGTGAGCCTAGCACTGAACATGCTCCTCCTGTCAGCCAAGTCTGTGTATAGTGGATGGGTGGGGTTTTCCCTGATGGCCTGGAGCTTAGCGAGGCTCCTCCTCTCCGCCACCCTCGCTAGAGAGTCCAGCTCAACCCCAACCACGCTGCTGGCCTTCTTGACCAGCTTATCCAGCCTGGTTGTGTCCACTGCTCTCAGTCCGCTGCCCCAGCAGGTCACAGCGTACAAGAAGGCGCCCGCCACCACCGACTCATAAAACATCCTCAACATCCTTGTACAGACATTGAAGGATCTCAGCCTTCTGAGGAAGTAGAGTCGGCTCTGGCCCTTCTTGTATAGTGCTTCTGCATGTTTTGACCCGTTCAGTTTGTTGTCGATGTGCACACCGAGGTATTTGTACACCTCAACCATGTCCACGTCAACTCCCCTGATGGAAACGGGGGTCACGGGTGCACTCCTCCTCCTCCCCAGCTCCACCACCAGTTCCTTGGTCTTCGCCACAGCTGCAGGTGGTTTTTGTCGCACCATGTGACAAAGTCCACTACCAGTTCCCGGTATTCTCTCTCGTCACCGTCCTTTATACATCCCACTATCGCAGAGTCATCAGAAAACTTCTAATGGTATTCCCAAGCAGGCAAGAATTACATCCAGAAATGTACAACAGGTATGAATAGGGGGATAACAGGGGCAGGCGCACTCCAGTGCCACTGCAGACGGGAGACACGGTTTCGTGTTTGAGAGAGGGAGCTGGAACTCCTCGGTAAGCTCCAGGGGGGTCCAGACAGGAACACGCTGGCACGGAGGTCCTGGGCACAAGAGAGGGAAGTTAGTACAGGGATGATCACACAGGGATGCCTAGCAGGTCTTCAGACTGAGGCGTCGTACCTAGGTAATGATACTAACACCACGACGACTTCTGGTCAGCGTCGTCCGGTTGAAGGTGAGGTGCCTGACAGCGTGTGAATCAGGGGATGAAGTGCAGCTTGGTTGAGTGACGGGAGGTGAAGGGATGCTGACCATATAAGGGCATGAGGCTTCCGTGGTGGAAGGAAGGGAGGATGAAGAGGAGTGCGTGGTGGGAGGAAGGGAGGATGAAGAGGAGTGTGTGATGGATGAAGGGAGGATGAAGAGTTTCACACACACACACACACGCACGCACGCTCGCTCACTCACTCACTCACTCACTCACTCACTCACTCACTCACTCACTCACTCACTCACTCACTCACTCACTCACTCACTCACTCACTCACTCACTCACTCACTCACTCACTCACTCACTCACAAAATAAAAGTCTAACAGAACAAGGTGAAACCTGAGGATCTAAAGGAGTGCTTGTAAGAACAATACATTGTGATCATTTTTTATACTCCAAAAAAGAGCCATAAGGATAGTTCACATTGCAGGGTATCGCGTGATCACACAAACATATTATTTTTTAAATAAAAAACATTAAAGTTAAATGATCTTGTGGAATTTAAAACAGCACAATTAATGTATAAAGCAAAAGGTAATGTACTTCCAGGAAACATTCAAGAATTCTTTGATAGAGAGGGGGGTTATAATCTGAGGGGAGAACTCAATTTAAAAGTTCTTAGTGTACGCACTACCAGGAGAAGACACTGCATTTTCATATGTGGAGTGAAACTGTGGAACTGTGAGGAATCCTGCATGCAGCCTAACGAGGGAGCGTGCCGTTTTTCACCTTCACGCACCTGTTGGGAGTTTGCGATCAGCTCGGGAGAGTACTTGTATTGCAGACTCCCCTCCACTCCTTGTCGGGTCGTTCTTGTTGCTACCATCAACTGCCGCGTCTCCGGCGTGAGACGTCGTGCCAGCCATCACCACCTGTCGCCGTTTCCTGGAGTGGGACACCGTCTTCACTCTCTAATACTCTACGGGAGGATTCCAGTGTTCCCACTCCAGACGTCAAGCCGGCTACTTCCCAGCTCCCTCTTCATGATCCCCGTTCCTGGGGTGAGGCTCGCCATCGCTCCCTATTACTCCACGGGAGGATGGCCGTGTTCTCACCCCGTTCCCCTTGGAACACCTGTGTTCTACTGCCGCATCTCCGGCGTGAGACGACGTGCCACCCGTCACCACCTGTCGCCGTTTGCCTGGAGTGGGACACCGCCTTCGCTCTCTAATACTCTACGGGAGGATTCCAGTGTTCCCACTCCAGACGTCAAGCCGGCTACTGCCCAACTCCCTCTTCGTGGTCCTGGTTCCTGGGGTGAGGCTCGCCATCGCTCCCTATTACTCCACGGGAGGATGGCGTGTTCTCATCCCGTTCCCCTCGGACCCCCTGTGTGCTGCGTTGCCCGTGGGCAGCGTCTGGTCGGGAGGAGGAGGATTCCTTGGCAGAGCTGAGCCGAAGAGCCCTACTCGGTTGTAGGGACGAAGAAGATCCCCGTTACTTTTTCCCAGCCTGTTCGCCCGTTAAAGGCACAGTGCTGCCTTTTTTTGTGTTCATGGACGTTTGATGTTTTTACCCACTTAAAGGCTGAGTGCCGCTTTTTTGTATTAAATAAATAATGCCCTGTTTTTGGCTAACTCTCATACCTGTCTTGTGTTGTGCTATTGGGGTCGGTTTCAAACCATAACAGGAACAGTCTGAATGTGGTGCTAAAGCAATGTCCACTCCAAACATGAGACAATTCAAACTGAATTATAAGGAACAAATTTCCACGAGGTACAGGGACGAGGAAGGGATTTGACATTCACGGGTGTTTACATTTGATTTCTTTCATGTTTTACATATACAATTTTTGTTTTGCATATATATATATTTGTTTTTTAAAGTTTTAAATTTGTACATTCATTGAGTAGTGGAAAAGGGGTAGGATTAAATAAGTGTATACTTCTTCCTACTCCTTTTCGAACATGTAAATTGAGTTATGTTTAGTTTTTGTTTATTTATTTATTCCATTCATTGCTAGAGATCAATGATTTGTTTTGTTTTTATATTGTTTGTATTTACATGTTTGAAATAAAGATAAAAAAAAAAGATCATGCACCAGCATGCTTTATTTTATATTTTGTTATGACAATTACATGCATTTATCTTAGGAGGCTTGAAATAATTGTGTATATAAGGGGGAACATTGTATTGGCTACCCGTTACTGTTTAACATAGCATAACATGAAGGCCTTAATTTCCATAGTGCTTTTTTAAAAATACAATAAAAGCACTTTACAACGGAATGACTACATACATTTTTCAGCATGGGTGACCCCAGTGGGAATTGAACCCCCTAACCCTGGCAGTGTTAGTGCCATGCTCACAGTGCCATGCACTCTACCCATGGAGTTACACATGGACATTCCTTTTAAATCATAAACCCTGCAATCACTTAACACTTAATGTTGGTAAATGGTGTTTAGTTGAAATACTGCTGACAAACTATTCTAGGTGCAGAATGTGCGCACAATTATTATAGTTGTTGTGGTCAGTGCAGTTCCTTGAAGAATCTTCAGGAGTTCCATTTTATAAAGATGAGGACGAAAAACAGAACGACGGTGGTGATGTAGAAAACTAAGAAGGCGTTGTTGATTCTTCGGGCCACTCTGGTCCAGTAGCCAGGCTTCCCTCCTTCCTTCTGGCTCCTAAGGAACAGAGCCTGGGTCTTCTTCACCTCCTCCAAGATCAAGTGCAACCCATCAGCCTCTGTGCTCTTCCTAACCTGGAGAAAAGAGAGGTGGTATAGTTGTAATCTTGAGTATTAATTTAATACAAAAAGGGGGGGGGGGGAATAGAAACATCTTACTGTCCTTTGCTATTATGTACTGTGCTACTATGTCTATACTACGATCTATGTACTAAGCTAATTATGTCTATACTATATGCACTCAGAGTGAAGCACTCAAGTCTGGCACTGCTAGCCAAACTAGCTAACAATACCACCAGGGACGTGCACAGGACTTTAGAGGGGCAGGTGCTCAAAGGCTGAAAAGGGCACAACACTTGTGTGTATATATTAAGCGAGCGTGCATAACGCGCAAGCACGATTTTTAAGGGCCCTTTTCGGGCGGGGGGCCCCCTTTTTATGCTTTTTGGGGGGTTTTGGTGATCAAATATTGAATATTGAACTATAATAATCAGTGCAGGAGCTCACTTATCCTTGAAAGACACTTTTATCACTGACTTAAAAGGCCCATACATCTCCATAAATGTTCAGGGGGGAGGGAATAAGTGCTTACCCTACAGACCCCAAGAAGTGCTGTATATTCTGTATTGTTTAATATAAATGCATTTTTTATTCCAATCCCGATTTGTATTTGAGATTCCCAAATCCCATCGGACTTGACTTCTTTGTGTCCCTCAATGAGTGTAATAACAGCATTCAACAGCGGTTTCTATCATGATCATCATCACCACCCACGCTATGCATAAAATATATAGGTCCGCGGAGAGGCATGCTGAGGAGGCCGTGCAAACTGCAATGGAATATGGGGCATCTCTCTCTCTTTACCTAATATTTCTATTCTATCCTGACATTTTTCAGTTGGAAGGGCAGTCTATATGCGTAACAGTAAAAATAAAAAAATAAAAAATATATTTAAATTTTTTTTCAAAAGGGGCACTTTTTTGATGAGGCTCAAAAAGGCAGGTGCTCAGGCACCCCTTGGCCTCTATGTGTGCACGTGCCTGAATACCACTTACCACCAGAGGTGTACCTTTCCTGCTGTTCCTTGTTGTACACAATTTGTAAGTTGCTTTAGATAAAAGCATCAGCTAAATGTAATAAATGTAATCCGTAGATTAATGGATAGTGTATATGGCATGAAAACCTTTAAGCCAAGTTTAACTAAATGTAACATGTATCACAGGTCTTACCTCTTCAGCTACAGGATGCAGCTCACATGGTGTGTCGACACCAGACGTATCTCGGATGCATGTACAGGCATTCCAGATTTTCTCTTTTGAAAGGACACATAAATGATAATGCAACTATTTAATATGATTCACTGCTGTGTATTATACTGCAACCTAAGTATCCAGAAAGAAGACAATTATTCAGAAATTCAAAGATATAATTGACCCTGTATCTCTCTATCTTTGTAACAGTGTCTTATCAGTGTTCTGCTTTCTGTTTCTGTTACAGTCAATATTGAGCCTAACCTATATAGCAGTTATGGCAGTGGCCCTGGTCCTGTTTGTCCTCACAGTCCTCCCTCAGACTGTGGTCTCTCTCTGCCTCTGTCTGCCGGTGGAGAGAGTCCTTCTCCATCAGGTACGTCACAAAGACCGTCTCCAACAGACTCAGCATCATCAGCCCAAAGATCACAATGCAGTAGGTCACTGTGAGGAGGAAACATAATGCAGAAACAACTTATCTATCACATCAGTGTTCACTAAATATGTTATTTAAATGTGCAATGAAGCTTAACGGAACATGCTACAGTAACATTATGGGAGTCTTCTCCAGAGTCCACTAAAAACTCCAGGAGAGGTGTTTTTGGCCAACAACTAGGCTAGTTTGTGCTAAGCTAGGCTAGCTTGCAGCCGGATAGCTTTCTACTGAACACACAGAGAGGAGATTGGTATCTATCTTCTTGTCTAGCAAGAAGCATGCGGGTTAAGTGATCATTATATGATATTCTGTACGCGCAAAAAGCTAAAACAAAAGGCTGGCTGTCACAAAACAGTCACATCTAGAGACCTAAAAACCTACTCTAGCGAGGCCTTTAACCTTGAACTGGAGGGCCTGGACTGGTCAGATGAACTCAATGGTACACTGGTTGAAGAAACATGGCTTGGCTTCAAAACCAAATTTTCAACGATACTAAACAACATGGCCCCCCTAAGAACCACCAGGGTAAAAAATCGCGCTGAGCCGTGGATGCACGCTGAAATACTGACCGCTATGAAAACCAGAGACAAAAAATGCTCTGAGTTTCGTAAAAGTCAGTCAAAGCTTAACATAAGCACGAGCAGTGAACTCCAAGCCCACGTGACTGAACTCAAACTGGAAAGAAACAGATTAAGAAATGATGTAAACTCCATGATCAAAACAGCAAAGAAAAAATTCATCAATGACAAAACCGAGGAAAACAAAAACAAACCGCGTGAACTTTGGAAATTACTCAATAACCAACTAGGCTGCAGTAAAAAACTTAAAACCAGATTCTCAAACATAAACATAAAGACGGACAACACGCTCATCACAGAAAAACTGGATGTAGCCAATTACTTAAATAGTTTCTTCACAAACATAGCCACAACACTGGTAAACAAACTACCCTCCCACTCAGGGCATTATGGGGTAGAACACATAGTAGCTTACTACAAAAACCTAGGGGTCCACAAAGACGACTTCAAACTGGAAATGGTAACAACAGATGAGGTACTCAAAAAACTGAGCGCCCTCCAACCTAACAAGGCCACTGGCCATGACAACATCCCCTCCAAATTCCTCAGAGACTCAGCAGCCGCCATCACCCCAGTCATCACACACATAATAAACCTCTCTATAAAACAGGGACACGTCCCCAAGGACTTCAAAATTGCGAGAGTGACCCCTCTGCACAAAAAAGGCAGTAAATTAGACCCAGGCAACTACCGCCCTGTTTCTATCCTTACCTCCATCTCGAAAGTCATGGAACAAATTGTATACGAACAGGTCGAAAAATACCTTGCGGAAAAAAATCTAATCTACGAATTCCAATCTGGCTTCAGAACATCCCACTCCACTGACACATGCCTTCTCTATTTAAACGACCACATCAAACAAGAGGTGGACGCGGGCAAATACTGCGGCATGGTCATGCTGGACCTACAAAAGGCCTTCGACACTGTCAATCACACCATTCTGATTGACAAGCTAAAAGCAATTGGTTTTGATAGTCTATCAGTGAGCTGGATGCAATCCTACCTGGAGGGGAGAGAGCAGATGGTGGAGGTAAACGGTACCCTATCCCCCCCCCCCTCACAGTAAACTGTGGTGTTCCACAAGGAAGCATACTAGGTCCGCTACTGTTCCTAATTTATGCAAATGACATGTCGTCAGCTTGTGACTGCAACTTGTTCCTGTTTGCGGACGACTCAGCCCTGCTGGTCTCTGACAAGAACAAGTTACAGGTTGAAAAAACCCTCAGCTCAGAACTAAGCAAAATCTGCATATGGCTCGCTGATAACAAACTATCATTACACATGGGCAAAACAGAGTCCATTCTCTTCGGTTCAAATAACAAACTCAGCAAGACCGACGGCTTCTCAGTTACAGTGGGTGACAATATTGTCACAAGGAAAGAAGATATTACCTACCTGGGTTCCATCCTAGAGGCAAATCTTTCCTGTGACAAAATGGCATCCAATGTAATAAAAAAAGTCAACCAACGAACTCGTTTCTTGTACCGGATCTCCTCACTGGTAAACAAGAATACCCTGAAGACTCTAGCAGGAGCACTCATTCAAGGGTACTACGACTATGCTTGCACCTCATGGTACCAAAGCACCTCAAAGGCGCTAAAAACAAAATTACAAACATCTCAAAACAAACTGGTCAGACTACTGCTTGACCTTACTCCTAGAACCCACCTCACCCCTGCCCACTTTGACAACCTAGGATGGCTTAGAGTAGACGACAGAGTACAGCAACTTGCAATGGGCCTGGTCTACAAGATACACTACACGACCAAGGTACCCATGTACATGACTAAATACTTCCCAAAGGTCAGTGAATACCACGATCACAACACCAGAGGGAGCTCCACAAATCATGTTAAACCCAGATTCGGCTCAAACAAGGGACTAAACACGTTTCGCAATTATGCCACATCAATGTGGAACGCCCTACCCAAAGCTGTAAAGGAATGTGAATCACTACCCACTTTCAAAAACACTCTCAAAAAACACCTAAGGGAGACTGCAACTCGAAACTGGCCCCTGTAAATGTCCGAACACAACCCCCTCCAATGTACAGTAAATTACCAAGTATGGTCTTGTCAATAATCCAATGTACAGTGTTGTTTGTACAGTTGTACAGTGTCCCCCACCCACCCCTCCTACCCAACCACCCCCCCCACTCCTACCCAACCCCCCCCCCCACTCCTACCCAACCCCCCCCCCCCCCACCCAACCACCTCCAATGTACAGTCCCCACCCACCCCTCCTACCCAACCCCCCCCCCCCCCCCACTCCTACCCAACCCCCCCCCCCCCCCACTCCTACCCAACCCCCCCCCCCCCCCCCCAACCACCTCCAATGTACAGTCCCCCCCCACCCCCACCTACCCAATCCAATGTACAGTTTCTACGCCTAATGTATATACTCTTTTCTTTCTGGACTCTTTTTGTATCACAAACAGTACTGTAATTGCAAATCTGGTATGTCATAAATGTATAGATGTAGCAGTACTGTCTATCTGTATGTCATGTATGTCATATATGTTACGATGAATTGAAAATGGGGGACCCTGATGTAAACAAGACGAAAGTCTTTCTCTGGTCTGCATCCCCTTAACAATTGTATGTATTGAGCTGTACTGTACTGTACCCATTCTGCAATCTGTTAATAAAGTTTTCATTCATTCATTCATTCTGACTCTGGAGAAGACGGAAGTGCATTTCCCATAATGTTGGCGTGTTCCTTTAACTCTCATCCAGCTAACGTTGATGCTGCTATTGTGGTTGTGGGTGATTTCAATAGCGCCAATCTGAGAAAGGTATTGCCGGACTTCTATCAGCATGTGACTTGTAACACCAGAGGCAGTAACATTTTAGACCACTGTTACTCCAATTCAAGTGTGGCTATAAGTCTCAAGCTGCTAGTGGCTTCGGTAAATCTGATCATGCGGCCATCTTTCTTTCACCAAAATATAAACAAAGGATCAAGAGCACTCCGGTAGTCTCGCGAGAGGTGCAGAAATGGGATGTGGAGTCAGAGGAGACGCTACAGGCTGCGCTTGAGTGCACAGACTGGAGCGTGTTCTGTGACAACACAGATAACATTAATGACTACACGGAGACAGTGCTGGACTTTGTTCGTACTTTGGTGGAAGAAACAATCCCCACTACCATAATTAGAGTTTACCCAAATCAAAAGCCCTGGGTAGACAAATCCGTCCGCGAAGCTCTGAAAGCGCGCACCACAGCATACAACGCCGGGCTGGTGGCAGGCAACATGAATGACCACAAGGTGGCGCGATACAACGTAAGGAGGACAGTAATAGAGGCAAAACGGCGCTACAGGAATAAAATTGAACTTCAATATGAACAGGCTGACTCCAGAGCTATGTGGCAGGGCCTCAAAACGATGACAGACTACAAAGGCACCTCCCTCAAACTGAACAGTGACATCTCCTTAGCAAATGATCTCAATACCTTCTATGCGAGGTTTGAGGCTGGGAATAACAACACCAGCCTACAAGCCACGGCAATGGGGGGGAGGGGGTCTGCTGATGGAGACTCAGTGTTCAGGGTAACAGAGCATGAGGTGAGGTGGACCTTTAAAAAAGTGAATATCAGGAAGGCAGCAGGACCGGACGGCATCCCCGGCCGCATCCTAAAAGTCTGTGCCGACTGCCGACCAACTGGCCCCAGTATTCACAGATATATTTAACCTGTCCTTAGAACAGGCTGTCATCCCCACCTGCCTGAAGAAGTCCACTATCATCCCTGTACCTAAAAAATCCAAGCCTGCTTGCCTCAACGACTACCGCCCTGTAGCTCTCACCTCCATAGCCATGAAGTGCTTTGAGAAGCTAGTAAAGGGCTACATCTGCTCCTCCCTCCCCATCAACCTGGACCCCCTACAATTTGCATACCGCCCCAACAGGTCCACGGAGGACGCCATAGCCCATGTGCTGCACACAGCAGCATCACACCTGGACAAGAGGCAGGGGAACTATGTGAGAATGCTATTCATCGACTACAGCTCAGCATTCAATACCATAGTCCCCTCCAAACTCATAGCCAAGCTCAGGGACCTGGGCTTGAACTATGACCTCTGCCAGTGGGTCTTGGACTTCCTGACGGGCAGACCCCAGGTGGTGAGAGCAGGCAACTGCACCTCCTCATCCATCACCCTCAACATAGGGGCCCCCCAGGGCTGTGTTCTGAGTCCCCTCCTCTACTCCCTGTACACACATGACTGTGTGGCTCAGCGGAATAACAACACAATCATCAAATTTGCTGACGACACAGTAGTGGTGGGCCTGATCTCTGCAAACGACGAGAGGGCCTACCTGGAAGAGGTCAAGGTCCTGGCGGGATGGTGCCAGGAGAACAGCCTCTCCCTGAACGTCAGCAAAACAAAGGAGATGATTGTGGACTTTAGGAGGTCGGGGGTCAGGGACTACAGCCACCTCAGCATCGACGGGGCACCGGTTGAGAGAGTGAACAGTTTTAAGTACCTCGGAGCCCACATATCCGAGGACTTGACATGGACCACACACATTGACAGTGTTGTGAAGAAGGCACGACAACGCCTCTACTTCCTCAGGCGCCTAAGGAAGTTCCAAGTCAGTCAGAAGATCCTTAAGAACTTCTACTCATGTACAATAGAGAGCATCCTGACTGGCAATATCACCTTCTGGTTTGGGAATAACACCGCACAAGACCGAAGCAGACTATAGAGAGTGACACGTTCAGCCGAACGCACAATTGGAGGGGGGAACATTTACAACAAGCGGTGCAGGGGTAAGGCTAAGAGAATCATCAAGGACTCCAGCCACCCAAACAACTGCCTCTTTGAACTGCTGCGGTCAGGCAAGCGATACCGGAGTCTCATGGCAAGCACAGAAAGACTCAGAAGAAGCTTTTATCCCCAGGCCATCAGGCTGCTCAACAAACAATAAACACTATGCAACAACCATCAAATGCACACAGCACACACATCCACACGCACACACTCACTTTAAACAAACAACACACTGCAGCACCCACTCTCTACACTTTAGAACACCTAAACACACTTTATATTTATTGGTAAAGGATTTGCACTACAACCCGTACACCTTACTGTAAATTGTACCTAAATTGTACCTCATCCCATTTCTGCTTTGCACTATATAGTATTGTATATTAGTACATTGCATAGTATATTGTATATTGTATGGTAACTCAGTTACTTCTATTCTGCATCGAACATTGTACATATGTATATACTGAACACTGTGACTTCTATTTTTACTTCTATTTTTACATGCTATACTATTTTATTTCATACTTATCTTGTCTAGCACAGTCTCTGGAGCGTAACAGTAAGAAGCATTTTGTATAAAAGTATTCTGTACTTCTGTATGACAACTATTAAAGAAACTTGAACTTGAACTTGAAACTTTTACCTATAAGTGGGATGCTATTGGATGTGGTGGGCATGATCTCATTAAGAATGAGTTGTAGCACTGTGATGGCCAGTAGCACAGTGACCTTGAAGCCTAGCTTCTCTCCCCCATTGTCTGGTATGAAGAAGGAGGCCACGTCCAGACACATGAAGAAGAGGACGGGCACCATGAAGTTGACGATGTAGAGGATGGGCCTCCTCTTGATTGTGATCTACGAAGAGGTAGCAGAGGGTGAGACTGGTTTACTTTTTACGTAGGGAGACTTGACAAATGCAAAAACTAGGGCTGGGACTTGCATTCATTTCGATTAATTAACTACAGAAAGAATTTAAAGTAAAAAAAATGTATGCATTTAATCGCATGATGATTTTTCTTTATTGTGTACCTTTAAAAGGAGACCAGACTCATGCATGTGCTATAAGTATAAAGTATAATAAATCGCAAATAACTTTTTTCTTAGTCTGGTTTGTTCATAATTTTTTTTTTAGATCAATCAAGAGGTTTTTTTCCTTCCAATGGTCAACTGTTCTGGAATGTACTTGAAAGTACTGCGTTTTACTTTTACCTCGAATGTGCTTGAGTTTACAAAAGGTCCTTTGCGCTATATATTATTCCTAAAATTGCTGCACTTTGTTAAAAATGGCATTGATCTGTTGGTCTGTGTAGTCTAATATAGGATTTTGCTCCTTAAACGTATGTATAATGTATATTCATTGATTCACTCGTATACCAAAATTCATTTGAATTGAAAAATGTTGCTTTTCGCATCAAATATTGATATGCGATTAAAATGTGATTAATTTCAATTAATTAACTATAATGTCTCGAATTAATTCGATAACATTTTTTAATCGAGTCCCACCACTAGCAAAAACATAAGCAACTAGGGCACTGGGCAATGTATTGATATGTAGTTTATCATCTGCTCAAATTGTGGGATTCTTTTTAGCAATAATTATTATATGCAATTTTGGCATACAAACTTGTGATAAAATAGTTAATATTGAGTCAGGTTTCTCACTAGATTATTTCTGAAATATTTGAGAATGCCATCTGAAAATTACAGCCTAGCTATGGCATGTCCCACTACCATGCAGTCTGTCTGAATATCATGACCCTCCCCCCATACTGCCTAGCTATACAAACCACTATTTAATGTTGGTCCTGAGCCAAATTGTGAAACACATGTATCCATGTCATGAGTCTTGTTTAAAGCTGCAGAATGCAAGAGTGAGTTTACCTCCCCAGCAGAAATAGAGCAAGCTCTGCATCCCAGCCTCTGATTGGCAGGTGGTTTTGCACATTGTGTGTACATTTTGCAGAGGAATGTGATGGTGGCATATTATTTTGTTGTTGTTGTTGTTGAAAGATTCATCTTAAATCTGCTGGTGTCTCTGGGAGTCTGTGGAAAACTTGCTGCGCATGCATGAAAAGTGATGCAGAACGTGCTCTATTTCCACTGGGAAGGTAAACTCAATTTTGTTAATTTTAAAAAATTTTGTTAAATTAAAGCTTTAATGTCCCTCGAGATTTTTTTATTAGACTAACAACGTTTTGCTTTAATGAGGCAGCTCATAAATTGATTGGTTCCTACCTAACAGGGAGACAACAGGTGGTAGATATAAACGGAGTACTCTCCAGTCCTCGGACAGTAGAGTGCGGGGTCCCGCAAGGGAGTGTTTTGGGTCCGCTCCTCTTTCTCCTGTATATAAATGACCTGAAAGCAGCTTGCTCATGTGACCTTTTTTTATACGCGGATGACTCCGCCTTACTAGTGTCTCACAAAGACAAACAAGTGGTTGAGCAGACATTGAGTGCAGAACTAGAGAATGTTAGCGACTGGCTAGGCCACAACAAGCTGTCCCTCCACGTGGGGAAGACTGAGTCCATTCTATTCGGGTCAAAGGTCAGGCTCAGAAAATCGCCAGGTTTTAACATTAGAATAGGAGATACTGTTCTCACAGACAAAACATCTGTGAAATATCTTGGTTGCGTCCTGGAAAACAGCTTATCAGGGGAAAGCATGGCTCACCAAGCACTTACAAAGATCAATACCAGGACTAGATACCTAGCCAGAATCTCAAATTTTTTAGATCAGTCAGCGATGAAGATTCTTGCTGGAGCACTCATACAGTGTCACTATGACTATGCGTGTGGCTCCTGGTACAACAGTGCCCCCAAAAGTCAGAAAATAAAACTACAGACATCACAAAACAAGCTAATCAGGGTAATACTAAGGCTACCTGCCCGAACCCACCTTGACCCATCTCACTTTGAGATCATGAGATGGCTCAAGGTGGAAGACAGAGTAAACCAGATAGGGATGTGCCTAGTTCACAGAATAGTGCACGGGGTAGTGCCAGTGTACTTTAACAACTATTTCAACCGAATCAGAGACACCCATGCATACCAAACTAGGCGCAGCTCAACTGACTTTGTGCCAGTCAGATTCAGGGGCTGTATGGGGAAGGAGTCTTTTCTGTATTCAGCAGCTATCTATTGGAACAGTCTGCCCAGTGAACTGAAAATCGTAGACAATGCCGTTAGATTCAAGTCCAGCCTGAAGACATGGCTCAAAAGGGACTATACTTGACCTAGACACTTAGCTTAAGGCACCCTTGCATGTTGTATGAGTCTGTATGTATATAAATGTTAAATGGTATATGTGATGTGTTGTGATGTCACGTTTTGTATGATGTATGTATTAAGCATCACACTCCCCCACCCACCCACAAGGACCACAATGGAAATAAGCTCTGAGCTTTTTTGTGTTTCATCCTTGGCAGTATATCCTGACTGTGCTCTTCTGTCACATGTTTATTTTTATATTGTCAAATAAAGTCATTCATTCATTCATTCATTCATTCATTCCCAGACAAGATCATCAGGTGAAGAAGCATATCGAAAGGTGTCTCTATACAAGGTCATAATAATGATGTTTTCCTTCAGTCATGGCGTGCTTTGGATGGGGATGTGGTATGGATTGATGTGTGGGTGGTTTAGGGGGACTGACAGTTCTGGGGGGGTTCACATGCCTTCGAGCAACATTGTACTTTTTGTACTTATTTATGCCATTATTAAGTCTCACGTCTCCTCCGTTTGATGCGTACAGTATATATGATCTTCTCTTGGCGATACAAGTCGGTGAAATTGTTGCACGTAACATTCATCCCAAGGAATTCCCACTCGTCCTGGGTGTGCATCACCTCACGAGACCACTCCGTCACCAAGGTGGAGTTGGCGTACGGACGGAGCTGTATCTCCCGGGCTAAGAGAGAGGGACAGAGGGAAATATTAAAGATGTAAGAATATCCATAAATCTATCTATCAATCAATCAATCAATCAATCAATCAATCAATCAATCAATCAATCTATCTATCTATCTATCTATCTATCTATCTATCTATCTATCTATCTATCTATCTATCTATCTATCTATCTATCTATCTATCTATCTATCTATCTATCTATCTATCTATCTATCTATCTATCTATCTATCTATCTATCCATCTGTGTCTACAATGTACTGTTTTTTACTGTATTAAAGCTGGCAAATTCTATGTGCCCACATGGGAATGCCATCACATTCCTCACAACAGCCACCTGTTGTCAGGAGACTGTGTCCTCAGCTTTTCAGAACTGTTGAGCTCAGCTTTACTGTAATCCTAGACACTAGCTGACCAATAGCTATTTCCTTGTTTGGTTTTCAAATATCTTTGAAGAGTAATTTCATTGGCTTATGGACGAGATATAAGCCCCTGTCGTATATTATGATAAATATAGCTCCTAAAACATGCTGTGGAACTGTCCCCAAAAGAGATTAAGTGCAAAGAGTGATAAAGGTTTTTTTAAGTTACAATAAAACAGATCTTGGATGCAGAGAATAGGTACTTTGCAATAGATAGTCAGTTAATTAAAGTAAGCTTTACTATGGGCAAAATTACTGTAATACACTTTTAGTCTAATTAATAATTGAGACAATAAGTATACTGGGAACATGATGTAATTAAAGACTGGTCTCAGGATAGTGTGTGTGTGAGGGGACTTGGAATGTGACCAGGCACTGAGACACAGTAGGTGGTCAACAGAAACTCTATACGACCGGGTGTTGGCCAAATGTTGAAACAAAGGAAGAGCATATATCATGTAGGTGTTATCTAGCTTATCTAGCTGTCTTGTGACACAGAGGCAGACAGCTGGTCTGAGAGGTTTCAAGGAAGTAACTTAAATGTATTTTTACCGGTTTAATATACTTACATTAGTGTGAAATAACCTGCAAATATTACTGTTGGACTGTATAAAGGCTGATGAATGGGATGATATGAAACAATGTTGTATATAGGAGAAGAATCATTGAAGTATACAACTAAGCCTTGGTTGAATCAAGTTGGACATATTTTTAATGATAACTAAGTATAACTGTTAGTAGCTATTTAACTTAAGCTAAAAGGAATGATTAAAATGCTATAAAACTAGGCCTGATGAGACAAACAGTGATTCTCATCTATAACCAAATGCTTTTGAGACAAAAATAGAATGTATGTGTTTAGGGAATTAAGCAGAATTCAACCATGAATATCTTGAGATTTAATACTAAAAGTATTAAGCCTACTTTTGACTAATGATAATACTTTGATTTGAAACAATGAAAAATGAAGCAGTTGGACTAAGTCCAACCTCCTTTGAGATTTGAACTATGAAGGCTGGTGATTGGATGAGACCAAATGTGTGAGGTCACTGATGACCTCACGTTGAGAGGTTTCAGCTCATTGATAAAATGGGGGTGTGGGAAACACACGACAGACAGAACGCACACACCACCCCCAGCGGAAGAGGACGGCCAACAGGAACAGACAAAGAAGAAGCTCTTTGAAACGAGAAAACAATCTCAACAAGGCTCCACCACCGAGGCTCCATTGAAGATTATTATTCTTTAAACTACTTTCTTAGACTAATATTAATGGCAAGCGGCATAGTGCTTTTGGTACATTAATATTATTGCACAGTACATTAATTTAGACTCAGAGAATTTCTTGTTCACTGTTGGACTTTGAAATATAACAGATCTGGGAAATAGAAACCTCTCCTCTTCATTTTTCTGCTCCTCTGCCGTCCTACAGACCGTGGGTCTTATTTAGTGATAGGTTTTAGGGTCATACAGAACATAACGCAGGGTAGATTAGATATATGGTTTAAAGTAAACCCCTATCTCCTATTACGATACCCCTTTCGGGACGGTGATGCACAGAGTGAATATACCGTCCCTTATACCTTCATAGAAAAATCCCACAATTACAGTAACTCTGTCTCGCTTTTCTCTATCAAAACGCTCGGCGTACAAGTATGACAGAGAAATTTCAAAGGTACTCACAGTTGCACAAGGGTTTCGGACAGACAAACGCTAGGGTTTGAAAGCTCGGCGTTGCTAATAAACATTTAAAATCATTTTTATAAACTGGTCAACACTGCTTTATTTCCGGCTTTGGGTGTCTGATGCGCCTGCGCTGTGAAAATTATTTAAAATGTTTATTAGCAACTTTCAAACCCTAACGTTTGTCTGTCCGAAACCCTCGTACAACTGTGAGTACCTTTGAAATGTCTCTGCGATACTTGTATGCCAAGCGTTTAGCTGAGGACCAGTTCTTCAGAGTTAATTGTGAGATTTTCCTATGAAGGTATAAGGGACGGTGTATTCACTCGGTGCATCACCGTCCCGAAAGGGGCTAAGTCACTTGTTTCTTTCTGTTCGGGGCAGAATGTAGAAGTGGATTCTGCCCGTTGCAATGTACCTTTTTCTTGCAACAAATTTATTTTCCTGTTTGTAACTATTGCTTGATTCACTTTTGAATAAACCTCTGAAAGATGTTTTCTACCTTTCATTATTGGATATTACCAGACAGACGTGACAAGACTAAGAGTAAAAGGGGAAGAGATGTATTTTCTTGATCCTCCTATCACAACTGTTGCTCTGGGTTTGAGATAGAGATAGGTCAGTTGGAACAGATGCGAGTCGGGATGAACAGAACTGTTCAGAGGACATGACCGTTTAGAAGTTTAGAAATGTCCACACACGCTTAAGACACAAAGACTACTCCCTCGCACCGTCGTGTATGATAGAGGTGAAGGTAATGTTGCAGCGCTGTGTGTCGAAGGGGAACTTGTCCACGTTCATCTTACAGGTGCTGACCACCACCAGGTCGTTCTTAAGGAAAACGTCTCCAGAGGAAAAAACGTAGAGGAATGGGGTGGGAGGGGCCTTATTGCTCTCTATCCTGGGAGAACCAAAGACACGCACACGCACACACGCGCAAACACGCACACGCACACACGCACACATGCACACGCACCCACGCACACGCACACACACACACACACACACACATTAAAAGCAATCTGCTTCTCTTTACAAGACATACTGTAGGTACAGTGGAGTGCTTTCAGTCTTGTTTCACAGTCTTTTCACATTAGGCTTGCATCAACTCATAAAAATAAATCTAAGAACACAATGTTTGTCATAAGCCTGCAGTATTGTCAGTCTACCCTTGAAACAGAGAGAAGATGCTGTAATTCACTTTACTCACTGCCAGTGTGTGTGTGTGTGTGTGTGTGTGTGTGTGTGTGTGTGTGTGTGTGTGTGTGTGTGTGTGTGTGTGTGTGTGTGTGTGTGTGTGTGTGTGTGTGTGTGTGTGTGTGTGTGTGTGTGTGTGTGTGTGTGTGTGTGTGTGTGTGTGTATGTGTGTGTGTGTGTGTAGGTGTGTGTGTGGTTGTGCAGTCATATTTACATCTCATGAATGGTTAGATCTGGCTTCCACACCATTTCATTGGGAATGGAAATCCTTTCTATTCCGCAGAACATAGAAGGGTCCCAGGAAATGCGTTCATTCTTCCAGAACTACAACAGTAATCCAGATAAAATGACAACCCAGTCAGAAACTAGAGAAAATACAGAATAACAGGGACCTGGAAAGAGCATAAAATGAATGCAAGAGAAGAAACAGGAAGGATAAAGAAAATGTTTATGTAATATTCATACATACATACATACATACATACATACATACATACATACATACATACATACATACATACATACATACATACATACATACATACATACATACATACATACATACATACATACATACATACTACTATATATATATATATATATATCTCCTCTCCCTCCTCCAGAGAAACACCTCAAGGCCTCTCTCTTATCGGTTTGGAGACGTCCGTACCAGCCCTTACAGCTCGTTTCACCGGAGCCTAGATCTGCACTCGCTGGAAACGCTCAGACGTTTTGACCTTTTTCTTCTTTCTTTTTTACAACAGAATCCTCAACTCAACTCGACTTTTGACCGTAATATGGATCTAATAAGCTGGGCTTTTACAGCGATTGATCGCATATTCTCTACAAGGAAGCAGAATGCGGATGACCCATTATGCCCTCTTGGGAGCTATCAGGCGGGATACACCATAAATTCATACGGGACCTGGCTCGCAATATGCTTTTTCCCGCTGGAGATAAACGACGTTGAGGACGTATATCTTCTAATTGTCATGCTGCTCGGCCTGGGCTCCGTCAGCTGCTGGATCTGGTACTGCCTGAAGCTAATTCGGAAGAAGTTGATTTCCCTGGCCAGGGATCTGGCCGGGATCAAGGAAAACCTAATGGAACTGTTTAAGAAAATCGCTGACCTAAGTACCCTGCGCGGTGATGAACAATTGAGCTCCAAGACCATGTTGGAAAGAGGCGAACTCTACCACGTAGACGAACAGTCATGCTTGAAGACAATTCTTGAGAGACTTGCTTCTAACCATGCAGAGGAACTTTCGCGGTCACAGGCCATACTGGATATCACGTCGGAAATTAGGGACGTGAAAATAAAGATGCCACCGTACCGTAATAGGGGATACGACGATGGTGACGATGATTAGACAAAATTTACCTGATTCTGACCATATGCGGCATTTCTGCCTCGAGCTGCATGTTATCACCCCCCCCCTCCCCCTTCCCACACCCTCCTTATCCTTTCTGCTGTGGAACGAACCGAGGCCAAGGTCAACGCGGAGGAGTTGACTCCCCGGCGATGTGTGATTTCTGGGAAAGAGGAGACGAACTGTACTGTCTGGAAGCGATAAGATTGATGAGGCCCCCCCTACCCCCCCCCCCCCCCCCCCACCCCCCCCCCCATCCGCCCCTGTTGTTGTAACTCAACTGGCGCCATACGCCGTGGCAGGCTGCCTCTGATGCGCATCGGTGGGGGCCCCCTTGACTGCTCCACAACCAAATTCCTTACCCGAATCTCCAATGCCCCCCCCCTCCACTCCGCCCCCCCTCCAGTTCACCAGGCGCGATCCACTGTGTTTCTACATGGTGGAATGCAGCCGACTATCGCATACAGTGTCTCAGGCCTCCTGTAATGATGACATGTGTCAACAAATGTACATGTCTGTTGAATTTATGCTGTGCCATTGTTACTGTAAAAATGTAATGATTGTGTTGTTGTTAATATCATTAATGAGACGTTGAGCTGTATGTGTGTGTCACGAATTTCCCCAAGGGGATTAATAAAGGAATATCTTATCTTATCTTATACACATAAATACAGTACATACTTCATACATACATATATATAATTTTATACATACACACATACATGTGTTACGAGATATGTATATATGTACTCAGGTGAATGTGCATTACTGAATGTATATATATATGCAGTACTCATTTATACCACTGGGAAGCGCCGAAGCGCTATACTGAAAGGATGCACGTATGACGTCATCGTATCACATATATATGACCGGAAGTGTGTTTTTTAGGTGTGTGTGCAGGTACATGTCTCCACATGTTTTATACCTGTCTCACCGTGTGATGCGATGAGGCTGTGCTACCAATAAATAAGCTACAGGCTAAAGATATATCCTTGGACAACGTGTCTTTTCTTCTATATGCAACGCAATGGAACCTGCAAAGCTCAACAACATGCATACTTACATATTTTATACATACATACATACATACTTACATATTTTATACATACATACATACAGTACTGTCATGGGGCTATCCCATGCCCTATAAGTAGGATGCACATTGGCCATACACACACACCACTCTTCTATGTATAATATAACATCTTGCTGCCATAGAGTTGTGGATTGTGTATGGTTAATGGGTTATCTGAGTTGTAATGGTTGCCTGACATTCTTAATTGATTTAGCTCTGGTCCCCACATCATGCTAGCCAAACATTTAGCTTAGGCCTTTGGCATTGTTTGTATTGTGGGAATATTTTCAGGCTTGAGAATGTTCAGTTAAAAGAGGTTAATGTTGGGCTTACTTTATATATAGTAAATTATATTGACCTATTTGTTTACACTGCTTGTGTTGTTTTTACTACCTGTACCCCCCTTCCCCCATGCTGCTATGATGCCTGAATTTCCCCAAGGGGATCAATAAAGGAATATCTTATCTTATCTTACCTTATATAATTGGAGACATTGATCTAAGTTAAAAGTTATTATTAAATGTTATTAGGTACAATCATTATCAATATCGAATATTGAGTGTCATATGTGTCAAGGCCAGGGCACATGTGTATTTTTGTTATCTCTGGGCCGAGCTAGATGGGGTATGGGAGAAGACACATATGCTATTGAGAGATATCTGTGTTTTCAATGTATGTAATGTATATTGGGAGAGATGACAGCAGCTGGAGGGGCCGGGTCAGAGAGGTCGAAATGTGCATGCTGACAGTGGGGGAGGTGGTTCAGAGCGAGCAGGAGTCAGTGTGAGTAGCACACTGAGCGAGCAGGGTGTTTACATTCCATCAGAACATCAACAAGCTGATAGGAACCGCAGCAGGCACAGGAGCGAGGGAGAGGTTTGACATTAATGAAACAGACGTTTTAAAATGTGTGTTAGAGGTTATTAGCAGTTGTCATGACAGCGCGTCGCATGACAACCAGGAGAGGGGCGAGGCCGTCGTTGCTATGACGAAGATCCTATAAATCGAACAGTGTTTCCGGGTGTAAGCCAGACCAAGAAAGACCAAGAAAGACCAAGAACGACTAAGAACGACTTTGAGACGGCTCCCTCCTCTCATCACAGAGAGGGGGGGGGGGGGGGGGAATGCCACATCATCATTAGCTTCGGCCAACGGGGGATGGGTTCTGGCTCATGACAAGGCCTGAGCCACTATTGGACTGAATAGTAGTAGAGACGAGCAATGACAATACAATCTGATAACATCTGAGCTGAGGCTTCTGTTTATATAATAAACAACGCTCTTTCAAGAAAGGTATTATGCTGTCAAGGTGTCGAATTCTTACGAAGGTGGTGAATACTTATGCCTGCGGATTGTATTAACGGGGAATGATATGGATTATCAGCCAGTAAGAGGAGACGTCGGGGGAATAAAATACACAACGCAGAGGTCAGTGGATGGAGAGGATAACACAAGCCAAACAGACGAAGACGTGATACTGGCTGATGATCAGAATCCAACACTATGCATTTGAACCTATAGGTTTGGTGGGAAAATGCACAGATGCCGTGTTTGGGATTGGCCCTATGGTCGCCTATTGTCAGAGCAGAGTATAATATTGAGGGCTAGGACATTAGCGTTAGGTTATGGCTATAACCAAGTTCTGTTAACACTTAGTGAACGCTCAGCGTTTCATGCATAATCTCGCTTCAGCGTATGCACACTGAATACATTTCAAATGTACCTTTAAATGCCAGCATTCATCTGGCCACACCCCCATCCGCTTACCTACATAAGCAGGGATGGGCCACACACTCATCTCCTTCCCAACAAATTTCATCACAATGAAAAATCAAGGGCCTGCAGCAGCGTCTAGACGCTGAGCGTTCACTAAGTGTTAACAGAACTTGGTTATAGCCATAACCTAACGTTCTGTCTCACACTAGCTCACGCTCAGCGTTTCATGCATAATAGGAGCTGAGCGGGAGCTAGAAGCTCGACAAATGTACCCTGCTGAGGCCCCCCACAACCATCAGACCAGGGAGGGCCGAGCCCCCCCGACCCACCCTAATGGAGGGCACCCCCCCTATTGGTGGCTTCACGGGAGGGCGACGGACCCGACCGTGCGAAGAGGCACTCAAGCAACTTAACGCACAGGGTGAGCAGAGCGTGGCTTGACCCCACGACTACACACACGCACAACCCGCATGCCACCCGGGAACGAACGGAGGAAACAACCTCGTTACTGCCCCCAGAATCACGGGGTCAAGGGCAAACCCAACCCCGTGGCAAGGCCGTAGCAGCGGAGCGCGAAGGAAGACCCAGACCCACCAAAGGGACTGGACCCACTGGAACGGGGGCCCGGAGAAGTCCATGATGCCAGCATCAAGACCCCACCAGGTGGGCACTTAGTGACCCCGCCCCCCACATCGCCAGCGTATTCGGACAAAGGCCCCTCAGCCGAGCGGGCCCTGTCCCCCCAATAGTACACCGCCTGGTACACTGACCCTGCAGAACAGGCAGTCAGCATGGCCGTAAGCACACAAAAAGGTTAACCAACGGAAGCAGGCAGCGCACCGGGGAAAAACCAGGCAACAGGCTGTTAACCCTAGCCTGGAGACTGCGGACGAGACAGGCGCCAGAGGGGACAGCTGAACACAGCCGCCCCGGCGGAAGGGGCGTATGCTGGCGTTGTTGCATGACCAAACCTCTATTTAAAAACCCCCACCCAGAGGGGTTGAGGCAGAGAAGGCTGACATGAGTGGCAGACGTCATGAACGTGCAGGGGCACCCTCAAACGGTGAACCCGGGAGTTGACACTGCTCCAACACACCAGGGAATCAACCACCTTGGTGTTACCCAATGCGGTGGTTGTTCCATAACCCCTCAAGAAAAAACTCCAAAACACACCTGCGGGTATACACCGGCTATACCGCAGTACAAGTGTTTCAGTTTTCAAAAAAGGGTTAACCCAGGCCTACGGGTCGACGAAACATTACCTCGGACCGGGCCTGGCGATACGGGAAGCACAGGGTCACCAGAGGAGGTCAAAGACCACCCCAACAGGCCCCTCTTCGCCATGCGTGAGAGAGGAGCGAAAAAGAATGGAGAACCAGCCCCTAAGCACACCGTACTTGGTATTCCCAGGCGGTCTAAGTACTAACCAGGACCAACCCGTGTAGCGGCCGAGATCCGACGAGATCGAGCGTGTACAGGTTGGCATGGCCGTAAGCCATTACGACAGTGCTGAGTAAAAACGTACCCAACCAGGGTCTCCATAGCGCTTAACCCTGTGACACCCGGACCGACCTGGCATTTTTTCCCCTGAAAAAAGCCCAAGTCCCTCAGGGTACCAGAACAGCAGATCTGCATCCCCGGCGGACAACGGGTTCAACTGATCCGGACCAGCGTGACCAGAACCAGTCCCGTGCCCTAACCACGCCGACATGCCTACTCCAGGAGAAAGGGCAGATATGCGTGTCGATCTTAACATGAAAAGAAGGCGCCACCCAGACGTTCGGGCGAACCGTGCCCGGTGGCCCACCCCAAGGGCGTGAGACCCCTCTGCATATGTTCAGATCCATTCCGTCATCATCCCCCAGACATGAACGAGAATCCGTCGATAACCAACCCAGGTCGTGGGATGTGGTCGTCGGAAGAGGAAAAACCCCCATCTCAGTTGCTTTATAAAAACGCCGTTTTAACCACAAGCAACCAAGGCGTGCCAGTCAGTCGCCTGTTTACAGCGAGCTAGCACTATACGTGCGTCGGGACACACCCCCATCAATGAACAGGCTATTTAGACCTGTCATTGAATCCCCAAGGCGCCCAGGGGAACGACAAGAGGGGTGTGACACTTCCTAACTCCAACACTTCTTGAATAGAAAAGAAGGAAGCATCAACAGTATGTATCCCAGTCTACACAGCCGGGGGTAAAAAAGATTTCACATTTTTACATCCCACCACCCTCCCATAGGAAGGAGACGGGGATCCCCAGAGAGACTTCCCACGCGAGCTGTACAGATTGAAAAGAATATATTGCACCTTGAGCCATGTAAAAAATTGGTTTTAGGGCTCTCCGGGGAAGAGGCACTGAACCCATACACACTCAATAATCGAATTGAATCGAATACATATACATATACAATAGAATAGGACACCTTCTAGAGGGTCCACTCACCTTGACAATCTGAGGAGGAAGGCTCTGTACTCTGATGGAGGCTCCCTCACATGGAAGGAGGAGTCCAAACTCACAGAAGGCCCGAATAGGCGCTTGGTGAGGAGGAGCCCTGACCACCCCCCTGAAACAGATCCATCACATGGACCTGAGCAGCACACGGAAGTCCTACCAACAGAGACGCGCACGGTGACGTACTCCATGGAGGGGGAATTTCTGCGGTGCACACGCCCAATATTCCAGGCCGTGGTACCAGGAACCCCCCCCCCCCCCCGTAACGTGCCGAACCGCAACGTGACGGGAACCTTGAAGGACAGGGGGTGTACCCCTGACCGACAGAAACAAGGGGGAGAGGAAAGGATACCAGTTCACCCCTTTACGACCCCACACCCATGATACGATGTAATGACAAAAAGAGAATATGACAGTCATAGTCAGCTCTATGAAACGTTTGACAGCTTCACACAGCGCATGAGCTAACCTGCTATCTGATTTTTACTAAGGAAAAAACACAGAATAGAGAGGGCTCTCTAAGAGCCCCGGTCCAACATACACATGTGCTTCTGTGGCCAGTCCAACCCAGTTGTAGGTCACATGACACACACAACCCATCATCACCTACAAAAAATGGCAAAAACACTCTAAAGAGGAACGCCGTTTTTCATAATGAGAGAATACATAATTCTCGATTAGTATCGGCCACAGGCCTTGCTAAGCACACACGACAGCGACCAAACAATCTTTTCTTTTAGGAAAATAAAGTTTCTCCAGCAGTTTTAGCACAACCTCAGCAATCAAGCTAAGGGTTACATCGCATCCCTACCACACAAAAGACACAATGTAGTGCAACATGTCTGATAGGAGGATGAAAAAGTCCCCAGGGAACCGGGGGGAAACACAATCCTCTTATTTTACCCTTAATACGGCCAGTTAAAACAGGAAAACCTGTTAATATGTGAACACACTGTTCATTGTCATCACAGGCTGAGAAAAGAACATTATTTTACTCACTTGTCACTAAGCATAGCTTCATAGGTTAGTTACCTTAGTTGTGAGTACACGGTACATATAAACTAGAGCTGGGCATAGATAATTTTTTTTAATCTAGATTAATCTACCTGCAATCCTGGAATTAATCTAGATTAATCTAGATTAAAATGGCTCAAAAAAAAATAAAAAAGTCTGCCGAAGGTGTTCAAAATAGGTGTGTTCTACCCAAATAATGACCAGAGGAGGAGATTTATCCTCTCCTCTTCATCTGAGGAGTCACTAGCTGTTCTATCTCCTTGTTCAACAGCATGAACATGTCTCTTCTTTTTGTAATTTCCAGTGTTTCTTTTAAAACCAGATTTATCGTAATTTTCTGTGCCCTTCCTTTGATGCCATTAACATTGTTACACTGATATTGACATCATATGTATATACTCTGTCAGGATCTAGGGGTAACAGTACTGTATATTTGAATACCGCTTATGTCACAAATGTATCAGTACTAAATACCTATATGTCCCTATGCCATAAATGTCATGTATGTTGTGTATGTCATAAATGTCTATATGAATTGAAAATGGGGGACCCTGATGGAAACAAGACAAACGTCTTTCTCAGGTCTGCATCCCCTTAACAATTGTATGTATTGAGCCGTACTGTATTGTACCCATTCTGCAATCTGTTAAATAAAGTTTTCATTCATTCATTCATTCACAGCTCTCTCCAGTGTCAAATCACTCTCTGTCAGTAGTTTCTTCTGTGAACCTTCATTTCTTAATCCACAGACAAACCTGTCTCTCAATGTGTCTTTTAGTGAATCTCTAAATTCACAATGCTGCTGACTGGTTGCTCACACACAGACTGCTGCAGAAGCAGGTTTCTCAACAAATTCAGTGCAAGCTCAGTGTAACAGTTCCATGAATGAATGAATGAATGAATGAATGAATGAATGAATGAATGAATGAAAACGTTATTTAACAGATTGCAGAATGGGTACAATACAGTACGGCTCAATACATACAATTGTTAAGGGGATGCAGACCAGAGAAAGACGTTTGTCTTTTTTACATCAGGGTCCCCCATTTTCATTTATTTGCTCCACATTGTCATTAGCCCCTTTCATGACTGTGATGCACTGAGTGAATCCACAGTCACTTGCTCCTCAATAGGAAACCAACCTAGATTTACCATGAAGGACTGGTTCTGGCCGAACCGTTCGTTATACAAGAATCACAGAGAAATTACAAAGGTACTCACAGTTGCACGAGGATTTCGGACAGAGATAAGGGATGGTGCGCATGCGCTGTGATCACCCAACGGCGGAAATAATGCCGTTTTGAGCAGTTTATAAAAATTATTTAAAATGTTTATTAGCAACGCAGAGCTTTCAAACCATCCCGTATCTCTGTCCGAAACCCTTGTGCAACTGTGAGCACCTTTGAAACGTCTCTGTGATTCTTGTATAACGAACGGTTCAGCCAGAACCAGTCCTTCATGGTAAATCTAGGTTAGTTTCCTATTGAGGAGCAAGTGACTGTGGATTCACTCCGTGCATCACAGTCACGAAAGGGGCTACATTGTCATCAAACGGTCCAATATTTCCAATAACCCAAGCCATTTCTGTTGTAAACACTCACGATAGTCCAGTCGATCCTTCCTTTTTTTGATCAAATTTTTTATTATTAATTACACGAAACAGGACAACACAATAACCACAGTAACAAAAAACATAACTTCACAGGAGAATAACAAACAATAATAATACAGAATAATAAATTATAAAGACAAAAGAAAAAGAACAGCGTCCAACCTATCAAATACAGATGGCAATTTCAATAACAAAAATGTCTTCAGACATGCCAACCTTTCCCCACCTTTACAAGTGGAGTGACTTAAAAGATTGTTTATGAGAGTGTTGCCGCAGATTTATTGTAGATAGCCTAGGTCCCTTACACATGTTCAAGACTGCCAAACTCGCAGAAGGTAAAGTGTAAGAAGAAAGAAATTCTTCCTCCAAGTTGGTTAACAGGTCAATCAGTCTGCCAATATTAGTCCCTTGGGGAGATGGCATGTGAATTGACATATAGCGCAGAATAGCTAAATACCTACCCCCCCTAAAATCCCCCCAGTCAAAGTTAAGAAGGACAAGACAAAAACCAAGACAGACAAGACATTTCCTCCTCCCCCTCCCCAGAGACCGCCGGACCCCCCCGATCAAGCGCCCCAACCCCGCTCAGCCGCACACGGCGGTCTTTACCTTCTCAGCTGCTGCGAACCACAGGTCAATTCCAGCCTGCCCCACCCCGATCACCCGGGCCGTGGATATCTCAAGATAAATCACATCCAATAGAGTAAGGGACCAGTTAATCATTGTAAGCTTCTCAGGCTCCTTCCATCTCATTGCTATTAGCTTCTTCGCTGCTGTGACGCCCGCTAGGACAACCCTTTTCAGTTGTACGGACGCGGGTAGTGTCGTTATATCGTTCAGGAGTAGCGTAACAGCTGTGAATGGGATAGTTAAGCCACACAGATCTGAAAGTTTGTCCGTTATTGACCTCCAGAAGCGGGCCACTGGTGGGCAATCCCAATACATATGTCGATCCTTCCTTTAGTGTGTAAAGTGGATTTCCTCCTCTTGTAGATGTTTCCCAGTGCCGCCCGTAATCAACGTGAGCTAACATGCTAACTCGCTAACATTAATAATGTAAACAAAGCTTGCAACGGACTTCTTTTTTCTTGCATTGCGCAGATTCAGACGTCCTCATCGCCGAATTGTGTTATATCCTGAGGACTTCTTAACCTCACCTGTATAACAATGATTACCGGACCACTACTTTAGTTTAACACATTATTCTGACTACAGCTCCGGTAGTGCAATCACTTCCTGGTACCACAGCTGGGAACTACGGCAAGTATTTAAGGACAATACAGACCCAACATTGAGAAAAAGATTAACGGCGTCAATTATATTATCGCGCAATACTAGTCTCGCGATAACGCAGCACGTTAACGCCGTTAACGGCCCAGCTCTAATATAAACACACATGATGTTTCTCACACAACAACCAGATCATTTTCACATCTGTAACAACAACCCGATTTGCACGGAGAAGCTAACTGCCAGTGACAAAGACAGTTCACACATAACTCGCGTCGTATCCTAAATGCATTGCAGCAACACACGTTTTGGAAAAACATCGTTACTCACAAAACATTTAGAAAAGTAAAACCAGAAGACGTGTTATAAGGTCTGGTCAAACCTTGTCCTACCCGGAATGTAGATCAGCGAAGTGCAGACTCAAGACCCCGTAGACAACACAGCCGATCCTGTGTTGCTCGAACTGGGCAGCGTCGCCGCTCCAACCAGTCGCTACAGTCCTCTTTGTTGACGCAATCCCCGTCCAGGCTCAGGGCAGGGTCGACGAACATCCCCTGTCAAGGATGACGTCGTAGTCAAGAGTGTAAAACATGTTATAATCAAAGCACGTTCAACAGAGTAGCATTAAGCTAACGGCCGCTCCAACCGTTCGGGCGCTACTGCCCCTGCTCGCGAGACGCCGAGCTAACGGCGCACGCAACCAGAAGCGAGCTCGCGGCGGCGCGCGAGGAGCCGAAGCCACCCCGCGCCAGGCCTTGGCCTATAGCAGCAAGCTAACGTTACCTAGTGATCACGACATGCTAGCGCCGCAGCTAACAGCTGACTGGCTAACAGTAGGCCCAACCTAAGTAGGCCATGCAGCGATCCCAGCAGGCTAACGCCGCAAGCTATCATCTGAACTTGTACACAATGACATAACACTCACCCAGACAGGCCGCCGTTCTGAACCTCTCCTCACTTTTTAAGAGAAAAGAGAAACAAGATGTCAACACTGCTTTACAACGGTGATTTTACCAACACCCGACGGAATCAGCACAATACCAAACTGGCCTGTGTAGCTGACTTGAACATGGATCATCCGCTACCGAACATCCATGCACATATCTCCTCGTGAAGGAATACTCTCATTTGGATATGAAAGAAGGGGCTTAACACGGGACAGAGAGATATCCACTCGTCCAGAAAACACAGGGATCACCAGTGTTAATGGTCGCGGCCCACTAGTTAAACTAAAATGGCTTCAGACCAAGGTCTTCCGTCGTCTAGGAGACTGAACAAAGGACCCTAGCCTGGGCCCGGTTTTCATAAACATTGTCAATTAGTCCCCATAGCACAAACAGACAAGTGGAGCCTGCCAGCAAAACACTACTCACCCAACCTGGAACGCACCGCTTCTCACAACAGCGGCGCGCCACTACAGTCCCTGCACCGCCGGAGGGTTTCACTCCGTCCAGCCACATCAAAGAAGACTGTAGCTGGGAGGTATGTAGCGGCGTGAACCCCCAATACGAAACCGGTGGAGTTTGTGGAATGATCACCATCTTCCAGACACTCCAGTACGAAGACAGACAATATCGCCGTATTTTCTCGTTTTAAAATAGTGAGAGAGAAAATAAAGATATGATGTCAACGTATTCTCCTTATTCTTCCTTTCCTTAGAGCAATATTTTTCTCCACGTCAAGTGGGCATATGAGCAACACGTTGCTTGTGATGAAATTTGCGAAGGAGATGAGTGTGTGGCCCATCCCTGCTTATGTAGGTAAGCGGATGGGGGTGTGGCCAGATGAATGCTGGCATTTAAAGGTACATTTGAAATGTATTCAGTGTGCATACGCTGAAGCGAGATTATGCATGAAACGCTGAGCGTGAGCTAGTGTGAGACAGAACTCTCTACTCTCTCTTTCTGGACACTCTCTTTCTGGCTATTCTCTTGCTGTCTTTCTTTCTTTCTTTCTTTCGTTCTTTCTTTCTTTCTTTCTTTCTTTCTTTCTTTCTTTCTTTCTTTCTTTCTTTCTTTCTTTCTTTCTTTCTTTCTTTCTTTCTTTCTTTCTTTCTTTCTTTCTTTCTTTCTTTCTTTCTTTCTTTCTTTCTTTCTTTCTTTCTTTCTTTCTTTCTTTCTTTCTTTCTTTCTTTCTTTCTTTCTTTCTTTCTGTCTTTCTCTGCTTCTATCTTTAATCTATCTTATTCTCCATCTATTCTCTTATTTCCTACTATACTTCTCTCTATCTCCTTCCTGGTTATTCTTTCATAATATTCCGCTGTCATGTTATTAATGTCTGTTGTGAAGTGTTCCATGGACCACCCCACGTAAATATAATGTAATTATGATTTTGATATTTTCAATAAATGCAAGACATAATTGTTTGAACTCCTATTCTGTGTCTAATGATTTATATTATTCTGTTTTAACCCTAAATGGACCAGCTGAGGTGTGTCCAAAAATCACCCACAGTATCTTACATGTATACTGGTAAAACACATGCACAGAAGACAAACACATTCTGTTGAATAATAACATGTTCCGTTTTTTTAAATCGTTTAGCAAATAAAATACCCTGTTTTGTCTCTGTGCTCACAGAATCTCTGGCTTCCCAACCAGAACTGGGATAGGCCAAAGCCTTTTCTGGAGGGAAGATTTGGAAGGTACCAAGTGTGGTAGAGTACAGAGGGGGGTTTCATAATGAGAAGGGAATAGACTTGTTCAGTGCCCTAAACACTGTGTTTACTGTTTAGTGTTTTATAATGGTAGGTCAGTATGGAATGATGTATCCATGTTGTACAGAATTATTTAAGCTGTAAAATAATGTCTGTATTGCTTAATTGATTGTTTGTGATTTTGGTTTGTCTCTGAAGCCTGGGATAGAAGCTCATCTCAGGGGAAAGTAGAAGGAGAAGGAGAAGCAAGATTGGATTGGATGAATGAATGAATGAATGAATGAATGAATGAATGAATGAATGAATGAAAACTTTATTTAAAAGATTGCAGAATGGGTACAATACAGTACGGCTCAATACACACAATTGTTAAGGGGATGCAGACCAGAGGAAGACGTTTGTCTTGTTTACATCAGGGTCCCCCATTTTCAATTCATATTGACATTTATGACATACTCAACATACATGACATTTATGGCATAGGGACATACAGGTATTTAGTACTGATACATTTGTGACATATACGGTATTCAAATTTATACAACGGCATGCAAATTTCTCGATTCTGATTGGCTGAAACAGTCCATTTACACGTATGTATTGCGATCAGTCCACGCTTGCTGGCCCGGGACCCGCCCACAACCGAATCACATCACATCAATCCGCCGGATCACAAGAAGGTGGACAATAATCTTTACAAATGGATATGTTGATAGCGACTAAACGACTAAATATCAAGCGATTCTGTCACAGCGAATGTCTTAGTCGTTTAAACAATGTTGGATGATGTAATTGATGGGTCTTGAATCATTCTGTAACAAAAGAAAAATCGCGGATTGATTGATTGATTAATTTTCAATTTCTTTTTAAATTTGTTTTCCTTTCGACTGTCAGCGCTCGCTCTAGTCTCCACCCACCGCCACACACCCCCACACACACACACACACACACACACACACGCACACACACACACACACGCACACACACACTCTGCCTGCAACGCGGGGGATAGTCAGACTGAGAGAGAGCTGGGTGCTGCGCTGTTCTAAGTGAGCATGGCCTATTGAGTTGATTGATTGATTGATTGCTAATTTTATTACTGTACGCTTGGTTTCCAACTGGTTAAGTTTAGGCCCTCTACAGTAGGTTTAAAAAAATAAATAAAAGAATAGGGCGAAGAAAACGTTTTTTTCCTATAGGGCAAAGAAAACTTTTTTATTTGTTTGACCTACTTTCTATAGAAGCATCTAAGAATGAAGTTCTATGGAAAGTAGGTCTGCATTCCCTTAACAATTGTGTGTATTGAGCCGTACTGTATTGTACCCATTCTGCATCTGGTAATAACATTTTCAATCAATCATTCCAATAATACACAGTTGGATGTGTTAGTTGGTTGGATGCACTTCAAGCTGCTTCCACATGAGGCAACTTCTCTCAATCATTCCAATAATACACAGTTGGATGTGTTAGTTGGTTGGATGCACTTCCGATCTGCTTCCACATGGAGGCAAATTGTCTTTTTTGTAGTTGTGGGAACTACTTTTTCTGGCGGATGGTTTTTTCAATAAATCTTCGATTAATGTGTGTTTATTGTATAGAAATAAGGTTGGATGAATGTGGCAGTTGTATAAAAGCTTTACACCACTTGCAGTCGTGATTTGTGAACAATAAACCATGCCTAGGGGGTCTAACGACCACCCCTAGGCATGGTTTATTGTTCACAAACCACTCCTGCGCATGATGTAATGCTTAAATACAGTACTGTTACCCATAGATCCTGACAGAGTATATACATATGATGGGGAGGGGACTGTACATTAGGAGGGGGTGGGTGGGTGGGAGAGAAATATACATACGGTGGTGAGGAGACTGTACATTTGGAGGGGGTGGGTGGGAGAGAAATATACATACGGCGGGGAGAGAATATATACATGCGGTGGGGAGGAGACAGGAGGAGGGGGTGGGGGTGGGGGGTTAGGACATTTATGGTGGCCAGTTTCGAATGGCAGCCTCCCGTAGGTAGAACCGACTCATTGCCAGACGTGAGCGATTCGACTCACGCTCACGGCAATGAATCGGCTCTTATGAACGAGTCGCTCATGACCGACCCATCACTAGCGTCTGACTATTTCGCGCGTGCAGCATTGGAGGTTATGCCAGCCAAGATGAAGAGGACATCGTTCGGCAGATGGACTGAAGATGAAAGTTGTTGCATGTTAGACAGTTCAGTCAGGCTAGCCATCCCGGCTAAAGATAGGGACAGCTAGTTAGCTTTAGCTACGTTATAATATTAAGTGTGGTTCAGTCGGGATATAGCCATGATGATGTCGGCTAGTAGCTAGCTTAGCTAAAGGCTAACTAGCGTTAGCTAACCTAGAGACAGCGCGTGCAGCATTGTTATGCCAAGATGAAGAGGATGGTCGTTTGGCAGATGAACTTCGTCAACTCCACGCGTTTGTCTCCATCCTCTTGGACGTTTGGTGAGTTTTTAATGCACTCTATTCTATTCCCGCCGTGGATATCTCTCTCTCTCTCTCTCTCTCTCTGGAGCCAAACAGGCCGACTAGCTGTTGTAGTACTAGTAGCTAACGGTGTGTGGCCTGGTGTCAGCACCTGTATTGCTTTTCTCACGTTGTACAGTTTTTCAGTGGTAGCCGCATAGCTTGCTTCTGCGTTAGCTAATGGTTAGCGATAGCCGGGTTGAGCTAACTGTTAGCCAGTTAGCTGTTTAGCTACGACGTTAGCTGCCGGCTGCGCTCGGCTGGGAACGTTAGTTTGATGCTATCAGTTAGCCTAGAGTTAGCTGTTAGCTTGTGCTACGACCATTGACATTAGCCGTGAGAATAGCAGGGGGCCCTGGCACTCTGACTACGACATCATCTTTGACAGAAGATGTTTTGTTAATAACGATGTTTTTTTCCAGGCAAAACATATGTTACTTCACAACATTTGGAGATACGACATGTGCTGTGTGTGAATTGTCTTGGTCGTTTGTGTAGCTTGGGTAGCGTTGGCCAAAGCTGTGTGTGGCCTGGTGTCAGTACCTGGCTACTCTATTTGCAGTTAGCCTATTTAGCTGATGTCGGCCATTGGCTCCTTGCTACTTTGTTTTCTCTGGTATAGACCCTCTTCTCTTTGGATTTAAGTGTTGATCTTTGTCCTTTTGGATCTATGTATATTCATGTTGCCTATGTGAAGTTATCTTTTCCTTCTGTTTTATTCTTCCATTAAAAGTTGAATATCCTTTAGGGCTCATCTTTGCTTATCTCTCTCTCATACATGCTCTCTCTCTAACACACACACACACGACACACAGACATGCTCTCTCTCTAACACACAAACACACATGCTCTCTCTCTCTCTCTCTCTTTCTAACACACACAGTCTGCCTATGGCGGCCTTTCTCGATGGCTAGGCTGTGCTCGCTGAGTCTGTACCTAGTCAAGGATCTTCAATCACAGTGCTCAGGTATTCTGCCACTGTGTACTCTCTGTTTAGGGCCAAATAGCATTTCAATTTCTTTCCAATGTGTCTCTCTCTCTCTCTCTCTCTCTCTCTCTGTACACTGTATATTGACTGTAGAACGGGAGCTCTCTCTCGCTCTCTCTCTTGCTATATGTTGACTGTATCATGCCCAGCCTCGGGCAGCGCTATTATTTAAGAATATGTTGACTGTATGAAAAAAATTAAAAATAAAAAAATTATATATATATATATGTTTTTTTGTATACCTTTTGGGGGGGGGGGCCTCACGTTTAAATATCGCATAGGGCCTCGCATTTCTCCCAGGCGGCCCTGGGTGCAAGCATAGTCGTAGTACCCTTGAATGAGTGCTCCTGCCAGTCTTCAGGGTATTCTTGTTTACCAGAGAGGAGATCCGGTACAAGAATCTAGTTCGTTGGTTGACATTTCTTTATTACATTGGATGCCATTTTGTCACAGGAAAGATTTGCCTCTAGGATGGAACCCAGGTAGGTAATTTCATCTTTCCTTGTGACAATATTGTCACCCACTGTAACTGAGAAGCCGTCGGTCTTGCTGAGTTTGGATTGGATTGTGGAGTGGAGTAAAAGAGAGATACAGCTGTACTGAAGCTAGTTCCCATAGACAAGGGCCTAGTTGTTGGGTGATATATTGTTTGTAGGAGAAGTTGAATAGTTTTGTATTTTTGTTCTTATTTAATTATTGTAATTAGTTGTGCTGAAGCCTGTTTTTTCCACTGGGGAACAAAAGTAACAAGAAAATAAAAACAAACCACCGGGTGATGACAACCTGCCTCAGACTTGGCCACATCCTAACACATACATACATACATACATACATACATACATACATACATACATACATACATACATACATACATACATACATACATACATACATACATACATACATACATACATACATACATACATACATACATACATACATACATACATACATACATACATACATACTGTACACATACATACATACATACATACATACATACATACATACATACATACATACATACATACATACATACATACATACATACATACATACATACATACATACATACATACATACATACATACATACATACATACATACATACATATAGTCACATTTTACTTACTTCATTCATTGTGTACTTACCATGTAAATCCAGATGTAAGGAATGAAGGTCTGGGTCTTTTCAACCTATTAGTAAAGATATATATAGTATATCAGTATTTCCATTCAGGTCCATTTGGCTCTGGGGCCGTGGGCTTTGCAGGATGTAGTCATGTCATGTTCTACTATTACTGTGTATATTCTGTACAGTAGTTCTACTATTACTGTGTATATTCTGTACAGTAGTGCCACTTTGGAGTTGTGATCCTTTGCCCCACTGCATTTGCACATCTATATAAATATAGTGTTGGTCTTTTCTGTGTGAGCAACCCACATGTATGTGTATACTGTACGGTACATAAAAGGGATTCTGATTCTGAGAAAATACGTTATTATCAGTCATTCTATTATATTCTCTCTTTGTGCTAACTTGTAGTGAATAGCAAAATTAAAGTACATGTTGGTCTGGATTCCAATCTCACTTTTAGTAACACAGACCTCATGTAGCCCTTGGGCTAGAGATGTTATCATGAAGAGTAGAAGCCTAAGATACAGTATATCTTTGTAAATCAATCATAAAAAAAAAATTAAAATACTAATCTATTTGAGTTTAGGGTTAGGAGTGAAGTCTCCAGTAGGTTAAAGCGACAATATGTAATTTTTCTATTTATTGATTAAGTTCTGATTAAGTATTTTGCAACCACTGGGGCTTAAACACACCACTCACTTTCACTGCTATAGACTCAAATGGTCTGGTATGGCCAGCTTGGTCAGCCTTTTCATAATACTATACATATACTGTAGAACGAATGAGACGTCATAGTTTCTTTGCGTATACAGAACACAGGATATTTCCTGCAGCAACGGAAAACAAATATGCAGCCACCAAGAAACCAAGAATTAGCTTTGCAGATGGTCTGCAAGCAAAAAAATAAAGCACACAGTCTGAAGTGTCGCCTAGGCCCCTAGGGCACCAAATGTAACAGGCCCTGGTTCCACATTGATGTTGGAGTATACATTTGACTTTACCACTTACCACATCTAGAATGGCATAAAGAGCTACATCCAAATAGATCACGGTGGGGGTTTTGTGGTGCAGAACAGGTCTTGTCCATGTAAACACTTCCTTTCTTCTAGTCAGGTTCAGGTATTCTACAATGTCATGGTAGCTACAAACCCTGTCAGAGAAAACCCCATCTAAAAATAACAAAGGAAAAATAAGACATTCATTAAATAATGTATTTTCAATGGCTTGCAAAATAAAAACCCATAAAAGGCTTAATAAAATGGAAAAGAACGACAGTGCTGATTTGCCCCCCATGACACTCAGATTCAGAATCCTTATTTGTCTACAAGTGCAGGAGAGTGAAATAAAAAAGAATGCATATGAATTATTAAAGTAGCTTTAATAATGTAAATGTAGGGGTGTGCAGAGACATTAATATCTCTATCTGTATCTATTCAATCAACAAATGTATCTTTATCTGTATCTATATTCGGATAGAAGACCGGAAGTGGGTGTGCTTTTTACCGGACATTCTTTAAAAAAAATTGTAACAATTATTGTATTATTGTAGATAATGGGAAGATGGGAACAGATGTAATGAAATTTACAAGTTAACATTAGATTAAAGGAAGTCACGTTAAATCCAGCAAATGTATTATGTAATCTAATATTCATTGGCCATGCAATTGTTGTGCCTTCAAAGCATCACATTGATTTAATATTGACATGCAACAACAATACAACAGTATTACATAATAGTAATAGTATACATAAAATGTTTTGCCTGTTTTATTTAACCTCTTAACACATTCCCCGCCGGAAACGGCTTAAGACGGGTTTCAAGTTCATGCGAATTCTGCCAGATCACGGCGTACGACGTTATTCTGATCATATTTCATATTTTCGCCATAGTATTCATATTTCAATCACAGAGGATTGTCTGATGCTGCGGGACTCAGCACAACTCTGCAACGCTTCAATACTGCCACCTGGTGGCTGATCGGCGAGTTGCCAAACCGGATATCCCCTTTGTTGCTCGGTCCGTCCCCTAATTCCGTCCGGCCACTTGTTTATCGTCGCGGGACTCAAGACACACACTGTGGATATGGATCGTTGCCATAACTCAATAATCCACATGATTTGGGCGTATATTAGTATTATACAAACCGGAACTGGTTCGCCTCGATCCACATCACATAACTGGGATCTGTTTGCTCCACTCTCATCGCCCAACGCTACGAGGAAGCTGCCGTGAGTTTCAGCGTTTTTCTTTATTATTAACCATACAAACTGCTCTGATCTATATATCACCCATACTACATAAATCATTTAACGACGATCACGTAATTATAAACGACCCCCCCCCCTCCGTTCACCCGCGCATGATCAGTCATAACGTTTAGGACCATGTACAGTTGAAATTTTTAATATAGCGTCGATCGGTATCAAACGCATTTGATAATCTAATATTAATGCATTTGTGCCTATATCTCACGTTCTAGGAATTACTGCAGAAAACGATAAAAACATATTTATACTCTAGATGGTATTTTCGTATGAATGTGTGAATGAAAAAGTCAAACGTTCCTACATCCTGAACGATAGATAATCGATGTTGAATGGGCCATAGTAATGTCAATTTAGCAATACAATTTAAAAGTTATAGCCCTGCAAAGAAGGTGAACATCTCCATAGACTTAAAGTGGTGGCAGAGATCAAACATTGATGGATATAAGCGTGGCAGAGAAAGTGTTAAGCCCGGAGCCCTATTTTCTGAAAATCCGCCTAAAATACATACCTAAATAAATGGAATATTGCTCCACTTCTACAAGTCCATTTGCATATTCTTGGTATCTAGGGACATCTATGGGCCTCAGTGAATGTATTCCCAGTGTCAGAAATAGTGTGTCTATTACTAGGCTTGCTTAAATTGTGATGAAAGAAAGGAGAATATGAATTATTATTTTTATTTGCATCTTTGACAGTGAATAACACCATGCTAATAATGACCAGACATGAATAACTGCCACTGATCTCGTTCAGTACCTTCGTTAGGACGGGCGGGTGGATGGGACTCCCCTCCTCCCTGGCAGGGGCTTACGGGCCCTCAGGGGGTGCATTTGACGTGGCCACGCGTCCGCTCTGCACTTTATCTCAGTAGGCAGAGCGAGACGCAATTGCCACTATGAGATATAACGTAAGGTTATCCTATAACCCTAGTTATATGAATACTGGCTGAGCATCTCGCTCTTCAGCGCCCTGAGGTCCCTTAGATGTTTTCCGCGTATCGAATTCGAACTTGGAAGGGTGTAAGCGTGACCATAGGCGCCCACTTAACGGAGCAGACGATGCACGTGCTCCAGGACTATTGAACTTGGGGGAGCAAGCTTGTCTCTTTGCTCCCTCACTTTTTGATCATATCATATGATATAAATATCCCCCCCCAATATATAAATCTTATCTAACCATAACTACGTAATTTCAATCAAATTAATAATACGCAATGACACTTAATAGCAAGTTTTTAAGTTTCCAAAGATTGCGACACCCCCCTGCCCGATATGGTTTGATCCAGTCCTGCAGACTGAGTGGAGCCCAGCCGGCTCACACTCCAGTCTGCACAGCGCGCCGCTGCCTACAACAGTGCAGCCTCCACTCCAGGTGTAACACAGTAAGCTGGTACAGGCAGGCAGCGTGATTCGTGAACACTAGTTTAGGCACAAGTTCACAACGCACAAGTTACAACAACAGCAGGATTTTCCACTAAGTAAGTTCAGTTGTTCAAACAAACTATTATGTTAGAAGACATGTCTTTACTGTCGAGTGGTAGAACATCTACCACGCAATACAATAAAAGTGTTTCACGGTCCGAAATGCCATCTGGTCATACCGTAAGTCCGTAACTAATAAATAATAATAATATAACGTTGGCGTTAGCCGCTAGCTAACGTTGTCATATTATCTAGAATAATAATAATCTCTGTTCTCTGTTCTCCTCCATCTCTGTTCTCTGTTCAGTGTGTGAATTATGTTAATCCCACAATTACTCAACTGCACTCAATATTTAAATACCAATGCTAGTCTAAATAAATGTAGACAGACAATGTACGCATTAAAAATATAATAATAATAATAATAATAATAATAATAATAATAATAATAATAATAATAATAATAATAATAATAATAATAATAATAATAATAATAATAATAATAATAATAATAATAATAATAATAATAATAATAATAATAATAATGCAATAAAAGTCTGAAAATGAAGGGATTATGTCCATGAGTGTCAGTTTTAGAAATTAAGGCCTGCCTCTTATATAACAAGTCTCTCTAATAAAGGCCTGGTGCTCTTTGCAGCTGAGGTAAATAGAAGACCTATATTTGAGGATTTACGGTAAATCAAGATTTTCAATTATCTTAAGGTACAATACCTGAAATGAAAATGTGTGTGTGTGTGTGTGTCCAGCCAACCAGGTACCATGGCAGAAAAAAGAAAAAATACAGACATCAGAGCATTTTTCAGGACACCAAAACGCAAAGTAAGAACCCTAGTAGCCTAATAGCTCAAAGACTTAAAGGGCGGGCTCCACAAATAATGGATTGCACGGTGTTAATTGCACCCTTACTTACAATTCATTATGAATTGTAAGTGGGGGACCCTGATGTAAACAAGACAAAAGTCTTTCTCTGGTCTGCATTCCCTTAACAATTGTGTGTATTGAGCCGTACTATATTGTACCCATTCTGCAATATGTTAATAACATTTTTAATCAATCAATAACAGATTGCAGAATGGGTACAGTACAGTACGGCTCAATACACACAATTGTTAAGGGGATGCAGACCAGAGAAAGACTTTCGTCTTGTTTACATCAGGGTCCCCCATTTTCAATTCATAATGAATTGTAAGTAAGGGTGCAATAGAAATGTTTCATAATGATGTTCAGTGTATTCATAAGTGTATTGTTCTCCTTAATGTAGAATGATATGGTGACTGTACAGACTCAGGAAGGAGAGAAAGAGACCCAAGAGTCACAGGTAATGGAAATATCAGACAGCAGTGTAGGATAACATAACAAATTAAGACACAAATACTTGGATTATATATCCCCCCCTCTCTCCCTTTCTTTACAGATTAGCATAAAGATTGTGTATTCAAACCGGTTCAGTGTATTCATAAGTGTATTGCTCTCCCTAATGTAGAATGATATGGTGACTGTGCAGACCCGGGATGGAGGCAGAGAAGGAGAGAAAGAGACCCAAGAGTCACAGGTAATGGAAATATCAGACAGCAGTGTAGGATAACATAACAAATTAAGACACAAATACTTGGATTATATATCCCCCCCCTCTCTCCCTTTCTTTACAGATTAGCATAAAGATTGTGTATTCAAACCGGTTCAGTGTATTCATAAGTGTATTGCTCTCCTTAATGTAGAATGATATGGTGACTGTGCAGACCCGGGATGGAGGCAGAGAAGGAGAGAAAGAGACCCAAGAGTCACAGGTAATGGAAATATCAGACAGCAGTGTAGGATAACATAACAAATTAAGACACAAATACTTGGATTATATATCCCCCCCCTCTCTCCCTTTCTTAACCCTAACCCTAACCCTAACCCATATTAATAATATATTATTATTATTATAGTAATTGGCTATCTCACTGCAATATAAACTGAGTTTTATAGTGAAAAGAGCACCTTTATTGGTCAAGATTTAAGGCTCTATATTGCAGGAAATTGCACGTACAGGTTCATTAAATGAAAAAAAATCTGCTATGGAGGGGGTCGTGCTAGACCTCCTCCAAACCACCCCTTGCATGTCACTAAAAAAAAAAAAAAAAATTATAAAAAAAAAAAAAAAAAAAAAAAAAAAAAAGTGCACCCCCACTTTCAACTATAACTAGGCGGCCATGAGCGTGACCACTTCCTGCCTATTGTAGAGGCACGCACGGGAGTGGCGTGGTCACATGCAGGTGGGTGCATGTGTTTAGTTTCCACGGGTGGTGAAGATGCGAGGAGCCAGAGAGTAGCCGAACGGCAGCCTCTGGTACTCGTACGCTAAGCCCTGAAACAGGAAGCGTAGGTATGTCCTAGGAGAGAAGATCGGGACGTGAATACGCATCCTTCAGGTCTATGGAGGTGAACCAGTCTCCCACCTGACAGCGCTTAACAGGTGGGTGATGGTCAACATTCTGAACCTAGGTCCAGTATGGGTCTGACACCCCCCCCCCCCCGATTTCTCGAGCACCACAGAATATCGGGAGTAAACGCCGCTCATCGCGTCCATGGGACCACGACGATGGCCTGCTTCGCCGCCAGAGAACGAATCTCCTCGGCCAGGGCTGTCACTGCCGCGGACTCTGAAAATAGTCTGTACCAAACCCAAAAACGGAGGGCGGGGGTGTGCAAACTGTAACACAAGCGCCGCCCTCAGCATTCTCTCCATCCACACCGACATATGGCACTACTCAGGGAACAAACTTAACTTTTTGACTTACCAGCCATTTGGCTGGTAGATTTAAAAAACTACCAGCCAGGCAGATTTTTTTACCAGCCAAAAATTTAAAATAGCTTTTTAGTATATCGCCATGTGTTATTATTACTATACAATACTCTCATATGCTATTTTCAATTAATATCATAAACAACATAAGGAATATTAGCATAATTTTGAGTGGACTGAAGGAATGAGTCAGCGTTAATAGTTTTAAATGCAAATAATTTATTGAAACATAGAAGTGGGGTCGGACACACACACACTGTTTCAACTCACCACCCCTGCATCATATTGTAGTCTAGTCTGTCTTCAAACTTCCACTCCTCTCGAAACCTTTTTATATTTGAATATCAACATTATCTGTTCATCCTCAGTAATCCTGAGTTTACTACAATATACTCCTCTCCTGAGTCCTGACTAGTGACTTCATCGTCTTTCCAAACGCACGCACACACACAGAGAAAGGGAGAGTGCCCCCCCCCCCCCCCCCCCCCATTTCCATTTCCCCAGTCCACACTGTCTGCTGTTCTCTATGGCTCTGCCGCTGATCAGGACAGGCCTGTACACTGCGATGATATGATCGCAAATTGCCCCCTAATTTGGTCCGTGCGAGTTTAAAATAATATCTGGGGGCAAGCTTGCAAGTGGTAATTTCAACCCTTCATTCGCATTTCACTCCTAAATTAATCCATACAAATTGTAGTAAAACATTAGCCTACAACCAGGGCTGTACAGTGCAATATAATGTTGCGGTTGTAATTTAATTAGACAGACCAGCGCGGACCTTTAATAACATGCAATTTAATTGACACGAGCAATGAGCTAACGGTAGCTTCTAACCAAGGTTACCATTAGGATTATGCTAAGCTAACTAGCGATCTCTGCTAACCCTGGAAAACGGTCAAAGCGGACTCCACAAGACTAGTTCCATTCGTGAGGAAAGGGGTGGGTTATATTGACAACGCTTGACAACAGAAGTTTAAACATAACTTCATATTTATTGGTTATTCATTTCTGTATATCATTGAATTTCCATCTCCGTGTGTCTCCATCTCTTCCTGTTTACATTCGAGTGTGACGTCATCACCTACAGCAGCTTAGATCAAAACGCGAAGGGGGGGGCTGGCTCTCTTGTTCGTTCTCGCCCCCTCTCTCTCTCTCTCTCTCTCTCTCTCTCTCTCTCTCTCGCTCTCTCTCTACATTCAATAATTTAAAGTAGCCAAATGTTACACACAGTATAAATACTAACTGGATAGTTGATGATATAAACATTTAATTTCATTATCTGAAATATTCTAAAATCATTAAGTCTGTGTGATTATTATTTTCTCACAGTAGTGTGTGTGTATATATATGTGTGTGTGTGTGTGTGTGTGTGTGTTTGGCTAAAGTGGATAGAAAACACAGTACTGTGTAAAAGGCACCCAAGAGTTTTTATATAAATTGTCTTAGATGTAAATAATTTTTTTTATTAGTGTGTCAGTAAGTAGACTACTCTTAGTACATTTTCATTAAATTATTTTTTAAAGCATCTTCATGGTTTAATAATGCAAACATATGTTGCAGGGACTTATTATAATCATCATATTGGCGTGACTGTATGCATCAAAGGGTTAAATCAAGCATTTTTAAGTGCTTTAGAGGAAATGTCAAAATATTGCGATATCATTTAGAGGCCATATCGCCCAGCCCTACTATAATGGTAAAATAGTTATTTAAAAATTTGCCCCTAAAAAATATTGTTTGCCCCTAAATTTCTCATTTAGGGGCAAGTGTGCCCCTAGTGAAAAAGCTTAGCGTACAGCCCTGCAGGATTAGCTTGTTAGCTTACGCTAACATAACGTTCATTTCGGGCGATGTGGGCATAAAGGAATGGCGACGATGCAATGCATGTTAGATGCATTTGACCCGTTGTGAGAAGAAGAAAAAACCACAGACTTATTTCGCCTCGCAAAATAGGCGCACTGCTGTGTAGCTCTGCTCTCAGGGAACAAACTTAACTTTTTGATTTTAAAAACTACCAGCGAGGCAGATTTTTTACCAGCCATTGGCGGTTGGCTGGTACTTATTTTGTTCCCTGGCACTACTGTAGCCATACATGGTAAAAATTCCAAAGCGCCCCCGCCGCCAACTGCCGCTGGTCCGCTAGGAATCGTAGATAGGTGGCCCGGACCCTCCCGCTGTGCGTTGTCAACCCTGGTCTCGCCAACCGCGCGAGCAGGGTGTCTCGCGGAGCCGGGATATCGCACCCTGACTCTACCAACGAGGCAATCGCACCCAAGGGGGGGACCCCGACAGAAGGGGCGGTCTGATACGGGGGGAGCGGCCATCACCCCTGGTGACATAGGCTCCCCCGCTGAGCATCTTCCCGGCTTAGCTTGCTGAGGACAGCCTGCTCTGCAGCTGGACATGCATGGTGTGTGGTCCCCACGCTGCCCGATAGGGTGAGTCCCTATACACCGTAGCCCTGTAGTAATATTACTACCACCCAAATTACGCGTGCCTGACTGACCACCGTGGGATCGGAAGTCCAGACGGGGGAGGCACTAACCTAATACCCGGCCTGGCGAGGGCGGGGCTGGGGGAACCCACGCGACCTCCTGGGCCTAGGATTCCCCCTCTGACAACATTATTTAGATACAGGGAACCCTGCTCCGTTGACAGATACAACACCAGGCTCACCAAACACAGACGCAGGACGTGTGGCGTGGGAGCCTCCTGACAGCACAGCATTCTCATAGACAGACCCAGGCCTAGCTAGCAACTGGGTGTCAGCCCCTGTCTCCATGAGAAGCAATATGTGGGGCCGCTTGCGCTTCACTGGAAGAACGCGGCTCGCAGCCAAAGGGGACAAATCAGGTCAAATACCACCCGCGCCTCCGTGGACAGACCAAGGTCCACCCGCGGAGAGGGGAGCCCTGAGGAGGAGACCCCTTCCCTCCTCAAGGGGAGATTGCTCCAACCAAAGATGCCTGTGAACAACTGTTGACAGCATCCTAGCCCTCCCTGCGGTTATAGCTTGCGGCTGGGTCAAAAGCTTAATAACCTCAAAACCTTGCGCGATGGTTTTGACGTCGGCTGGCCCTAAGGCCCCACCACCGACACCATTTTTGACAGAAAAGCAGCCAATTGAGCAATGTTGTTAGTTGCTGCTAAATTCTGTACTGCAGCGGTATAAGCTTCATCAGCCCACTCAGCCACCTGCCGGGCCGACTCGCCTCTTGGCGTCGGCCGGGCGGGATACCGTTCCACCATGTCAGGGCAAAGGACCGATGCCACCTGCTTCACTAAGCACGGAACACCAGTGGCGAGTGCTGACCAAAGTCTATTACTAGTGAAGCACTGCTCCACTAGTAGTCATGCAATAACCTCCACTGAGGCACACCTGTGCACCTGTGTAAGGGATAAATGATGAATGAACGAAAACTTTATTAACATATTGCAGAATGGGCTAGCCCAATACACACAATTGTTAAGGGGATGCAGACCAGAAAAAACGTTTGTCCTGTCTACATCAGGGTCCCCCATTTTCAATTCATAGATTCACAAATGCACACCTGTCCTGAGCCCTGTCGTCAGCCCATCCACCCATGTAAAGGGTAAATAAGCCTCAGCTAAACCCCCAACATTAGACACCGATTGACCGTCAGCAATGAAATGGTTAAGAGGAGGGAAGAGTGAAGACAGCCCCGGCGGGGTACATGGGAACGGCGCCCCAAACATTGTAGCATTAGCATCAGCTGCACGCTAGGATACTTGGAAAAACATTCAACAATGAGTCATGATGACCATGTTTATCCAAACACCCAGCCCCCCGCGCCAACACATCGCCCGGTCGTCTCACGAGACAACGAGCAGTATCTAATATGCCAGTACCAACGCTTGTCGGCGTAGGTCCTACCTGAGCACGGCGCCGCTCGACTGCTAAGCGCCGCGCGTAGCCCATCGGTCCGCTGTCAAGCGACGAGGAAAACACAGGATAGGACCACCGTTCTGTCTGGACGTGCCGAGAAGGTTCCGGGGGCTGGAGTACTTCTGGCGAAAGCCCAACATTGCGTAATTTCTTCCTATGCTTCATAACAAAGTTCCACCTGGTTGAGGTGCATATGAGCTGCTTCCGCGGCTGGAAAATAATTAGGAAGGGTGTAAGCGTGACCACTTCCTGCCTATTGTAGAGGCACGCACGGGAGTGGCGTGGTCACGTGCAGGTGGGTGCATGTGTTTAGTTTCCACAGGCACAGTATGTGCTGGAGATTATGATATCTCAGTAGGCAGAGCTAGACGCGATTGCCAGTATGAGATATAACTGTGTATTTTATACGTTTTGTGGTACCGGAAACTATATTTATTCTCATTATTCATTATTGTTAAACATTTTTGTTCTGTTGTGGAAACTATGTCCTCCTATGGTTATACTGTCATGGTTTTTGATTTATTTTTCCTTTCTGTGAGGGACAGCTGTCAATCACTGGCCTCTGTGGTTAATTGCCTCATGGGTCGGCAGGTGTGTGGGCTTGATTGCACCTGATTCAGTGCAGCTGTCTTGTGCCTATGGTAAAGCTGAGTCTATTTAAGTTTGAATCTCGCAGTGTCAACAGCTTTTTCATTTCCTTTGTGTTGGCTATCCTTCTGGTCAGGCTTGTTGTGTAGTGCTGATCTCTGCCCTATTCAGCATTTAGCCTTTCTTTGTAGCCATTCTTGTTTTGGGCTACTGGCTTTATTTTACACTTTGTTTCATAGAGGCTGAGCCTTTTATGGCTTGTGTTTCTTTTGGAACTGTCTTTTGCCCACTACGGCACATAAACTCCCTTGGTGGAGGTTTATTGTTTTATGTTTTCAATATAAACTCTGTTTTTAGGAGTTGCCTTTGTGGCTTATTTCTTTTTCTACAATACCTCTTTATTGAGTGTCGTCCTGTTTTTTGGACTTGACTTATTTTCTTAAATACTCACTTTGAGGCTTCCACCTGTAAAGTTTGGTTTTGTTTTGTTTATTTGTCCCCTTCTCCTTAAAGTCTGCATAAGCAGTTTAGTGGTTATTCATTACACGGATACTTTAAAGGTCCCCTGTCTTATAAATGGCCTTTGCAGTGTTTAGCATTGTTTTCTAGCAATGGGGGTTTGTATCAATGGGGTCTGTGTTCAAGCCCGGATTAACGACCGGGCCGTTTGGGCCGCGGGCCTCAAGCTCTCCCTAGTGATGAGGGGCCTCCACTACAGGTGGCTGTCGCTGTTACTTTCATAGCATAGTGACTTAGGCTACGTTTAGACGAGCGTTTTGTGAACAGAAACCGCAAAAGTCATCTTGCGGTTTCACTTTTAATTTTACGTTTAGACAAGCGTTTTGGGGTGGAATTCTCCGTGCAGACGACGCTGTAACGACGGAGCCCCGCTGTCACACGATTGGCGCATATGTCACATGACGTGCTGTGAAGACCCGCCCTACTCTGCCTCTGATTCGCAGACTGTGGATGGGGAATGTGATTGGACAAAAGCAGAGTCACTCACAGACAGTGGGTCCACTCACGCCGCGGGACAGATTCTTGTGTATTTAACCCTTTCACTGCCACACGACAGCCGGTTGTGTGATAGTAAAGGGTTAACCTTCTGTCGTGTGGCAGTGAAAGGGTTAAAAGCACTGCCAATGTAGCCTTCAGGTGATCTCCGTTAGACATACTTGCTTTGTTTACGTCTCGGCTACTGGCGCATACCTGCTACCTGTGACGTAAGCAGTACGCGCGACCAGAGCCGTGACAACCCTTTCGTCATCGTTTTAACAGATTTATACGGTTTAACAGTTTAGACAAGAGCACAAAGCTTTTGCGTTTCTAGGAATTCCACCCTGGAAGGTAGTCTCACTTTTTTGCGGTTTCACCCCGTAAAAACGCCGTTTCCGTATAAACGAAAGGCACATCAGAAAAAATATTTTTGCGGATTCACCTGCTAGCGTTTCCGTCTAAACGGGGCCTAAGTAGCAGTGACAGCCACCTGTTCGTCTGCTGTCACGCCCGCATCTCCACATCCCAGCCCCGACACGAATGAGGCTAGCCGATTTTGTTAGCTAACTTTAGCTTAGCTTACATCACAATGATGATCACCAACCAAGCTAACTTTGTAACACAGTGATTAATGAGAGATGGTAGATTCAATACACCAAGCTAACTGTAACACAGTGTTTAATGAGAGATGGTAGATTCAATACACCAAGCTAACTTACTGTACACAGTTGAGTGTTTAATGAGAGATGGTAGATTCAATACACCAAGCTAACTGTAACACAGTGTTTAATGAGAGATGGTAGATTCAATACACCAAGCTAACTTACTGTACACAGTTGAGTGTTTAATGAGAGATAGTGGATTCAATACACCAAGCTAACTGTAACAGTGTTTAATGAGAGATGGTAGATTCAATACACCAAGCTAACTTACTGTACACAGTTGAGTGTTTAATGAGAGATAGTAGATTCAATACACCAAGCTAACTGTAACACAGTGTTTAATGAGAGATGGTAGATTCAATACACCAAGCTAACTGTAACACAGTGTTTAATGAGAGATGGTAGATTCAATACACCAAGTTAACTGTAACACAGTGTTTAATGAGAGATGGTAGATTCAATACACCAAGCTAACTGTAACACAGTGTTTAATGAGAGATGGTAGATTCAATACACCAAGTTAACTGTAACACAGTGTTTAATGAGAGATGGTAGATTCAATACACCAAGCTAACTGTAACACAGTGTTTAATGAGAGATGGTAGATTCAATACACCAAGCTAACTTACTGTATAGCCCAGTGGTTCTCAAACTGTGGTACGCGTACCACTAGTGGTACTTGGTGGTACTGCTGGTGGTACTTGAAAACATTTCCAAAAAAGCTAAAAAAAAAAAAAAAAAAAAAAAAAAATCTTTTTTTTGCAGTCAGGCCACTGAACTTAGAAGCAGGCCAGGCCAGTGTTTCTGGTTGCGGCAGCGCGATAGTTAGATAATCTAAGTGGGGAACAACCAGGAGATCACTGTGACAGAGAGTAATGCAGTCTAAACAGTCATAAATCTTTAATTCAACTTCAGCCCTGATCATAACCATTTCTTTTTAGATTTCTTGTAATGTCAGATAAAAAATGAAATACTCCCACTTTTCTGAAAATAGTTGGTGTTAAATCTGACATTACTGACAAGTTTTTGTAACCAAATAATTGTGTGTGTGTGTGTGTGTGTGTGTGTGTGTGTGTGTGTGTGTGTGTGTGTGTGTGTGTGTGTGTGTGTGTGTGTGTGTGTGTGTGTGTGTGTGTGTGTGTGTGTGTGTGTGTGCGCGAGAGAGAATGACGGACAATTGCTTGCTGTGTGAGAGAGAGAGAGAGAGAGAGAGAGAGTGGGAGAGAGAGAGAGAGAGAGAGATAGAGAAAGAGAATTAAGTACATTTGCTGAAATACAGTTCTTAATTTTCTCACTTGCTATGTGAGAATGTTAGTTATTATGTTCTCAATGCCCCTTGCATTGTATGAGTTGTGTGGAAGCGTTTGCTAGTTCTAGTGCTATCCCTTTGTACATTGTGGCTGTGTCTGACAAAAGTTAACAATAAATAATGGTATTAGGAATACATTTGCCTCCTGCGTGAACTGTGCATAGCTGAATAGACTGTATTTTAACGCCGGTCATATGGTGGTACTTGGAGAGCCAGCTACGTTCTCAGGTGGTACTTGGTGTACAAAGTTTGAGAACCACTGGTATAGCCTACACAGTTGAGTGTTTAATGAGAGATAGTGGATTCAATACACCAAGCTAAGTTTACACAGTGTTTAATGAGAGATGGTAGATTCAATACACCAAGCTAACTTTACAGTGTTTAATGAGAGATGGTATAGATGGAAATTACTTCTATGTTGCGATAACTTCTCTGTATCATGTTTAAATGTGTTTGGGGGGGGAAATGTCCAGGCTGCAAAGTAAGCAGTATGGTAATAGCCTATCAGACCAATATGGAATTACTTCTTAGTCATTTTCCTTAATAGTTCTTTGCTGGTATGGCAACATATTAGATTCTATTGAAAGTGGTCTTAAAAAGGTCTTAAAAAGTCTTAAATGTAACCTGTTGAAACTCGCAGGAACCCTGTCCGTCAACATCCACCTTCAGTGAGACCATAACACCTGCCCATCATGAAGATGATGTGTCACCCACCTCTACAAGCAGCAGTATCACCACCACCACCACTAAAGGTTTGACCTCACAAGACCCTGCACTATGGCCCAGTGTCATAGGCCATACCCAACATATCAAGGGGACCAATACAAGTCAAAAATATTGTTTTCCCCCAAAATCCAGAGCACATGGCTTCTGTATTCAGTTAGCACAGACTCAGTCTTCTGTTTGATATTATAAAAAAAATTATATGATGAATAAATGCCTCATAGTTAAAGAAAGCTTGAATTTCGGACTTCTTTATTACATATTTTTACACATTCCAATAATCCATATATATTTTCTTTAAAAAAAAAATCACTATTAAGCGATGGGCATATTTGTCTCTCACCCACCAACCTGTGACATAAATTGTCAGGTTGACTCCCATGTTAAACACATATTTTGAAATACACAGCCTGTACAGTTTAATTATAAATCATTCTAATTGTAATACAGTGCCTGAGAGATGAGTTTGTGCTAGCCCCTTACGTGACTGCGACTGCAAGCCTGGGGCTTTAGTGACCGCAGTCACTCTCAGCTGTGCCGCGACCAGGCAAAAAAAAAGTACCAAGCGCTGAATCGGGGGCTGGGGGTGGGTCAAAAATATATCAGATATGAATTTCAAAGATACCCAGCGTACAATATGGGTTTAACACAGCTTTACAGTGGGGTCTGGAAGCTCGGAGTTGCTAATAAACAGTTTAAATCATTGTTACAAAGCGAGTGGTACTTACAGAGCGAGCCGTGTATTTCCGCCATAGGTGTCACCGCGCATGCGCACAAGGCAGCCAAACCAGAGTATAGTCGGGTTTTCATCGTTGTTTCTTTTATTCGATATTTCCATTCATAAAGACATGCCGGCAGCCTGTGTTATCACTGGGGATGGGTCTGAGATCTCAAAAGTCCAATACCGCCACCTAACGCCTTGCGCCCACTATTGCACTCCATTTGAAACGATGTGGCTTGGTGTCTGGGGCGAGCTGTGGCCTGCGGGCGGGGTCTAACTACTCGGTCAAGCCAAATGCTTATAACGCATGCATCGACGAGGGTCGGGTTCATGTTCAATGCTGGATTACGTTGGCACCTTGATCGACATCAGTACTGGTGATCAGATAATTGGAATATTCTTTTCGGGACAGATCCTGGTCAAGGTAAGGACTATATGGTATCAATATTGCGTTGATAAAATAATTCCTTCATGCTGATCGGGCGTGTGTGTGTGGCGTGTTCCGTTGGTTGCGATCAAAGCACGGAGGGGTGCCCCCTTCATGCATCCATAATGAAACATAATACCGATAATCTAAATTTGTCTAAAATCTAAAACAGTATAGTCCAGGGAAGAAACGATAACGCATTTACTAGAATACACGTTGCCGGCCATTACGAAGCATTTTGGAAATGACACCAGACCACCCTGAAACTACACTTATATTCACGACGGTATAAAACGGAAATGTATGGATGGAAAAATTCTCTGTTTTTTGCATCTTGACCGGAAGAAACTCAATGACAATCGACTATATTATTAGATCCATAGCTATAATATATAATATAGCTTTAGGCCTGCAAACACAGCCACGTATCCCCATGTTAAAAGGTTCTGGCGTTTCAACAGTAACAGTAAACAGCGCCATCTGGCGCTGAAAGTGGGCGTCTTTGTTTACGGTTTGATTATCACTGATACAAAGTAAAATAGTGCAGTGCAATAAAATAGTTGGTAAAATAGAATAAAATAATGCAATAGTGCATTGCAATAAAACAGTTATCATCGTATTTTTTCGGGAGGCCGGTAAGGAGTGCATTACAGTAGTCGAGTCGGCTTGAGATAAAGGCATGGATCTGGTTTTCAGCGTCCTTTTGATTTATAGCTATGTTTCTAAGGTGGAAGAATTATGTTTTTGTCAACTTGTTGATTGTGATTTAAAGCTTAGGTCTGAGTCTACCATAACACCAAGACTTAACTCACTCAAATACAGTTAGCAGCTGGATAGACTACAGATGGAAATTAGCTTCTGCTAAATCTGGTGCAAACATATTTTCATGTAACAATGATTAATTGTCCAAAAAAACAAAAAAATAACTTTTTTATTAATTAATTAAATTTTATTTTTTTTAAGTAGATTCTGGGCTTTTCAGAAAACATTCGGGGCTTGAGCCCAAGTAGCCACCCCCTAGCCCCGCCCCTGGGTGGCAGACACAGACTAAAACATTAATGTCATCATGACACAAAAGCATACAGAAAAAACTCGACCAGCAGCCAATTATATATAAAATAAATCAGGACTCACCACGCTGTTGATGTCAGCAACAAAAACGTCTTGCGTTGAATAACGTTAACAAAACTTTGCCAAACGGCTGCTACATCCAAGAACAATTAAAATGTTCGCCAACCGGCTATATTCCAACTTCAAACAACAATTGAACCACTTCGGTCCGCTGTTCATTTGTTCACCATCCACCGTTGATGTCCTTCAGTACTGTCCTCGAGTTCTCCCTGCGGTAATTACATCCAAATGTTTCCAAAAATGCAGCTTTCCCAGACGCATTGGGAACTTTCAAAACCTCTCCCTTTCCCTAATTCCCTTTACTATCTTATCTATTAGCTTATCCATCTTGACTCAGAGACACGAGGCTCTGACTCTCTGATCTGATGACAGATGGCGCTAAACAGAAAGTGAAAGCAGCGCGAGGCGCGTGCGCAATGAAAAAAAAATGAAAAAAAGACAGGCGCTGCCCCCTTGTAGCCAGCGGGTAAATCGCGATTTTTTTATTTGTTTGTCATGACAAACCAATTACATAATCCAACATATGTGTAAGGGCACAACATATTCCAGTTAACGGTATCTTTTTTTAATGATTTGTTACGGCGTAGTCGTTCTATATGAATTGAAAATGGGGGACCCTGATGCAGCAGCGGCGCCAGAGAATTGGCATTGCGGGAGCTCTGCGGGGGCTGGATTGTTTATAGCAGGTGCTAATGAATTATAATGGGCACAGGCGACCCGACATTAAAATTTGCACAGCGACCCGACATTCCAGTGTGTGTGTGTGTCTGTGTGTGTGCTGTAACAGCGGGTGTATTATACATCGAATGTATTATTATTATTAAAACACAACACTCACCATAATGCAGGCAGCACTGCCCTGCTTATTATTGTTTTAGCTTCGGTCCTCCAAAACTTTCTCTGTGATACTTGTATAACGAACGGTTCGGCCAGAACCAGTCCTTCATGGTGAATCTAGGTTTGTTTCCTATTGAGGAGCAAGTGACTGTGGATTCACTCGGTGCATCACAGTCACGAAAGGGGCTACGGGTTGTCATGTCAACACGCGAGAGTCACCGGTTGCTTATTATCGTTTCGGTCCTCCAAAAGCCAATGTCAAAGTTAAGTATGACTCCTGTTTATTAAAAGAAGCTTTATAGGTCGTAGGCTCCTCTTCTGTCTCATGGTATTTCCCAAAGAAGTTATCCAAAGACGTTTGTTTGTTTTGGGACGGCATCCCAAACGCGGAAGTGAAAGAGAAATTCCATTGGTTCTCCCAGTCCACGTGACCATTTCTAGCATTTCAATTGGCTATAGTGACAGCCATAGATATGATGAATAGTATATACAGCTTCACAAAGACACAAATGTCCAATATAACGGAATTCGTAATGTATTTTATATATAAATAAAATAAAAAACATAACTGGGAGGGGGGGCTTAGAGGGGGCTAAGCCTTTTTCAGAGGGGGCTTAAGCCCCTGCTAGCCCCTCCCTCCCGCCGCCACTGCCCTGGGCCCCGTTCCCCGTACCTGGTTCAACTAAGTCGATCAAGATGTCATTATCCAGATTCAGTTAACCCGATGTTTGAAGCCGGGATTTTCCTGTTCCTCGAAGGTGGATTCAGTCTCGTTAACTCAAGCCAGACTTGAGACCCAGGATAAGTGCGCGCGGCCGCTCCAGTTGAAAAGCCAGCATGTATCGATAGCAGAGATCCTGATTCTCTAGCGGCATTGATTGATTAATTGATTTAAAACTTTATTAACATATTGCAGTACGGCTCAATCGCCTCGCCGACAAGTTAAATGCGTTATCTATAGGCTAATTTTAAGTCCCTCATTACCTCAATCAATCAGATTATATTTCTTTAAACTTGCCTGCTGGATTGAATAATCAAATGAGATCTTGCTAGCGAAAATAATTAGTTAAACTGTTATACAAAATAACGATACGGCTCTCTTCCCATTGATTGATGTATGGTCGATCTTTTACTTATCTCCACTGTGGTGTAACGGGTTCTTCTTTTGACTTTCACGCAGACGACCGGGGTTCGAAACCTAGTCTTTCCCTTCTTTTTGCGATGTAGGAATAATTCAATTTGGTGCACGTTGAGAGCTATATAAAGAATGACATCCTCAATGCATGTAGATTTATAATATTTTAACTTAAAACTAGGCTACTTTGGCGTATAATCATTAATATTATATTCCAAAAAATTATATTGGAAACACGGGGTTTTGAACACCGGTCGCTGGGTTGCCAGGATTGAGCACTACCGCTGCGCCACTGTGCCAGATGGGATAAATTCATTGTTTATACATTAATGAACGAGACAAGATCCACAATCCACGCATAGACACTTCAATTTTATGCTTGAATGAAACACAATCCAGGCGCTCCATTAAACATCCACAGCGGAGAATATGAAAGGAATCAGAGCCAAACAAGCGATAGGTTTCAATCATTAAAAATATCCCCGCGGGATTCACATTTGCAATGCTGCGCGTTGTTAAAATAACCACATAATGTGTACATCGCACCGAGCGAGCGCCACGGTATATATAACGTGCATTATTTAGGACAAAGTGAATTTAGTATCAGCATTTTGGGTCTATTTTACATTTCAAAAGCCCCCTCTGGAAGAATGGAGCACAAAAACGTAATTCAGAATGGTATAAAGCAGATCCTAGACTGTGGGAATAATTTCAGGAAAGAGCTGTCACTTCTTTGCGGGGGCGTGGCTGTGCTTCATCCGGCTAACTTGAACTTAACCCTGCTCTCGACCAGGCTCAAACTTTTGGATCTGTTGTCATGGTGATTTGGACAATCCAGGTACGGGGAACGGGAAAATCCGGCTTAAATCAGACTTAACCGAAAGTTATCCGGCTAACTCAGTTATCCAGGTACGGGGAACGGGGCCCTGATGTAAACAAGACAAACGTCTTTCTCAGGTCTGCATCCCCTTAACAATTGTGTGTATTGAGCCGTACTGTATTGTACCCATTCTGCAATCTGTTAAATAAAGTTTTCATTCATTCATTCATTCATTCATTCAGTCAATACTTCCATGCGTATAAATTGAGGAAGCGAGCGGCAGCGGCAGAGCAGAGCGGTGGATAGGGGGGCGGGTCATGTGGGGGTCGCGGCCAATCAGAGGAACCCGGAAACCGAATTCCGTTGCGGAAAGGATACACGCGCCCGGGCCGGCCGAGCCCGAATTATTTATTTAAAAACAAAGCCCTACCCAGCCCGAACCCGTCGGGTCGGGTAGGGCCCCGTCGGGCTTGGGCAGGGATGCAGTGCACTAAAACACACACACACACGACACGCAGTTGGAAGCACTCACATATCGTGGCGCGGGAGAGAGCAGAGAACGAGCGACAGAGAGAGAGAGAGAGGGACACGGAGCATAACACACACACTCCCGACCACACGCGTGCGGGGAAACACACACACACGCAGTCGGGAGCACTCGGATATCGTGGCGCGGGAGAGAGCAGAGAACAAGCGAGGGAGAGAGAGGGACACGGAGCATTTGTACACACACACTCCCGACCGCGCGCGGGGAAACACACACACGCAGTCTGGAGCACTCGCATATCACTGTCAACCTGCTGCAAAATATCATTGCGCACGCTCCCACGCACGCGCCCGTATTCCGATCCGTGCAATAATATTCACAGGGGTATATATTGTCATTTGAAACAAGTTAACAATGCATTGTCCCGTGGGATTATGCCCCCCCCCTCCCCCCGCGCGGCGAAATTAATTAGTATCCCCCTCAATCTCTCTATATCTCTCTCTGTCTGATAGTGCAGACTGTGGGTGACTGTCACTCAAAGCGCTTATGGGCGGAGCCAGGGGTGCATTGCTCATGGGACAGGGTTGCACGCTGAGCAACATGCTCTGTGAGCAGAAGCACGCGCACGCACATGCACGGATGTGCACGCGCGTGCACACAGGAATGTGCTGCACTCGACTGATGCGCCAACTCGCTAAGTACCCACATGGCTACTTTGCATAACAATAGCGCAGGTCGTCAGGTGTGTTCAAATACGTTCTCAGATACATTCACACAAAACTTTTGAGTGCACGCGGCATCATTAAAACACAGTTCAACCAGCTTTGAAATCATCAATGCACCCCTGGGCAGAGCCCAGCCCAAATTGAAATCTTGACGTGGAAAAATGCTGCTTTAGAGTACTTGATTAGAAATACAAAACAATGAATAAAAAAAGTAAAAAAATTACAGATGTGTTCCATAGACTCACAGGAATTGTGTAAAGTTGCCCAAATAGTGAAAGGAATAGCAAGACATGTCCCCTTTAAATACTCACTTTGAGGCTTCCACCTGTAAAGGTTGTTTTTTTGTTGTTTATTTTTCCCCTTCTCCTTTATGTCTGCGTAAGCAGTTTAGTGGTTATTCGTTACATGGATAACTTAAAGAGTCCCACACACACACACACACGCAGCCCTTACATATACAGCAGATAGTCTATTAATATATTCACTGTTCTCTGTGAAGTGAAGTCTGCAGGTCTTGGACAGTAGAGCCTATCACACACCCCCGGAAGATCATTTGCTACACAAAGATAGCATGATTGTAAATTCTTTCCGGCTAATTATTTAAATGGCAGCTATAGACTGCACACATTACTCCTCCTTAATTAGTCTAAATAATCTAATTATAATAAGTAGCATCTTTTTGTTTAATTAAAATAAGTGTCTATGTGTTAAAATAATAGCTCTACACTCCTACAGCCACCTATAGCCATAGATTGTCTGGTCAGTAACATGGGTCTTCCAGTTCCTCCGCTCTGCAGTAAACACAAAATAAATGTTCTGGAATCTCATTCCAACTTTATCAGGAGAGAGAACTCCACACTGCTAAAGTGGTCTGACAAAAATAAAAATAAATCAGTGATGGTTGAATGTAGAGCTATTTATTTGAACAAAAAAATACCACTTACCTTTAATCTAACAATAGCTTTTTGCAGGGCGGGGGCTGATAGGGGCCTTACAGCAGCCCCCGTAATGTACACTTAACATGGGCAAACTACACACAGTATAACTCTTATAACATGCACATTTTGGACTTTTGGACCTGTATCTGTCAAATTCTCAGGACTGTAAGTAGGCTGTTCTGGGAAGTCTCTCTCAGAAGCACCAGCAGCATTGGAATTATCTCCACCTGGTAGAAGACAAGGACACAGTCATAGGTAGAAGCTAGGGATGCCCCGATCGATCGGCCACCGATCGTTATCGGCCGATAATCAGTATAAATATGCGATCGGGGAATTCCGATAATTAGTCATATTCGCCGATCGCGGAAACTGATCAAGTGGATATCTCACTCGCTTGTCTCAGACGCACAGGACCTGCAAACTGCTCCTCCTCCCTAGCCCCGCCCGTACCCGTGTAGAGTTTGTAAACACAGAGGAGGCGGACCTCCTCTGCTGAGTCTAGATAGTGCATTCGACCTGAGCTAACGTTAGCTACCTAGCTATCGTTACTGTTTAAACAAAATTACCCAGTCAACTATTCACTTTTAGTAGGCATTGTCTAACGGTATTTAGCCGGCTAGCTACTGATAGCTCCGGATATCAACAAATGCCCCAGAAGTCTAGTGGTCCATGTTGATATCTCCGTTAGCTTGCGTTAGCTGACGTTAGTTCACCGTTCAAAACGAAATGTCCGATTGAACTAAATAGTTGTCTTAACGTCATCTAGCCGGCTAGCAGTAGCTACAGATAGCTCCTGATATCAATGTCTTATATCAATGTCTTATCAATGTCTTATAACATCTAGTCGGCCAGCTACCGATAGCTCCTGACATCAACAAACGCTCCACAAAGTCTAGTAGAGACGTGTATGCTACCTGTTAGCTCATGTTAGCGCAAGTTAGTTCACCGTTCAAAACGAAATGTCCCATTGAACTAAATAATTCACTGAGGCGTTGTATTAACGTTATATATCCGGCTAGCAGTAGCTACAGATAGCTCCTGATATCAATGTCTTATAACACTGATTCGATGCGTATTCGAGCTGAGGGCTTGCTGAGCACAGTTAAGTAACGTTATGCCAATAGGGTCCAGGTGCAGCGCCGGAGAATCCTGGCCGTAGCTCTGCTCGAGGCTACTCGAGTATAGGTCCAGGTGCAGCTCCGGAGAATCCTGGCCGTAGCTGGAGGCTACTAGAGTACACACAGACAGTGGAGCTTGTTGCGTGGTGGCGATGTCTCGCAGATAATACAAGTACAAGTCTAATTATATAATATTTATATTTTATTAAAAAAAAAAATTATATAAAATAATTTTTAATTTCTTTTTAATCAAAAACGATCGGTATCGGATCGGTATCGGCCGATATGGCTCACGACGATCGGTGATCGGTATCGGTGGCAAAAAACGTGATCGGGGCATCCCTAGTAGAAGCATGACATCATGATTCTCTAAACGAATGCGCCACAGAGTAGATAACTGAGTGAGTGAGTGAGTGAGTGAGTGAGTGAGTGAGTGAGTGAGTGAGTGAGTGAGTGAGTGAGTGAGTGAGTGAGTGAGTGATTTAATTGTGTTTTGCATTCACTAGTTTATAGGCTCATAATAGTGAATTGACCTATCTCAAACTACGCCCTGCTCTCGAGGATCAAGAAAAGAGGGCAGGGTTTGAGATAGGTCAATTTCACACATGCTCCCTCATGCTGCACAGTTAACCAGGTTACAATCTCATCATCTTTTCATAAGGCCTTGTGGGACTTATAGCGACTAGCCTACCCTGCACTCAACATGCTTAGTAACACAGAAAATCATCTGGGCTTCTCTTGACATCACGCCTCAGCTGGCAAGTCTCTGAATGGAAAACAAAAATTACCAGAAAGGTGCGCTCAGTAGAGCACAAACCTCCATCAGATCACATCCACCCACTTCTTTCATAGTAACCTTAAGGGCTACACTATTAAACACTATTACACTATTACACACTATTCAATTATTGGGTGGAATAAACCTTTAAAACTATTTGGATTAAATAAACCTTTAAGTTCATTGACACCTCCCATAAGTCTCTACAATAAACGTTTCATGAGATATGAAAGGGGATGATATATTTCAATGGACAATTCAATCATAAATGTTTTTTATGCCTGCGTATATCAATGACAGTAGGTTCACTATGACATGTTGTAAACAGGTGCCAGAGAGCTGATTACCAGCGAACCAGTGTAGTATCAGACAGATCACACACACATGTGTAACGGGGAAGCCCGTGAGTATATCCACAGTCACAGAAACAGGGGTGTTGACAAGTGACTGTGGCATTACGGGCTGGTAAGTTAAACTCACTTCCTCATAACAGGGTTAATAGACGCATAGGTACGGTACATAGGAGTGGATTCACTTCTTAGTGCAGCGGCCTATGTCGTCGCCCGCGGCACGGGAGCTCCCCTGTTCGACTCCCCCCTCTGGACATAAGCATTTAACAACAACACAACGCAGACCAATACGATCCGTCACACATGCACACAATGGATTACATGATTTCCCCAGGCTTCAACCTGACTGACCACATGGCTGTGGTGGGGCCTCTGAACATATCCCTTCCTTTTCAGCCTCCTTTCCTTTTCCGCATGAAAATGTATCATGGTAGTTTGATGGTCATTTCAGTTTCACCATGATACTCCCATGGTCAAAGTCATTTTTCACCATGGCACCTGTTTCGTACTGTAAATAATAATTACCGATGGTAATATCATAGTATTTCCATCATTTATTGGTCACTACAATCATGGTAGTGACCAATAAATTATGAAAGAAATACCCTGACACCTTTTTGGAAATACCTCACTTTTTTTTGCATGGGTTTCCCTTTTGGTCTCTCTCCTTGGCCTCTCCCTCTGCACCACCTTTTCTCCTAGAGGAGATCTTCCACAGTTCAACAGGTCACCCCCCTCAGTGTTCTTTGCTGCGATGCATAGCAGATGCAGCTATATCTTCAGACATGTCTGTCTGTCTGTCTGTCTGTCTGTCTGTCTGTCTGTCTGTCTGTCTGTCTGTCTGTCTGTCTGTCTGTCTGTCTGTCTGTCTGTCTGTCTGTCTGTCTGTCTGTCTGTCTTTCCGTCCGTCCGTCCCTCCCTCCCTCCCTCCCTCCCTCCCTCCCTCCCTCCCTCCCTCCCTCCCTCCCTCCCTCCCTCCCTCCCTCCCTCACTTGCTACCAAACACACACACACACACACACACACACACACACACACACACACACACACACACACACACACACACACACACACACACACACACACACAACACGCATACACGAGCACGCACACATACACAGGTGGCAAAAGCAACAAACAAAAAAGAAAAATTCAGGCCCTGTTCACCAGCTGTGACTAATACGCATGTTTTAGTAGACTCTCTGAGGCCCCCCCCCCCCCCCCCCCCAGCTCAGGGCCCTCCACCCCTGGGCTAGAAGCTGAGGAAAAGCCAAGTAATACATAGACAGTATGTAGGTATTAACTCAGAAACTCAAATCAAGAAGTTACATATAAAGCTAAAATGAACTGATTTGCTGTTATAGCCTATATTTATTCTCACCTATTCAAAAGATCAAAACCTCTTCTTTAGGTTTAGGAGAAAGCATTGCATTGGAAAATACATCTAAAACTGCATGCACCTTCCTAATGAACATTACAAGGTAAGTCTTACCTGTGACGAAGAGCAGAATGAGGAAACCAGCAAGCATCATGACTGCATCTGTCACTCTGTATGTACAGTATATCTGCGTGTGTGGAGCAACAGGCAGTGCGGTGCCTGTGTGTGTCACTGTCTCCTCCTCAGTGCTATCTGTGTGAGACAGTGTTTCTGCCACAATCCCAGTCCCACAGTGTGAAGCCCTGGGATTCAGTTCATATGAAAGGAGGCTTCACAAAATTAACGAGATACCCATCCCTTATGACCAAGCCTTATTTGTCAGTCTGATCAGCACCACGGAAAAAGAGATCCCGCCCACGTTGGACAGTACTGCCATTTATTGGGTCACAGGAGAACATGAGAAGGGAGGCAAGGAATGGAGGGACAGACATAAAGGGGACATTAACGTTAGATCTATGTTGCACAAGATTAAATAACTGATTTCTTGGCTGACGGTGAGTACCGATCTGATCCGTTACTTGTCCTGAGCAGTATAGACCGTTAGCTTGGTGTCACTGGACAGAAATGATGGGGCCATTTTTCTCTCACACCCTTCTATTTGTACACAAGTGTCATATGCGAAGCGTACACAAAGCACATTACCTGTGAGCAGACCAGGCTGCAGAAACAAATTAGTGGGGGGGCATAAAATGTTCTCGGGGGGGCACAATAGTTTTTCAACACAGGTTCCCTTTTATACAATTCAGCTGGGACAGCGGCGCTGTGGCTTGCTTGGCGCTGCCCACGGTGCTGAACTAAACAGCAGAGAGGCAATTGAAAAATCGAATTTCTCTCTATCTTAAGAACATTCACTTATACAAAAACAGACTGAACGGATATATATAACAGACCTGCTGGGGCAGCGGACTGAGTGCAGGGGACACAAACAGGCTGGATAAGATGGTCAGGAAGGCCAGTAGCGTGGTTGGGGTGGAGCTGGACTCTAGCGAGGGTGGCGGAGAGGAGGAACCTTGCTAAGCAACCCCTCCCACCCACTATACACAGACTTGGCTGACAGGAGGAGCATGTTATAGGCTCACACTACCTAAATGCAGCACTGAACGGCACAGGAAGTCCTTCATTCCGACAGCCATCAGACTATACAATGCATCACTGTGCCTCACTGCATCACTGAGCACAGAGTGACAGTTACCATCTTCCTGGACTCTTACTTTTTAAACCGCACTGTGCAATATTACACCTACTGTAGACTTCAGTATATATTTTTTTATTTACTGTATCTTTTATTCTATTTTGATTCTATTTCATTTTATTCTATTCTTAGGCCATTTGTTTTGTTATTCTTATTCGTGACTTGTTCTGTCTAAATGTTTAATGTTGAGTGATTTGCAGTGTCAAATTTCCCTCAGGATAATACATTTCTATTCTATTCTATTCTATATCTTTATTATATCTAAAAGTCTCCATTTATTCAACACTTCTGAATTCACTGAAAACTGAACTGAACTGACAAAAATAAGGTGCATAAAAAGCAAAAAAAAATCCTTCACAGGCTACTCACCATCATTAGTAGAGCGGCAAGCGGCGTTTGGGGACAGAGTGAAATCTTCTTAAAACACTGCCCCTCCACTCATTCCTGAACTTTTTTGTTAAGTCCTTCTCAAATGCCAACTGAATTAAATTGGCCTTGCATCGATGAAGCATACTAAGGCGATGTTCTGTAAAGACGTTCTTGAGGGTAGAAAACTAATTATCACAGAGTGCCGTGCTAGCTTCAGTAGTGTTGTTGTTGACATCAGTGCCCACTAGGGCTGTCCCCGACTAAGGATTTGGATAGTTGACTTTGATTGACAAAAAAGAAATATTCCAGGGTGGGCACAGCTGACTCTGTGGGCGGGCCCGGCCCCCTAATGCCCGCCCATGGCGCCGGGTCTGCCTGTGAGCCACCACTCGTGGCAGGGCCGCTAACCCTTTGTAATTTGTCATTTGTAAGTGAACTAAATGTAAATGTGACCATGTATAATTATATATAAATGCATGTGAAATGGAGGGCGTCACCGTGGCCGTGTCATGGAGTAAGGTTGCACATCACAACTGCTCCCCTAACTTTTACAAACTAACACTTTTAATGCCCTCACTAGTATTTTTTTCTTCTTTTAATTGATTATTTCGATTATTATTATTACTTGCGTCCTCGGTAGCCATCAGAGTACAACCTCAATCACCAAGCACGCCCGAAACCACGCTGAGTCGTCCTAGCCTGGCTGCTATCAAGTTATTCTTCATGGAGCTACCCGAAAAGCAATTCGAGAAGCACTTCGAGACTTAACGCCTAGCAGCTGAGATAAAAGCGGCCATTCAACCCTTGGATGGGAAATTGGAAATGCTCCACACGAAGACCTTAGACTTAGACAATACTAAAGAGATTGTTTCACTCACGAGAGAGGCTAGTCAGCAGGACCAACGTTTACTATGCGTCGAGCAGAACCTAGCTACCAAGCTAGCCGAGCTAGCCAAGGTTCAAGCTAGGCTCACCGAAGTTCAGTCTTGTGAAGAATTGTCGGTAGGCTATTAGAGGACACTGAAGGAACCCATCCATCAAGCTTTGTTCCAGATATGCTGCAAGAAATCCTGGGTAAAGAACTGCTGGCTAGCCCTCCGGAATGTGACAAAGCCCATCGAGCTAATATGGCTAAACCGCAAAAGGGACAGAAGCCGAGAGCTATAATTGTACGAATCCATAGATTTCAACTAAAGGAACTAATCATCCGGTCGGCCCAGGCCAAAAGGGTCAAGTTGTTTTACAAAGACCAATCCATCGCTATATACAAAGACAAAGACCGAGGCCATGGATCAGCTTCTTACTGTCTTCTGTCCATGGTCTGTCAACATGGTTTGTGGTCTGTCAACGTGGTTTCATTGCTGGGTTAAGTATTTCTATTCTATTCACATAATATGGTTACTTCATATATCTATTCTATTCACATATATGCTTACCACTTCTATTCTATATCTATTGCTATGTCCGCCCATTACAATCACGCGAGCTGTCTAACGCCTGTCCCGTCTCCCTGTCTCCCTGTGAGTTCCTGTCCCGGAGTGATGACAGGAGTGTCGGACGTCCCGTGATGAAGACCGGGAGGATGTGACCCTATCTGCGTGCCCTCCTGTCTCCCTGTCTCCGGCTATCTCGTAGTGATGCCCGGAGTTCTGGACGTACCGCGATGATGACGGGGAGGTTGCGACCCTCTCTGCGCCGCCCCCTATCTCCCTGTCTCCGGCTGTCTCGGAGCGATGACCGGAGTGTTGAACGTCCCGTGATTAAGACGGGGAGGACGCGACCCTTTTTGCGCCGCCCCTTTGCCTCAAATAGATCTGCTATCAGCTCTATCTTTAATCTTTCAAAATGTTCAGTTGCTATCGCTATCAGCTCTATCTTACATTTTTCAAAATGTTCAGTTGCTATTGCATGCACTCATCTGTGTTTCACTACACACATGAGTGCATGCTTACCAACTGTCCATCTGCAACACTACTATCACCGACATCTAAGAAGGGAGATCCCCCCTTGAATGGCCCTTCTAAGGTTTCTCTCCTCCACACTGCCTGTGGTGCATTTTTTCCTATTGCTAGGTTTTAGTGCGTTTTTCCTTACCTTCGCGTGGGGTATGTCTGGGAGTGTTTGCATTCATTCATTTATTTTGCATTTATTTTAAATTTGTTGGACCTTATGGTGTTCTTGTTTTGTTCTTGACTTATTGTTATGTTTCTTCTTGACTTGTTTAAAAAAGACGTGTCCGGCCCATGGGGACATTAACGTGTGTTGTCGGGCCTTACAAATAAATTTGATTTGATTTGATTTGACTATCCTCCGGAGGTCGTGGCCCAACATGGAGAATACAGAGAGGTCATGGGGGAGCTATGGAAAAGGGGATGCCGACCAACGCTACTATTTACAGCCAGGCTATCTATCGTAGCCAAAGATGGAGCGAGAAAGAGGCTTGGGTCGGTTGCTGAGGCGGAGGACTACCTAAAAGAGACATGGTCGAAACAGAAGCTAACGAGGATGCTTGCTAACAACGTGGTTGTCGAACGTGTCTGCAGTTAGGCCAAGCTAAATTGGCCACATTATTGTTACGATAGCAGGTAAGTGGGAGTTCCAATGGTCGAGGAAAGAGACGGAGAAGGTTTTGCTCTTCAAAACAAAGGTATTCTCTTTATTAAGAGAACAAGTAGTAACGGAATATATAGACGCCAAGCGTCAACAGAGAACAGAACAGAGAGTTGGGTCAGCACTCGTTCAGGCGGTCCTGCTCGTAGGATATAGTGAAGCTCTAGCAAGGAACAAGAGAACAGAGCATTCATTATAAAGCCACATTCCAACATGCCAACGTGTCAATTAGTGACAGCCAGAATGACAGCCAGTGACAGCTTCCAGATGTGACAGACAATCAGTGCGAGACAGCAAATCAGAAGTGACATACAATTAGTGCAACCCAAACAACAAAGTGAAGTAATCCAGACAGACAGTAGGGTACCATCCTAAGGTAGGACAGGACCCCGAATGTTACAGTATCTCCCCCCGACGAACGGCACCTGACATTCACCTAGGGGCCTCGGGATGCAGCCGCCGGAAATCATCGATCAGGCTGGGATCTAAAATATCCTGTTGAGGCACCCAAGAACGCTCTTCTACCCCGTACCCCTCCCAATCGACCAAGAACTGAAACCCCCTACCCCTCCGCCTACAACTCAGGATCCTCCGCACCGTATAGACAGGCTGACCATCAATAATGCAGGGCGGAGGGACCGCCGGAAGTGGCGGGGACAAGGGCGATGAGAGGAATGGCTTCAACAGGGACACATGAAACGTCGGATGAACCCTCATAGAGGCCGGAAGGCGTAGCCTGTAAGCCATAGGATTTACCCGATGAACCACTTTAAAGGGGCCTATAAAGCGAGGAGCCAGCTTCTTGGACTCCACCCGGAGAGGGAGATCACGGGTGGAAAGCCAAACCCGCTGTCCAGGACGGAAAACCGGAGCCGGACGACGCTTGCGGTTAGACTGCCGCTGAGCCTTAACCGAGGCCTTCTGCAGCGCCGCCCGTACCCTGTTCCACGTCCTGCGACAACGAGCCACATGTGCCTGGGCCGACGGCACCTCAGCCTCCTGCTCCTGTTCGGGAAACAGAGGAGGTTGAAAACCATATTGACACTGAAAGGGAGACATACCAGTAGAGGAGGAGAGGAGGGTATTATGCGCGTACTCTGCCCAGGCCAACCTCCTACTCCATGTCGCCGGACACCCAGCAACGTAGCACCTCAGAACACCCTCCAGATCTTGGTTGACGCGCTCCGTCTGCCCGTTCGTCTGTGGATGGAACCCAGACTACAGGCTGACGGAGGCACAGAGGCCGGCGGCAAACGCCTTCCAGAACCTGGAGGCGAACTGAGGACCCCGGTCGGACACAATATCCACTGGAAGCCCATGGACCCGAAAGACGTGCTGCACCACCGCGAGCACACCGGGCAGGCCGCCACAAAGGAGCATGTATCCCCCCCCTCTGTTGGCCACCAAAACCTCCTACGGATAAACTCCAGGGTTCTGTTGGCCCCAGGGTGGCCGGTGAGAGAGGATGTATGCGCCCACTGCAGCAGGCATGAGCGTGCAGCCTTGGGTACATACATCCGCCCCGGAGGACCCCCACCGGGATCGGGCTCCCGTGCCTGAGCCGATCTTACCACCCTATCTGTAACTGAGGGGTACAATTCCCTGACTGTATTGTTAGATATGGTATTTAATACCACTACCTCTTGTACTTTAACTTCTGGCCATCCAGTACATGATATAAGTATGATGAACACTTTCCCACCTGATGAAACGAAGTCCACACAAATGTACAAATCGAATATTTAATATAGCAAAAGGTATATACAACGTTCACTTGTTTACACTTATGATTTGAAATATGCACTTGTATGGCAAATGAGTATTCGTAGGTAAATCAACATTGAATGTCCAATCTCTGGTTACGCAGGGAGTAAGTATACAACCTGGATATTTAGGAACTATAGCGATGGTACTTAAATGATTATAGCTGGATACACTAAGGGGGGGGGGTCCCGCTGGTTGTAAGACAGTAGGAGGGGGGGGTTAGAGAAGCCGCTGGCGGTATCCCATCTGGCCGACGATTTCTTGGGAGAATTCAAAGTCTTGAACACGGTGCCCACAGAACCTCGGTCCGCAGACGAATACAGCTGGACCCTCTGGTGGACGGTAGCTGCCGGTCCACAACGGAGAGACGTGAGGCGACCTCACTGGTGTAGAGCGCCGTCTCACCTGGAGTCCTCTCCGGGGGGTAGTTCCAACACTCCGCAGTGTTGGCCGTTCTCCATGGAATAATCAAAGCACCCAAAGCATAATCCAAGCCGTGGAAGGCTCGCCGTCGTCCGGGTAGAGTAATCCAATATACAGGTCCAGTCGCCCTGGCCCGGAGCTCCTCGGATGCAAGCACCACTAGGGGTCTGCCCAGCCTGGTTAAGCGTCCAGATAACGTCAGGAACGATGGGGGTACTGATAACTTTATAACTCTAACCGAACGATGCACCATACATAAATAGACTATTATTAGCTTAATAGAATACGTCCAACTCGACGGTATAGTGCCAAACTATGACTATTCAACTATTAATCCACACGATATCTCAATGCCTATTCTGAGGCCAAGTAGGCCTTACTACACCACACGTGCGTCGTGGGTGAGGCTTCGCGTCTGTCACTCTGTTGGAGGGTAAAGAACTGGACTAAAAGAAAGTTCTACTTTACTTGCGCCATATATATATGCGCTATGAACAAATAGTACCATTCGTATTTCGCCAGACGTATTCCTACGCGGAACCGGGGCTTGCCACGACATGTTGGGTGGCACGATTGAACTTGAACCTAGGGGTATGGCAACCTGGCGCCAGGTTCTCGTCCAATGGTAGAATGAAACTATTATGGGCTGTTTAGTAGACTAAAGGGATATTCAGTGCATATTGTACAAGGAATATACAGGGGATATCAAACGATATACAAACACTATTTAAATATATATATATAAATAAATATATATATTCGGTTTAATCTGATCCTTCACAACAGCCGCCCCCTAATTAGTCCCACCTAATTAGCTAAGCAGAGACAGATTAACCGCACTGTCTACCACTCAAGGTCCGCTGTAAGGGTCAGTCAACTCACAAAGTCATGGGGTCATGGTCATCATCGATAGTATCTGGGAGTCGGGGCAGTTCTATGAGCCTCGCCACGGGTCGTGTGTAAGTGCGCCCTTGGACGAGTACTTCAGCTGCTCGGACCTTGCCATCGGCACCGGTGATCACTTTGCTTACGCGGCCAGCCGGCCACATAGCCCTGGGTAGTGACTGGTCGATAATCATGACGACTGTTCCTTCTGTCAAATTGTCTCTCTCTTTTACCCACTTCTGGCGGGTCTGTAGAGACGGTAGGTAGTGGAGTAGGAAGCTGCTCCAAAACTTGTCAGCTAGTACTTGACTGTACCTCCACATTCTTCGGCCGTTCGCTTCTTCAGGCCTGTACATTGTCTGGGGTAGCGCGGGGTCCAGCCGCCCCATTAAGAGTGTGTTGGGGGTGACTGGGTCGACATCTGCTACATCACTGGAGACGTAACCGAGGGGCTTTGAGTTCAATACTCCCTCGATCTCCGTGAGGACTGTCATTAGGACTTCCTCCGCCACAGTCTGGGCCCCAAGCACGGCGTACAGGGCTGTCTTTATAGAACGTACTTCTCGTTCCCAGGTTCCACCGAAGTGGGGTGCGTTTGGGGGATTAAACTGGAAGTCAATCTGGGATGGAGCGAGGTGGGTCTTAAGTTCTGGGCCCATAGCTTGGAAGCTCTCTCTCAGCTCTCTTTCTCCACCTTTGAAGTTTGTCCCGTGATCAGACAACAATGTAGACGGTTTTCCTTTCCGTGATGTGAATCTTCGGAAGGCCATAAGGAATGAGTCTGTGCTCATGGTCGGAAGGAGCTCGATATGTATCGCTCTGGTGGTCATGCATTTGAATACAATACCCCACCGCTTCTCGGTTCCTCTTCCTCTCTTTATATACAACGGGCCAAAGCAGTCCATGCCTGTGGAGTGGAATGGCTTGTCGCCGAGTCGGAGGCGACAGGGGGGTAAGTCAGCCATCCGTGGTATGCTGGGCTGCGCGCGCCACTTACGGCAGTCTAGACAGGTTCGCTGGAAGCGCCGCACTGCTTCTCTCCCTTGCAGTATCCAATAACGACGTCTGATCTCCGCGAAGACTCTCTCTGCTCCTGCGTGGTGTACATCCTCGTCGTATTTCTTTATGATCAGCTCTGTGACCTTGTGTCGGCTGTTCAAGACGATCGGGTACTTAATATCATCCGGTAGATCGGGGGCTCTCCGCAGGCGACCATCCACTCTGATGAGATTATGGGCGTCACTCTCTGGTGCCAGGTGGAGCAGTCTGCTGTCTGATGGGACGGGGTTTCCTCCCTGTAGACAGTCTAGCTCATCGGGGAACGAGTCTCTCTGGGCTCGTTGTAGTAGAAGAAGTTCTGCTTCTTCGTAGTCAGCTGCTGACATGTCAGTGGTGGACTGAATCTCTGGGTGGTGCCGCAGGAATGTTCTTTGCTGCGCACTCTCTAGGGTAATGCAGTCATCTATGTTGGGGTCTGTGGAGGCGACTGTGCTCAGTCTACAGAACATAGGTTTCTTGTTCTCAGCCTCCTCGTTACTTGCTTCCCGTGGGGTGGGCGTAGGCCACTCTCCTTCCGGGAGCTTGAGGAATTCTGGTCCGTCACTGTAGATGTTGTGACGGGTTAGGTCATCCAGAGACATTCCCCGGGTGATGATGTCAGCTGGGTTGTGTTTGGTGTCCACATACCGCCAGCTCGCTGCTTCTGTTAACTCTTGAATCTCGGTGACTCTGACTCCCACGAAGACTTTGTATCTGCATGAATCAGACTTGATCCATGTGAGTACTGTCGTGGAATCTGACCACAAGATTGTTCTGTGCACCGGAATGGTGAGTTCACGTTGGATTAACGTGGCTAGATGCGCTCCTGCTAGGGCTGCGCAGAGCTCTAGACGTGGGATAGATTGTTGCTTACGTGGGGCTATTCTTGAGCGGGCCAGGATGAAAGCAGTGTGTATCTTTCCTCCCTTCTCTTGGGCACGCAAGTAGGCCACCGATCCATAGGCTACTTCGGAGGCGTCGCTGAAGACGTGTAGATCAATCTCGCATGTCTCTGGCCTCACTGTGGATGGGAAGTAGCTGCGCCGTATATTGACGCCTGGGAGTGAGCGGAGTTCCGTCTCCCACTCTCTCCATGTTGAGGCAAGGTGTGCGGGTATTGGGTCGTCCCAGCCCTGGTCCTTGTCCCATAGTGCTCGTACAATCATCTTTGCCCTGGTGGTGTAAGGTAGAATACATCCCAACGGGTCATATTGTCTGGCGAGTGTTCTGTACACACTCCGTCTGGTGGTCGGTATCGCCGTCGACCTTCCCTGCTCTGGAGCCAAGGGTTTGTGTCTATAGTGGAGCGAGTCTGTTTTGAAGCGCCAGACTAGTCCTAGTGTCATTTCTTGGGCTTCTCCTGGGATGGTCGCCATCCAGGTCTCGCTGCTGGCAGCCTTGTCCGCGGGGGAGAGGCTGCGCAATACGTGCGGGTCACTGCTGGCCCACTGCCTGAGATCAAAGCCGCCTTTGATCGGGGAGGCGCGTAGCTTGATTAGGAGAGCCTCGGCTTCTTCTTGAGTCGAAACGCTTTGTAAACAGTTGTCCACGTAGAAACTGTTCTTCACACTGTGTTGGACCTCTTCATCTGCTGTTGGGTCCTCTGCGACGTGTTTCTGTAGTGCAAATGTAGCACAGCACGGGCTGCATGTGGTTCCGAAGGGGAGTACTTCCCACTGGTAGATGGCTGGGTTCTCATCTCCGATCCTCTCTCTCCATAGGAACCGCAGCAGGGGCTTGTCCTCCTCTACTAGTCTCACCTGTAAGAACATCCCTTTGATATCCCCGCTGATAGCCACCTTGTCCTGGCGGAAGCGCAGTAGCACGCCTAGTAGGGAGGGGCCGAGTGTGGGGCCGGGCAAGAGCTCTTTATTCAGATTTTGGGATCCGATCTGGTAGCTGCAGTTAAACACAATGCAATCCTTGCCGTTGTGATGGACCTTGTGATGCGGCACGTACCGTGATTCGGTCGTCTGATCGGCCTCTTTAATGTCAATCTTTGTCACGTGTCCCGGTGTGATTAGCTTCTCAATCTCAGCGCGGTACACACGCTCTTGAGCGGGGTCTTTGGCTAGGCGCCGCTCCGTGTTCAATAGATAGCGCTCCGTGGCGTCTTTCTTTGCGTGAAAGGTGGGCATTCCCTCTCGCCTCAGGAGTGGAGTTGCGTATCTCATCACTCCGCCGACTGTGACTCTCTTTGTCCCCTGCTCGAGTAGGTTGATGGCGTAGATGTCTTCTTTAGAACGAATATCTTTCTTTTCGTTCTTAAAGGGCATTGTCTCTAGTGTCCATAGCCTCTCGACATGCTGCAGGAGAGTGGTGTCTTCTTCTGTCGTTCTGGAGTGGAGGCAGCTAGTGGCTGCTGTTCGGTTGAGAGATTTAGCGAGGGGGCCTTGTAGTGTCCACCCTAGGTGGGTCTCGACTGCTGCAGGACAGCCTCGGGGTCCTGTATGGACCCGGTCAATCGGGGCTATGAGTTCTGCATGGTCGGAGCCTATCAGCAGGGTCGGGGTAGCGCCGTCTATGAGCGGGATAGGTAATTGACGCAGGTGCACATATTTATCCATCAATTTGGCGATGGGGTAGGTGTACTGCGATAGTCCTATTTCTTGGCTGGTGAAAGCATTTGTAATCTTATACCGTCGCTCTGGCTGCCCGTTTGCTGCGATAGTGAAGGAGACATTCTCGCCCTTTATCGTCTTTAAATCTCTTCTTATTGTCCGAATCGTCATTTCGTTCTTGCTCCCCCGCAGTCCCAGCTGGGCCGCAGCGGACGCGAGCAGAAGGGTCTTCTCTGACCCGTCATCAAGGACGGCGTAAGTGTCCATGACTTTATCTTGGTAGCTCAATGTCACACGGACTACCTTTAAGAGCACTTGGGCGCCGCTGCTGCTGGCGGGGTCAATGTACATGACACTTGCCTTGGTGCCGCTCGATGGTGCAGGTGGAGGCCGTCTTCTGTTACTTTCGTGTAGTATATCTAGATGGGCTCCGTCGCACCGGCTGCACCTTTTCTTTAGGCGGCATTCGGCTGCCATGTGTGGCCGCGCACATCGGTAACAGCGCCTGTTGGACTTTATCCATTGACTCACTTCTTCTGCATTCATCTTTGTGAATAGGTCACATTGTGACAGCCAGTGTTCTTTCTCACAGTAGGGACACGCTATCTTCCACTTCTCTTTTCTCGAGGGGGTGCTGTGACTCTTACTGCTCGGTACTGACTCTGATTGGTGCATGACAGTCACCGATCTTCTTCCATCATTTATTCTCCTGGGTCCCTCTCTGGAGCTTGGCGTGCTCCGCCCGAATGTATCCAGTCGTAAGCTGCTGACTTCTCTCGCCAGGAAGTCGGCTAGATCAAGGAGGGATGGCTCGGGGCCGTTGGGATCCCGGTAGTCTCTCTGCCGCCTAAAACGCTCCTGTCTTGCGGGTGGCAGCTTCTCCAAAATCCTCTCGACGTTAGAGTTGGCGTATAGCTCATGCATGCCCTTTTCCCGTTGCGCTCCCAGCATCCCTACCAGGGACTGCACTTTGATTGACAGGTCGTCTAATGAGCGATTGTCTGTGGCTGGGGGTAGGCGATCAATATGCCTTATCTCTTGGATTACGTAATCCCATATACGTCCATATCTCTGATCCAGCGCTGCAAGGGCCGCTGTGTATGGGGTCGAAGAGGTGGCATAGGCTAGCGCTATATTGTGCGCTCGCGGTACTTTCAGGTGCTTCAGTAATATTGCATACTTGTGGCGTTCATCAGCGACATCCACCATCATTGTCTCTAAGCACATCCGGAGCTCCGTGTACTGTGCTCGACTCTCATAGGCGAAGTCTGGAAATGACGGCGTGGCAATGTATGACGCCGTGGATGGCTGATACATCGGCGAGCGTTGGGGGAGAGACCTCCTGGGCGAGTCCCCTCTTGCGCCTCGCTGTGGGCTGGTACTGACAGGGTACCATGGCCCGCTGGTCCAGGTGCTATTCCTCGGGGCTGGTCGTGCGTCGTGCTCACCCGTGAATAGAGTCGGGGGTCTGTAGCGCAGCGCCGCGGGGGTATAGCCTGGGCTGTACTGGACCTCCTGGTCCGGTGGAGTACTGTGCTGTCGTCGGGCTTGGTTCTCCTCCTCTCCCTCTTCTTCCTCTATCAGATCTTCCAGATCCTGTAATCGTTTATTTAGCTTCTCCGCAGTGTATGCCGCTCCTTCCTTGTAGCTGGGTCTCGCTTGGACCGGTCTGGGAAGGGGGTCTGCGGGGGGTATAGGCTCGGTCTGTTGGTCAAGTTCAGGGTCGCTTGCTCGTTGAGGAGACGCTGCCCTTGACTGTTGTCTCGACGAGTTCCTTGAACCCCTGGCGGAGGGAGAGGGTGTTGCCTTGCGGATCAGCTGCTCCATTAGCTGCGCTTGTAACTTGTCGCGCTCGACTTCGCGCTTGGTGAGATCTGCTTCTCTTTGGGCACCGGCAGCGGCGCGCTGGGCGTCGGCCCGGTCTCTTGCCATATTCTCTTCCATCTGAAGGCATCTCATCTCCAGGCGTGTGCGCTCTTCTTCGCTCCGTTGTTGCGCTTGGAGTTGTTCGCGCTCGCTGAGCGCCTGTGCTTGGAGACGGTCGCGTTCACCCTGAAGTCGATCGCGTTCGGTAGAGGCTGTCAGGCTGACGATGAACGCCTGTTGTAGCATCCTCTCCGCTTCGCTGGGGGAAGGCGGTTGTGGAGGTGAGCCGCTCCTGCGTGAGCCGCTCCTGGGGGTACTCGTTGGGGAGTCCTGGAGCTCTATTTCCTCGGCGCTCTCCTCCTCTTCTTCCGTGCAGAGTTCTCTCTCTGTAGGGTTGTCTTCCTCCCGGGGGTGGTCGGGGACTACTTCTTCGGTAGTGGCGGGGGGTAAAGGCATGTCAGCTCCCTCCTGGTCCCCACCGTGAGCTTGGTCAGTTACATTAGGACCTACTAGGGCCTCTGTGGTCGGGGAAACCTGGTCGTTAAGGTCAGACATAATTTTACTTTCTACTTTTACCGCGTTTACCGTTTGTCGAAGGCTAGGTAGTTGACTGACAGTGTAATCCTCTAAGTACTGAGGTGGCTGTCGTCTGCGCCGCAGGCGTTCTAGGTTAGGAGGACCGTTTTGTGGAGTGTTCATCATAGGCCATTTCAATATTAATAACACTATATTAATATTACACTAGTTACCATCCGGCTCGAAGGACCAATTGTAACTGAGGGGTACAATTCCCTGACTGTATTGTTAGATATGGTATTTAATACCACTACCTCTTGTACTTTAACTTCTGGCCATCCAGTACATGATATAAGTATGATGAACACTTTCCCACCTGATGAAACGAAGTCCACACAAATGTACAAATCGAATATTTAATATAGCAAAAGGTATATACAACGTTCACTTGTTTACACTTATGATTTGAAATATGCACTTGTATGGCAAATGAGTATTCGTAGGTAAATCAACATTGAATGTCCAATCTCTGGTTACGCAGGGAGTAAGTATACAACCTGGATATTTAGGAACTATAGCGATGGTACTTAAATGATTATAGCTGGATACACTAAGGGGGGGGGGGTCCCGCTGGTTGTAAGACAGTAGGAGGGGGGGGTTAGAGAAGCCGCTGGCGGTATCCCATCTGGCCGACGATTTCTTGGGAGAATTCAAAGTCTTGAACACGGTGCCCACAGAACCTCGGTCCGCAGACGAATACAGCTGGACCCTCTGGTGGACGGTAGCTGCCGGTCCACAACGGAGAGACGTGAGGCGACCTCACTGGTGTAGAGCGCCGTCTCACCTGGAGTCCTCTCCGGGGGGTAGTTCCAACACTCCGCAGTGTTGGCCGTTCTCCATGGAATAATCAAAGCACCCAAAGCATAATCCAAGCCGTGGAAGGCTCGCCGTCGTCCGGGTAGAGTAATCCAATATACAGGTCCAGTCGCCCTGGCCCGGAGCTCCTCGGATGCAAGCACCACTAGGGGTCTGCCCAGCCTGGTTAAGCGTCCAGATAACGTCAGGAACGATGGGGGTACTGATAACTTTATAACTCTAACCGAACGATGCACCATACATAAATAGACTATTATTAGCTTAATAGAATACGTCCAACTCGACGGTATAGTGCCAAACTATGACTATTCAACTATTAATCCACACGATATCTCAATGCCTATTCTGAGGCCAAGTAGGCCTTACTACACCACACGTGCGTCGTGGGTGAGGCTTCGCGTCTGTCACTCTGTTGGAGGGTAAAGAACTGGACTAAAAGAAAGTTCTACTTTACTTGCGCCATATATATATGCGCTATGAACAAATAGTACCATTCGTATTTCGCCAGACGTATTCCTACGCGGAACCGGGGCTTGCCACGACATGTTGGGCGGCACGATTTAACTTGAACCTAGGGGTATGGCAACCTGGCGCCAGGTTCTCGTCCAATGGTAGAATGAAACTATTATGGGCTGTTTAGTAGACTAAAGGGATATTCAGTGCATATTGTACAAGGAATATACAGGGGATATCAAACGATATACAAACACTATTTAAATATATATAAATAAATATATATATTCGGTTTAATCTGATCCTTCACAACAGCCGCCCCCTAATTAGTCCCACCTAATTAGCTAAGCAGAGACAGATTAACCGCACTGTCTACCACTCAAGGTCCGCTGTAAGGGTCAGTCAACTCACAAAGTCATGGGGTCATGGTCATCATCGATAGTATCTGGGAGTCGGGGCAGTTCTATGAGCCTCGCCACGGGTCGTGTGTAAGTGCGCCCTTGGACGAGTACTTCAGCTGCTCGGACCTTGCCATCGGCACCGGTGATCACTTTGCTTACGCGGCCAGCCGGCCACATAGCCCTGGGTAGTGACTGGTCGATAATCATGACGACTGTTCCTTCTGTCAAATTGTCTCTCTCTTTTACCCACTTCTGGCGGGTCTGTAGAGACGGTAGGTAGTGGAGTAGGAAGCTGCTCCAAAACTTGTCAGCTAGTACTTGACTGTACCTCCACATTCTTCGGCCGTTCGCTTCTTCAGGCCTGTACATTGTCTGGGGTAGCGCGGGGTCCAGCCGCCCCATTAAGAGTGTGTTGGGGGTGACTGGGTCGACATCTGCTACATCACTGGAGACGTAACCGAGGGGCTTTGAGTTCAATACTCCCTCGATCTCCGTGAGGACTGTCATTAGGACTTCCTCCGCCACAGTCTGGGCCCCAAGCACGGCGTACAGGGCTGTCTTTATAGAACGTACTTCTCGTTCCCAGGTTCCACCGAAGTGGGGTGCGTTCGGGGGATTAAACTGGAAGTCAATCTGGGATGGAGCGAGGTGGGTCTTAAGTTCTGGGCCCATAGCTTGGAAGCTCTCTCTCAGCTCTCTTTCTCCGCCTTTGAAGTTTGTCCCGTGATCAGACAACAATGTAGACGGTTTTCCTTTCCGTGATGTGAATCTTCGGAAGGCCATAAGGAATGAGTCTGTGCTCATGGTCGGAAGGAGCTCGATATGTATCGCTCTGGTGGTCATGCATTTGAATACAATACCCCACCGCTTCTCGGTTCCTCTTCCTCTCTTTATATACAACGGGCCAAAGCAGTCCATGCCTGTGGAGTGGAATGGCTTGTCGCCGAGTCGGAGGCGACAGGGGGGTAAGTCAGCCATCCGTGGTATGCTGGGCTGCGCGCGCCACTTACGGCAGTCTAGACAGGTTCGCTGGAAGCGCCGCACTGCTTCTCTCCCTTGCAGTATCCAATAACGACGTCTGATCTCCGCGAAGACTCTCTCTGCTCCTGCGTGGTGTACATCCTCGTCGTATTTCTTTATGATCAGCTCTGTGACCTTGTGTCGGCTGTTCAAGACGATCGGGTACTTAATATCATCCGGTAGATCGGGGGCTCTCCGCAGGCGACCACCCACTCTGATGAGATTATGGGCGTCACTCTCTGGTGCCAGGTGGAGCAGTCTGCTGTCTGATGGGATGGGGTTTCCTCCCTGTAGACAGTCTAGCTCATCGGGGAACGAGTCTCTCTGGGCTTGTTGTAGTAGAAGAAGTTCTGCTTCTTCGTAGTCAGCTGCTGACATGTCAGTGGTGGACTGAATCTCTGGGTGGTGCCGCAGGAATGTTCTTTGCTGCGCACTCTCTAGGGTAATGCAGTCATCTATGTTGGGGTCTGTGGAGGCGACTGTGCTCAGTCTACAGAACATAGGTTTCTTGTTCTCAGCCTCCTCGTTACTTGCTTCCCGTGGGGTGGGCGTAGGCCACTCTCCTTCCGGGAGCTTGAGGAATTCTGGTCCGTCACTGTAGATGTTGCGACGGGTTAGGTCATCCAGAGACATTCCCCGGGTGATGACGTCAGCTGGGTTGTGTTTGGTGTCCACATACCGCCAGCTCGCTGCTTCTGTTAACTCTTGAATCTCGGTGACTCTGACTCCCACGAAGACTTTGTATCTGCATGAATCAGACTTGATCCATGTGAGTACTGTCATGGAATCTGACCACAAGATTGTTCTGTGCACCGGAATGGTGAGTTCACGTTGGATTAACGTGGCTAGATGCGCTCCTGCTAGGGCTGCGCAGAGCTCTAGACGTGGGATAGATTGTTGCTTACGTGGGGCTATTCTTGAGCGGGCCAGGATGAAAGCAGTGTGTATCTTTCCTCCCTTCTCTTGGGCACGCAAGTAGGCCACCGATCCATAGGCTACTTCGGAGGCGTCGCTGAAGACGTGTAGATCAATCTCGCATGTCTCTGGCCTCACTGTGGATGGGAAGTAGCTGCGGCGTATATTGACGCCTGGGAGTGAGCGGAGTTCCGTCTCCCACTCTCTCCATGTTGAGGCAAGGTGTGCGGGTATTGGGTCGTCCCAGCCCTGGTCCTTGTCCCATAGTGCTCGTACAATCATCTTTGCCCTGGTGGTGTAAGGTAGAATACATCCCAACGGGTCATATTGTCTGGCGAGTGTTCTGTACACACTCCGTCTGGTGGTCGGTATCGCCGTCGACCTTCCCTGCTCTGGAGCCAAGGGTTTGTGTCTATAGTGGAGCGAGTCTGTTTTGAAGCGCCAGACTAGTCCTAGTGTAATTTCTTGGGCTTCTCCTGGGATGGTCGCCATCCAGGTCTCGCTGCTGGCAGCCTTGTCCGCGGGGGAGAGGCTGCGCAATACGTGCGGGTCACTGCTGGCCCACTGCCTGAGATCAAAGCCGCCTTTGATCAGGGAGGCGCGTAGCTTGATTAGGAGAGCCTCGGCTTCTTCTTGAGTCGAAACGCTTTGTAAACAGTTGTCCACGTAGAAACTGTTCTTCACACTGTGTTGGACCTCTTCATCTGCTGTTGGGTCCTCTGCGACGTGTTTCTGTAGTGCAAATGTAGCACAGCACGGGCTGCATGTGGTTCCGAAGGGGAGTACTTCCCACTGGTAGATGGCTGGGTTCTCATCTCCGATCCTCTCTCTCCATAGGAACCGCAGCAGGGGCTTGTCCTCCTCTACTAGTCTCACCTGTAAGAACATCCCTTTGATATCCCCGCTGATAGCCACCTTGTCCTGGCGGAAGCGCAGTTGCACGCCTAGTAGGGAGGGGCCGAGTGTGGGGCCGGGCAAGAGCTCTTTATTCAGATTTTGGGATCCGATCTGGTAGCTGCAGTTAAACACAATGCGATCCTTGCCGTTGTGATGGACCTTGTGATGCGGCACGTACCGTGATTCGGTCGTCTGATCGGCCTCTTTAATGTCAATCTTTGTCACGTGTCCCGCTGTGATTAGCTTCTCAATCTCAGCGCGGTACACACGCTCTTGAGCGGGGTCTTTGGCTAGGCGCCGCTCCGTGTTCAATAGATAGCGCTCCGTGGCGTCTTTCTTTGCGTGAAAGGTGGGCATTCCCTCTCGCCTCAGGAGTGGAGTTGCGTATCTCATCACTCCGCCGACTGTGACTCTCTTTGTCCCCTGCTCGAGTAGGTTGATGGCGTAGATGTCTTCTTTAGAACGAATATCTTTCTTTTCGTTCTTAAAGGGCATTGTCTCTAGTGTCCATAGCCTCTCGACATGCTGCAGGAGAGTGGTGTCTTCTTCTGTCGTTCTGGAGTGGAGGCAGCTAGTGGCTGCTGTTCGGTTGAGAGATTTAGCGAGGGGGCCTTGTAGTGTCCACCCTAGGCGGGTCTCGACTGCTGCAGGACAGCCTCGGGGTCCTGTATGGACCCGGTCAATCGGGACTATGAGTTCTGCATGGTCGGAGCCTATCAGCAGGGTCGGGGTAGCGCCGTCTATGAGCGGGATAGGTAATTGACGCAGGTGCACATATTTATCCATCAATTTGGCGATGGGGTAGGTGTACTGCGATAGTCCTATTTCTTGGCTGGTGAAAGCATTTGTAATCTTATACCGTCGCTCTGGCTGCCCGTTTGCTGCGATAGTGAAGGAGACATTCTCGCCCTTTATCGTCTTTAAATCTCTTCTTATTGTCCGAATCGTCATTTCGTTCTTGCTCCCCCGCAGTCCCAGCTGGGCCGCAGCGGACGCGAGCAGAAGGGTCTTCTCTGACCCGTCATCAAGGACGGCGTAAGTGTCCATGACTTTATCTTGGTAGCTCAATGTCACACGGACTACCTTTAAGAGCACTTGGGCGCCGCTGCTGCTGGCGGGGTCAATGTACATGACACTTGCCTTGGTGCCGCTCGATGGTGCAGGTGGAGGCCGTCTTCTGTTACTTTCGTGTAGTATATCTAGATGGGCTCCGTCGCACCGGCTGCACCTTTTCTTTAGGCGGCATTCGGCTGCCATGTGTGGCCGCGCACATCGGTAACAGCGCCTGTTGGACTTTATCCATTGACTCACTTCTTCTGCATTCATCTTTGTGAATAGGTCACATTGTGACAGTCAGTGTTCTTTCTCACAGTAGGGACACGCTATCTTCCACTTCTCTTTTCTCGAGGGGGTGCTGTGACTCTTACTGCTCGGTACTGACTCTGATTGGTGCATGACAGTCACCGATCTTCTTCCATCATTTATTCTCCTGGGTCCCTCTCTGGAGCTTGGCGTGCTCCGCCCGAATGTATCCAGTCGTAAGCTGCTGACTTCTCTCGCCAGGAAGTCGGCTAGATCAAGGAGGGATGGCTCGGGGCCGTTGGGATCCCGGTAGTCTCTCTGCCGCCTAAAACGCTCCTGTCTTGCGGGTGGCAGCTTCTCCAAAATCCTCTCGACGTTAGAGTTGGCGTATAGCTCATGCATGCCCTTTTCCCGTTGCGCTCCCAGCATCCCTACCAGGGACTGCACTTTGATTGACAGGTCGTCTAATGAGCGATTGTCTGTGGCTGGGGGTAGGCGATCAATATGCCTTATCTCTTGGATTACGTAATCCCATATACGTCCATATCTCTGATCCAGCGCTGCAAGGGCCGCTGTGTATGGGGTCGAAGAGGTGGCATAGGCTAGCGCTATATTGTGCGCTCGCGGTACTTTCAGGTGCTTCAGTAATATTGCATACTTGTGGCGTTCATCAGCGACATCCACCATCATTGTCTCTAAGCACATCCGGAGCTCCGTGTACTGTGCTCGACTCTCATAGGCGAAGTCTGGAAATGACGGCGTGGCAATGTATGACGCCGTGGATGGCTGATACATCGGCGAGCGTTGGGGGAGAGACCTCCTGGGCGAGTCCCCTCTTGCGCCTCGCTGTGGGCTGGTACTGACAGGGTACCATGGCCCGCTGGTCCAGGTGCTATTCCTCGGGGCTGGTCGTGCGTCGTGCTCACCCGTGAATAGAGTCGGGGGTCTGTAGCGCAGCGCCGCGGGGGTATAGCCTGGGCTGTACTGGACCTCCTGGTCCGGTGGAGTACTGTGCTGTCGTCGGGCTTGGTTCTCCTCCTCTCCCTCTTCTTCCTCTATCAGATCTTCCAGATCCTGTAATCGTTTATTTAGCTTCTCCGCAGTGTATGCCGCTCCTTCCTTGTAGCTGGGTCTCGCTTGGACCGGTCTGGGAAGGGGGTCTGCGGGGGGTATAGGCTCGGTCTGTTGGTCAAGTTCAGGGTCGCTTGCTCGTTGAGGAGACGCTGCCCTTGACTGTTGTCTCGACGAGTTCCTTGAACCCCTGGCGGAGGGAGAGGGTGTTGCCTTGCGGATCAGCTGCTCCATTAGCTGCGCTTGTAACTTGTCGCGCTCGACTTCGCGCTTGGTGAGATCTGCTTCTCTTTGGGCACCGGCAGCGGCGCGCTGGGCGTCGGCCCGGTCTCTTGCCATATTCTCTTCCGTCTGAAGGCGTCTCATCTCCAGGCGTGTGCGCTCTTCTTCGCTCCGTTGTTGCGCTTGGAGTTGTTCGCGCTCGCTGAGCGCCTGTGCTTGGAGACGGTCGCGTTCACCCTGAAGTCGATCGCGTTCGGTAGAGGCTGTCAGGCTGACGAGGAACGCCTGTTGTAGCATCCTCTCCGCTTCGCTGGGGGAAGGCGGTTGTGGAGGTGAGCCGCTCCTGCGTGAGCCGCTCCTGGGGGTACTCGTTGGGGAGTCCTGGAGCTCTATTTCCTCGGCGCTCTCCTCCTCTTCTTCCGTGCAGAGTTCTCTCTCTGTAGGGTTGTCTTCCTCCCGGGGGTGGTCGGGGACTACTTCTTCTGTAGTGGCGGGGGGTAAAGGCATGTCAGCTCCCTCCTGGTCCCCACCGTGAGCTTGGTCAGTTACATTAGGACCTACTAGGGCCTCTGTGGTCGGGGAAACCTGGTCGTTAAGGTCAGACATAATTTTACTTTCTACTTTTACCGCGTTTACCGTTTGTCGAAGGCTAGGTAGTTGACTGACAGTGTAATCCTCTAAGTACTGAGGTGGCTGTCGTCTGCGCCGCGGGCGTTCTAGGTTAGGAGGACCGTTTCGTGGAGTGTTCATCATAGGCCATTTCAATATTAATAACACTATATTAATATTACACTAGTTACCATCCGGCTCGAAGGACCAATTGTAACTGAGGGGTACAATTCCCTGACTGTATTGTTAGATATGGTATTTAATACCACTACCTCTTGTACTTTAACTTCTGGCCATCCAGTACATGATATAAGTATGATGAACACTTTCCCACCTGATGAAACGAAGTCCACACAAATGTACAAATCGAATATTTAATATAGCAAAAGGTATATACAACGTTCACTTGTTTACACTTATGATTTGAAATATGCACTTGTATGGCAAATGAGTATTCGTAGGTAAATCAACATTGAATGTCCAATCTCTGGTTACGCAGGGAGTAAGTATACAACCTGGATATTTAGGAACTATAGCGATGGTACTTAAATGATTATAGCTGGATACACTAAGGGGGGGGGGGTCCCGCTGGTTGTAAGACAGTAGGAGGGGGGGGTTAGAGAAGCCGCTGGCGGTATCCCATCTGGCCGACGATTTCTTGGGAGAATTCAAAGTCTTGAACACGGTGCCCACAGAACCTCGGTCCGCAGACGAATACAGCTGGACCCTCTGGTGGACGGTAGCTGCCGGTCCACAACGGAGAGACGTGAGGCGACCTCACTGGTGTAGAGCGCCGTCTCACCTGGAGTCCTCTCCGGGGGGTAGTTCCAACACTCCGCAGTGTTGGCCGTTCTCCATGGAATAATCAAAGCACCCAAAGCATAATCCAAGCCGTGGAAGGCTCGCCGTCGTCCGGGTAGAGTAATCCAATATACAGGTCCAGTCGCCCTGGCCCGGAGCTCCTCGGATGCAAGCACCACTAGGGGTCTGCCCAGCCTGGTTAAGCGTCCAGATAACGTCAGGAACGATGGGGGTACTGATAACTTTATAACTCTAACCGAACGATGCACCATACATAAATAGACTATTATTAGCTTAATAGAATACGTCCAACTCGACGGTATAGTGCCAAACTATGACTATTCAACTATTAATCCACACGATATCTCAATGCCTATTCTGAGGCCAAGTAGGCCTTACTACACCACACGTGCGTCGTGGGTGAGGCTTCGCGTCTGTCACTCTGTTGGAGGGTAAAGAACTGGACTAAAAGAAAGTTCTACTTTACTTGCGCCATATATATATGCGCTATGAACAAATAGTACCATTCGTATTTCGCCAGACGTATTCCTACGCGGAACCGGGGCTTGCCACGACATGTTGGGCGGCACGATTGAACTTGAACCTAGGGGTATGGCAACCTGGCGCCAGGTTCTCGTCCAATGGTAGAATGAAACTATTATGGGCTGTTTAGTAGACTAAAGGGATATTCAGTGCATATTGTACAAGGAATATACAGGGGATATCAAACGATATACAAACACTATTTAAATATATATATATAAATAAATATATATATTCGGTTTAATCTGATCCTTCACAACACTATCTATGCCCCATGACACGGGTGCCAAAATCAAGGCCTGTGGAACAATAGGGTGGGGCTTCTCCTCTCGACCTGGGTTTGACGTTCTTAGAACCGGGTCGATAGGAGATGGAAAATCAAAATTGAGTGAAGAATAACGCCCACCTGGCCTGGCGAGCGTTAAGGCGTTTAGCCCCTTGGATGTAAGCCAAGTTCTTATGATCAGTCCAAACAATGAAAGGATGTGCCGCCCCCTCTAACCAATGTCTCCATTCCTCCAGTGCCAATTTGATCGCCAACAACTCCCGATTACCCACGTCGTAGTTATGCTCGGCCGGCATGAAAAAAAGGCGCAAGGATGCACCTTACCGTCCTTTAAACATCTCTGAGAGATCACCCCTCCCACCGCGGTGTCAGAGGCATCTACCTCCACAATGAACGGAGCCTCTGCATCGTGGCGGATCAGTACAGGGGCGGAGGTAAATCGACGCTTGAGGTCGCAGAAGGCCGACTCTGCCCTAGGCAACCATTCAAAGCCAGGGAGAGAGCACTTAGTGAGAGCTGTTAAGGGATTGACTAAGGCGCTAAAATTGCGAATAAAACGCCTGTAAAAATTTGCAAAGCCCAAAAACCGTTGTAACTCCTTGAGCGACGAAGGCCGTGGCCAATCCAAGACTGCACTCACCTTGGCTGGATCCATGCGAAGATCACCCTTCGTCAACACAAAGCCCAGGAAGGAAACGGTGAAACTTCTCTGCCTTAACAAATAGTTGATGCTTAACACTTTGATTGCCCATCACAGGTTTTCTCGGGTTTACCCCCCGCTGGTTGAAGGCCCATCACGAGAATATTCGTTTTTTCCTCTTTCTTTTTTATTTATTAGCGATCTGAAATCATATTTCATCAACCAAGTCTACCGTTGGAAATCCAACCACTCCAGGCGCTCAGATGTGAAAAAAGCGCCCCCTATCGTCTCCCAGATGGTAATTCACCCTTTTCGATTGAACTCAATGAAAATGAATGAGAAAAAAAATCCCTGACTCCACATTTTACTTCTCACTCACGCAGCCGGGGTCGATCAGCTCCACTAGTGAGCCTCAGAGCAGCGGAGATTATGTGTTTTTACAGTATACACGGTGAATCAATAAAAAGATTGATTTTTTCGAATGGCGATCAGGAATTGGAATAATCCATTTGGATACCATCTGATCTCAGGTAAGGAATCTATGTTACCAGTATTAGGATAATCAAACTCGTTTTCACAGAGATATAAGCTTGTATGTGATTATGTGATATTGCTGTTTGGCTGTGCGAGCGGTCAGTAACTAGGAGAATCGATTTTCAACTCGCGGCACGAGCGTGCATGCGCACACATATAGTACTATCGATAATCTAGCCTTTATTTGAAAACGATTCATAAATAGGCAGAACAATGACAACGTTCTAGAATATTCCAGTAAAAGGCGATTATCATGGAATGTCTTATTTTTTTCCGTGAAAACTAGTGATTTTCAAAATGCTAGAAAACGGAAATGAAGCGATAAAAAAACAATCTGCTACAACAATGTTGACTGGAAAATGAGTCTTTGATAAGCAACGGGCAGATTAGACACATAGCCATAATTTAAAACATAGGCGATATTAACGTTAACATTGAAGTGGCCTTGGGCATTCAAGGGGGTAAAAAGGAATTAAGCTTGGGCAATCAAAGTGTTAAGGAGACGTTGAAGCACCTCACCTCACAAACCATATCGCGAGAAAAAATTAGGATGTCATATAAGTACACAAACACTGACACCCCAATTAAATCCTGCAGCACGTCGTTGACCAGGGCTTGGAAAACTGCTGGAGCATTAGCTAAACCAAAAGGCATGACCAAATACTCATAATGCCCATTAGGAGTATTAAATGCAGTCTTCCACGCGTCTTCTTCTCTAATCCTGACCAAGTTGTATGCATTACGTAAGTCAAGTTTAGAAAAGACCTCAAAGGCAGTGTCCATGAGAGGCAAAGGGTAACGGTACAACTCGTACACCTACTGTAAATTGTACCTAAATTGCACCTCATCCCATTTCTGCCTTGCACTATATAGTATTGTATATTAGTACACTGCACAGTATATTGTATATTATATGGTAACTCAGTTACGTCTATTCTGCATCGAACATTGTACTGAACACTGTGACCTCATTTTTTTTACTTCTAATTTACATGCTATATTATGTTATTTTATTTCATACTTATCTTGTCTTGCACAGTCTCTGGAGCGTAACAGTAAGAAGCATTTTGTATAAAAGTATTCTGTACTTCTGTATGACAACTATTAAAGAAACTTGAAACTTGAACTTGGTTCTTGATGGAAACGTCGTTCAACCCCCTATAATCTATGCACGGCCGCTGACCCCCATCTTTTTTTGCCACGAAAAAGAAGCCAGCGCCTGCAGGGGATGTGGACGGTCGGATATGCCCCGCGGACAGTGCCTCTTGAATATAAGTGTTCATGGACACTGTCTCAGGGCAAGAGAGAGAGAACATCCGCCCACAGGGTGGAGAAGTACCAGGTAGAAGATTAATGGGGCAGTCGTAAGGTCTATGAGGCGGTAGTGCGTTAGCGCACGTCTTACTAAAAACATCCGCCAGGTCAAAATAGACCGCAGGTACACCTGCTAAATCAGGGTTGGGAGATAATAATAAAAGAGGGGGGGGGGGTGAACTCTCGCTAGCGTCAGTTCACCCGTAGCCCAATTAATATGAGGGTTATGCACAACAAGCCTAGGGTGACCTAACACAATCTCAGAGTGAGGAGACATGACTACATAAAATTGTAAACACTCCCAATTGTTACCCGCCACCTGAACCCGCAGGCCGCAGCTGCCCGGTGCGCTGAGTAATAACTCCACTACCAAGTGGTTGACCGTCTAACGACCGGACTGGAATAGGTACCTCTAGAGTCTCTAAAGGAACCCCCCACTCTAAAGCCACACCAACATGAATCAAGTTGCCCGCTGCCCCTGAATCCACCAAAGCCCTGGTCGTTTTAAGAGAATCCCTGCACCCAACAGTGACATCAATAAACGTGCGTGTGTCATCCATGACCGGAGAGAAGTGCTCACCTGCTAACACCTTCCCCAGGTCTAGCGGGCCCCTCCGTTTCCCGAGAACCCCCGACAGGTAGCGAAACGATGCCCCGTGCGGCCGCAGCGAAAGCAGCGCTTCTCGCTGACCCACCTCTGTCTCTCCGTGTCAGAGAGGCTCAGAGCGCCCAGCTGCATCGGCTCGTCGTCACCCAGGTGCTCTCTCGTAGGATGGTATGCCGGTCGTTCGACACCAGAAGAGGGGCGGAAGAGTACCTGTGACGAAGCCTCCCTCTCGCGCTCCCTCTCCCGATGCCGATTGTCCATCCTTATGGCCAGGTTGATCAGGTGGTCCAGGTGCTCGGGTAGCTCCCGTGTTGACAATTCGTCCTGCATTCGCACAGAGAGCCCCTGCAAAAAAAGGACACAGCAGGGGATCTCTGGCCAGGCCGCCTCTCGAGCTACAATACGGAAGTCAATGGCGTAATCTGCTACAGCGCGAATACCTTGCCGGCAGGACGTAAGTCGACCGCCGGCTTCATAAATGGATATCACCATGGATGTATCGAATACATGGCATAACTCCAGGGTGAAGGCATCCACACTGCGGCAGATTACAGACCCACTCTCCCATTCTGCTGTAGCCCAACTGAGAGCACGGCCTGTGAGGAGGGTGATAATATATGCTACCCGAGACACATCAGTAGGAAAAGTACGAGGTTGTAGTTGGAATACGAGAGCACACTGAGTGACAAACTCACGACACCCTGCTGGAGCCCCTCCATAGCGATCTGGCGGCGGCAGACGTGGCTCCCGGAATTCCTCACGACCCACAGGATACCTCAGCTCTCCTTCCCCGCCGACCGGTGAAGCTCCCGACGCTGAGCCCATCGTGGATGCCGTCCCAGCAGGCTGCAGAGCGGGCTTTGTTAGGCGCAGCTAACGCTGAATCAGCTGTCTCCTGAGATACGACGGACAGGTCTCCCAGTCGACCCAGCTCGACTCCAACAGCCATCTGACGCTTGAGCAGAATCCTCAGCTGGTCCCGCTGAGCTACCATCTCCTCCTGCATCTCCTCGGTGGAACTCATCTTTGGCTAGAGATTCTGTTACGATAGCAGGTAAGTGGGAGTTCCAATGGTCGAGGAAAGAGACGGAGAAGTGTTTGCTTTTCAAAACAAAGGTATTCTCTTTATTAAGAGAACAAGTAGTAACGGAATATATAGACGCCAAGCGTCAAAAGAGAACAGAACAGAGAGTTGGGTCAGCACTCGTTCAGGCGGTCCTGCTCGTAGGATATAGTGAAGCTCTAGCAAGGAACAAGAGAACAGAGCATTCATTATAAAGCCACATTCCAACATTCCAACGTGTCAATTAGTGACAGCCAGAATGACAGCCAGTGACAGCTTCCAGATGTGACAGACAATCAGTGCAAGACAGCAAATCAGAAGTGACATACAATTAGTGCAACCCAAACAACAAAGTGAAGTAATCCAGACAGACAGTAGGGTACCATAAGGTAGGACAGGACCCCGAACGTTACACATTATGGGACTTTAATTGTGGCAATACTAAGCTAAGTAACAAGCTCATGTTAAATGGTCCCAAGACAACTATTTTTTAATTACAATGGTTCATAGTTTATGGATAACAGACACTTTATTGAAGCTAAGCTAAGTCAACTGAGCTCCTTCATGTTATAACCGTCAGACTGTTCAATTAAGCTAGGTGAAACACGTGCGTGTGCTAGCAAACTGTATTGCATTAAGCTAGCCTTTATGTTATGACCATCAAACTGTTCAATCAAGCTAAGTGAACATGTCCAATCTAAACTGTCAAGAAGCATTTCAGTCATAAGTAAAGCACATTCTGGATAGAAAATCACTCTACATTCTCTACTGTTCACTAGTTTTAGCATATTTAAATTACTGTGCTGAAGTCTGGGTGTAACTGAGGGGTTACAAAACCCACGGATCCAGTCCTTGTACCTTTAGGCGAAAACGGTCTACAGATTAACAGGTTAAAAGTTCTTAATGTACACACTACCATGAGAAGACACTGCATCTCAATATGTGGAGTGAAACTGTGGAACAGTTTCACTGTATTAAAGATTGTTTAGATTAAACCACTACTAAATATTATTACTTGCCAGACAGTACAGTTAGGTAAATATGGCAGACACTCAATTGATGGCACGGGGACAAAGAGATCACGTTTACAGTATTTTAATAGTAATCAATATACAACTGAATTATCACGTTGCTCTTTTAATAGTGAAATGATAGTAGAATGTCAGAGTATCAAAGTCAAGGGGAATGAATAATTCCTAGGTTAAGAATACTCGACCGGAGCTCTGCATGGAGTGAGAGAGGCGATACAGGGCAAGCGAGGGGGATAGCTGGAGACAATTATTTCCCCCACGGAGTTGTACGCTCCAGAGGAATTGAAGAATAGTCGGATACTCCTGCGGTCACTGAAGAAAAAGGGTTCTCGTACGGATCCAGTCCTTGTAATCCAAGTACCCGATGGCAGGGTAATAGATCTTAATCCAAAGCCCGATAGCAGTGATAGTAGCTAGCTAGCTTCGTTGGTCCTAGAAGCTAGCCCGATGAAGGTCTTCAGGTGTAGTTAGATCCAAGCGCCGATGGTCTTAACTATGCTCTTCTCCACGTTACTTCGCTTACACAAGTCACTATAATACACCAACAATGGTTCTACAATATTAGGGTCGTATCTAAGTAGCTACTAGCTATCCGTAACGATACACCGCGGTAGGCTTCCACTGCTCACATGTTCACTCGTTCTGCTGTTAGGTTACTTCACACTTCACCTCGTGTTCTGATACTCGTTATGTTAAGTTCACACACAGCTGCACATTAGATTAGGTTCACACTACGGCTGCTGCGCCTTCTACAATATATATACTCAGAGTGATTTCTAGAGCGCAACCGAATTACTTGTCCGGAATCACTGCGCCGGCTAAGGGCATGTCCGAACTTGCCCGGACACGTCTTTGAACTTGTCTGGGGGGCGCGACTGCTGGCGCCGCCAATGTCAAGGGCGGTGTCCAATGAGGCGAGCGAATAATACTATGATTTAAACGGAAGCTTAAAGGTATATAGCTTATATATATAAATAATATACAAGTTATACAAAATAATAAACGTAGATTCTCAGTGTTAATCTGGCCCTTCAGAACACTGGGGAAACATTTATAATTCTACACTACAACCACTTTTTATACTCCAAAAAAGGGCCATAAGGATAGTTCACATTGCAGGTTATCGTGATCACACAAACATATTATTTTTATAGTAAAAAACATTAAAGTTAAATGATCTTGTGGAATTTAAAACGGCACAATAAATGTATAAAGCAAAAGGTCATGTACTTCCAGGAAACATTCAAGAACTGTTCTTTGATAGGGAGGGGGGTTATAATCTGAGGGGAGAACTCAATTTAACCTGTTAAGCCCTATAGGGGGACCCTGCTTTTCTTTATCATAAATCGATCAATAGAGACCGTATTAGATCCCCAATTATCACATCATAAAGCCACACTCATTGGCTACAACCCTGTGCAAAGATTTTCGAGATCGCCAAATGATTGACGAAGCTAGAGCCCCGGGAGTCGGGGTGGTAATGTGTACTTTTGCATACTTTGGGGCACGCCTCACATATCGGCATGTAACTCGAGAACAGCTGAACGGATTTTGTCACCTGAAAGGGCAATCGACAGGCAACAAATAGGGCTTTAATTCTATCTATATATTGTATTAAAGGAAATGCACACCCGAGCCACTAGAGGTCGGCAAAGAATCGTCAACATGTGGGCCCTTGGATGTTAAGAGGTCAATGTTTAAAAATTGTGTAGCCAAGAGTAAAGACAATAACCCTATCAAAAACAGTAGTCAAAGTGTATATTTTCATTTTTACCGATGTTTTTTATGTTTTATCGGAAATACAAATGTATCGGAAAATGCTAATTATCGTAAAAACCGCAAGAAATGACTAAATCCAGATTCAACCCTGCCATTGGAAAGAGGAGCATTTTCCCTATCCATAGATGTATGATTTGGCCATAATAAGGTCAAGGTCAAGTTCAAGGTCAAATATGAATTTATAATTAAAGTCGATTATCATTAATTACTGTATCTACAAATCCTTCTGTTTAATCATCTTCCCACGGTTCATTTGCTTATATTTTTTGTACACATGAACTCAATAAGGTGGTGAATGAGCTCAGTGAGCATTTTCTCATGCCCCGCATCAATTTTTTATCATCATCATCAAAATCATAAATCATAATTAATCATAATTAATCATAATTAATTTATGCATTACAATTTACTCAGCCTAGTAACAGACACAATATTTCTGACACTGGAAATACATACCCCCAGGTCCCTAGATGTTCCTAGATACCAAGAACATGCAAATTGACCTTGCAGAAGTGGAGCAATCTTCCATTTACTTGGGCATGTACCTTTAGGCGAAAACGGTCTACAGATTAACAGGTTAAAAGTTCTTAATGTACACACTACCATGAGAAGACACTGCATCTCAATATGTGGAGTGAAACTGTGGAACAGTCTGAATGTGGTGCTAAAGCAATGTCCAAATATGAGACAATTCAAACTGATTTATAAGGAAATTATGTTCACGAGGTACAGGGATGAGGAAGGGACTTGATATTCGGAACTAGGCAAAATCCGCATATGGCTCGCCGATAACAAACTATCATTACACATGGGCAAAACAGAGTCCATTCTCTTCGGTTCAAATAACAAACTCAGCAAGACCGACGGCTTCTCAGTTACAGTGGGTGACAATATTGTCACAAGGAAAGATGAAATTACCTACCTGGGTTCCATCCTAGAGGCTAATCTTTCCTGTGACAAAATGGCATCCAATGTAATGGCAGGAGCACTCATTCAAGGGTACTACGACTATGCTTGCACCTCATGGTACCAAAGCACCTCAAAGGCACTAAAAACAAAATTACAAACATCTCAAAACAAACTGGTCAGACTACTGCTTGACCTAACTCCTAGAACCCACCTCACCCCTGCCCACTTTGACAACCTAGGATGGCTTAGAGTAGACAACAGAGTACAGCAACTTGCAATGGGCCTGGTCTACAAGATACACTACACAACCAAGGTACCCATGTACATGTCAAAATACTTCCCAAAGGTCAGTGAATACCACGATCACAACACCAGAGGGAGCTCCACAAATCATGTTAAACCCAGATTCGGCTCAAACAAGGGACTAAACACGTTTAGCAATTATGCCACATCAATGTGGAACGCCCTACCCAAAGCTGTAAAGGATTGTGAATCACTACCCACTTTCAAAACCACTCTCAAAGAACACCTACGGAAGACTGCAATTCGAAACTGGCCCCTGCAAATGTCCTAACCCAACCCCCTCCAATGTACAGTAAATGACCATATGGCTTTGTCAATATTCCAATGTACAGTGCACAGTGTGGGGGACCCTGATGTAAACAAGACAAAAGCCTTTCTCTGGTCTGCATCCCCTTAACAATTGTATGTATTGAGCTGTACTGTACTGTACCCATTCTGCAATCTGTTAATAAAGTTTGCAATCAATCAATCAATCAAACCACTATTGATGCCTGTGTTTTTGTTCTTCCTCCAATATCAGGGGTATATTACAGATGGACTGGACCTCTCGGGACCCGCATTTCTCAATCCTTGCTTGGCTGCTTTGGTATGTTGGCATGTTTTGATTGATTGATTGAAAACTTTATTAACAGATTGCAGAACGGGTACAATACAGTACAGCTCAATACACACAATTGTTAAGGGGATGCAGACCAGAGAAAGACTTTCGTCTTGTTTACATCAGGGTCCCCCATTTTCAATTCATCAGGATAACTGTATGTAACTGTATGTAACTGTTACACTTACAAATATGACTATGGCTAATTTGAACACACTAATCTGGAACACGGGTGGTTTAAATACACACATAAATACCACATAAACGCACCAGTGTGCTGGGTTTGCTGAAAAGAAAAATAATAGATTTGTCTCTTCTAAATGAGACCCATCTCATGAAGACTGATGTAGCAAGATTAGCGAACCATGTTTTATCATGTAATATCCTCCTCCTCCGCGAACAACAAGACGCGAGGTGTCGCCATTGTGACAAGACGTAATTTGGATATTGTAGTCCGGAATGCAGTGTAGACGCTGGAGAGGGCGCTGTTGTCATGCAGATTGGGCCCATGTGTTTCCGTTCATTTTGGCGATTCTGTTTAGTTCAAGTTCAAGTTTCAAGTTTCTTTATTAGTTGTCATACAGAAATACATAATACTTTGGTGGTCGAGGTGGCTGTGTATTTGTTGTGCATTGCTGCAGAAAATGAGTGGTATGTTGAAAAGCCGATGGTTGCTTGTAATCTATGCTGTAACCTGCTCCATAATAATAAAAAAAAAAAAAAAATTAAGATAATTTCTTTGGCATTTTATTGCTTACTCGCAATTTAAGTGTAGTTACAAGGCTCATTCTGCCAGTGGATTTGGCAAGTCGGATCATGCCGCCATCTTCCTCTCTCCGGAGTATAAACAAAGTCTCAAGCGCGCGCCGGTAGTCTCGCGAGAGGTGCAGAAATGGTCTGTAGAATCAGAGGGCACACTCCAAGCTGCACTTGAATGTACAGACTGGGGGGTGTTCCGCGATAACACAGATAACATTAATTGTGACATCCTCGGGCACGACGCAAAACACAAGTTGATTTCATGAACTGATTTTAATGAAGAAGCATCCAAAACTTCATCCAAACCTTCTTCCAAACCGTAAAATCTGTATGAGTACAAATGCATACAAAAGATACCATTACTATCACAAGTCCATTACCAATGGTTGGAAAGTCACTATACATGTAACTGAGGGGTACAATTCCCTGACTGTATTGATAAGTATGGTATTATTAAACCACTACCTCTTGTACTTTAACTTCTGGCCATCCAGTACATGATATAGATATGATGAACACTTTCCCACCTGATGAAACGAAGTCCACACAAATGTACAAATCGAATATTTTATATAGCAAAGGGTATATACAACGTTCACTTGATGACATTTATGATTTGAAATGCACTTGTATGGCAAATGAGTATTCGTAGGTAAATCAACATTGAATGTTCCCACCCCGGTCACAGCCTCTTCACCCTGCTCCCCTCTGGGAGAAGGCTGAGGATCCCAAAGGCTGTGAAAGCTCGACACAGACTGAGCTTCTTCCCCTCAGCTGCCAGGCTGATCAATGCCTCAGCCCCCCCCCCCCCCCCCCCCCCCCCCCCCTCGGTACCCCCCCCCCCCCCCCCCCCCCTCTGCCCCCAAGTGACACTGGCTCAATGACATTGACTGCACTGCACTAGTCCGTACTGGATCTCTGCACACTTCACTTTATATATATATATATGTATTTTATTTATTGATTAATCCCCCACTGCACTGTTTTCGTTTCTTGTCTGTGTTGGTGTTTGTTTACTGTGAAAAAAGAAAGAATGCATACACTGTATTGCTGCAACAATTACCAATGTGTTTTACACAAATGGCTCAATAAAGGAATCTGAATCTGAATCTGAATCTGAATGTCCAATCTCTGGTTACGCAGGGAGCAAATATACAACCTGGTTCATTAGGGAACTATAGCGATGGTACTTAAATGATTATAGCTGGATACACTAAGGGGGGGGGGTCCCGCTGGTTGTAAGACAGTAGGGGGGGGGTTAGAAGAGCCGCTGGCGGTATCCCATCTGGCCGACGATTTCTTGGGAGAATTCAGAGTCCTGAACACGATGCCCACAGAACCTCGGTCCGCAGATGAATACAGCTGGACCCTCTGGTGGACGGTAGCTGCCGGTCCACAACGGAGAGACGTGAGGCGACCTCACTTGGTGTAGAGCGCCGTCTCACCTGGACTCATCTCCGGGGGGTAGTTCCAACACTCAGCAGTGTTGGCCGTTATCCATGGAATAATCAAAGCACCCAAAGCATGTAGATAATCCAAGCCGTGGAAGGCTCGCCGTCGTCCGGGTAAAGTAATCCAATGTACAGGTCCACTCGTCCTGGCCCGGAGCTCCTCGGATGCAAGCACCACACGTGGTCTGCCCAGCCTGGTTAAGACTCCAGATAACGTCAGGAACGATGGGGGTACTGCTCACTTTATAACTCTAACCGAACGATGCACCATACATAATAGACTATTATTAGCTTAATAGAAATACGTCCAACTCGACGGTATAGTGCCAAACTATGACAATTCAACTATTAATCCACACGATATCTCAATGCCTATTCTGAGGCCAAGTAGGCCTTACTGCACCACACGTGCGTCGTGGGTGAGGCTTCGCGTCTGTTACTTAGTTGGAGGGTAAAGAACTAATGGACTAAAAGAAAGTTCTACTTTACTTGCGCCATATATATATGCGCTGTGAACAAATAGTACCATTCGTATTTCGCCAGACGTATTCCTACGCGGAACCGGGCTTGCCACGACATGTTGGTCGGCACGATTGAACTTGAACCTAGGGGTATGGCTGCTGGCGCCAGGTTCTCGTCCAATGGTAGAATGAAACTATTATGGGCTGTTTAGTAGACTAAAGGGATATTCAGTGCATATTGTACAAGGAATATACAGGGGATATCAAACAATATACAAATACTATTAAATATATATCCATAAATAAATATATATATTCGGTTTAATCTGATCCTTCACAACAGCCGCCCCCTAATTAGTCCCACCTAATTAGCTAAGCAGAGACAGATTAACCGCACTGTCTACCACTCAAGGTCCGCTGTAAGGGTCAGTCAACTCACAAAGTCATGGGGTCATGGTCATCATCGATAGTGTCTGGGAGTCGGGGCAGTTCTATTAGCCTCGCCACGGGTCGTGTGTAAGTTCGCCCTTGGACGAGCACTTCAGCTGCTCGGACCTTGCCATCGGCACCGGTGATCACTTTGCTTACGCGGCCAGCCGGCCACATAGCTCTGGGTAGTGACTGGTCGATAATCATGACGACTGTTCCTTCTGTCAAATTGTCTCTCTCTTTTACCCACTTCTGGCGGGTCTGTAGAGACGGTAGGTAGTGGAGTAGGAAGCTGCTCCAAAACTTGTCAGCTAGTACTTGACTGTACCTCCACATTCTTCGGCCGTTCGCTTCTTCAGGCCTGTACATTGTCTGGGGTAGCGCGGGGTCCAGCCGCCCCATTAAGAGTGTGTTGGGGGTGACTGGGTCGACATCTGCTATATCACTGGAGATGTAACCGAGGGGCTTGGAGTTCAATACTCCCTCGATCTCCGTGAGGACTGTCATTAGGACTTCCTCCGCCACAGTCTGGGCCCCAAGCACGGCATACAGGGCTGTCTTTATAGAACGTACTTCTCTTTCCCAGGTTCCACCGAAGTGGGGTGCGTTCGGGGGATTAAACTGGAAGTCAATCTGGGATGGAGCGAGGTGGGTCTTAAGTTCTGGGCCCATAGCTTGGAAGCTCTCTCTCAGCTCTCTTTCTCCGCCTTTGAAGTTTGTCCCGTGATCAGACAACAATGTAGACGGTTTTCCTTTCCGTGATGTGAATCTTCGGAAGGCCATAAGGAATGAGTCTGTGCTCATGGTCGGAAGGAGTTCGATATGGATCGCTCTGGTGGTCATGCATTTGAATACAATACCCCACCGCTTCTCGGTTCCTCTTCCTCTCTTTTTATACAACGGGCCAAAACAGTCCATGCCTGTGGAGTGGAATGGCTTGTCGCCGAGTCGGAGGCGACAGGGGGGTAGGTCAGCCATCCGTGGTATGCTGGGCTGCGCGCGCCACTTTCGGCAGTCTAGACAGGTTCGCTGGAAGCGTCGCACCGCTTCTCTTCCTTGAAGTATCCAATAGCGACGTCTGATCTCCGCGAAGACTCTCTCTGCTCCTGCGTGGTGTACATCCTCGTCGTATTTCTTTATGATCAGCTCTGTGACCTTGTGTCGGCTGTTCAAGACTATCGGGTACTTAATGTCATCCGGTAGATCGGGGGCTCTCCGCAGGCGACCACCCACTCTGATGAGATTATGGGCGTCACTCTCGGGTGCCAGGTGGAGCAGTCTGCTGTCTGATGGGACGGGCTTTCCTCCCTGTAGACAGTCTAGCTCATCAGGGAACGAGTCTCTCTGGGCTCGTTGTAGTAGAAGAAGTTCTGCTTCTTCGTAGTCAGCTGCTGAAATGTCAGTGGTGGACTGAATCTCTGGGTGGTGCCACAGGAATGTCTTTAGCTGCGCACTTTGCAGGGTAATGCAGTCATCTATGTTGGGGTCTGTGGAGGCGACTGTGCTCAGTCCACAGAACATAGGTTTCTTGTTCTCAGCCTCCTCTTTACTTGCTTCCCGTGGGGTGGGCGTAGGCCACTCTTCTTCCGGGAGCTTGAGGAATTCTGGTCCGTCACTGTAGATGTTGCGACGGGTGAGGTCATCCAGGGACATTCCCCGGGTGATGACGTCAGCTGGGTTGTGTTTGGTGTCCACATACCGCCAGCTCGCTGCTTCTGTTAACTCTTGAATCTCGGTGACTCTGACTCCCACGAAGACCTTGTATTTGCATGAATCAGACTTGATCCATGTGAGTACTGTCGTGGAGTCTGACCACAAGATTGTTCTGTGCACCGGAATGGTGAGCTCACGTTGGATTAACGTGGCTAGATGCGCTCCTGCTAGGGCTGCGCAGAGCTCTAGACGCAGGATAGATTGTTGCTTTCGTGGGGCTATTCTTGAGCGAGCCAGGATGAAAGCAGTGTGTATCTCGCCTCCCTTCTCTTGGGCACGCAAGTAGGCCACCGATCCATAGGCTACTTCGGAGGCGTCGCTGAAGACGTGTAGATCCATCTTGCATGTCTCTGGCCTCACCGTGGGTGGGAGGTAGCTGCGGCGTATATTGACGCCTGGGAGTGAGCGGAGTTCCGTCTCCCACTCTCTCCATGTGGAGGCAAGGTGTGCGGGTATTGGGTCGTCCCAGCCCTGGTCCTTGTCCCATAGTGCTCGTACAATCATCTTTGCCCTGGTGGTGTAAGGTAGAATACATCCCAACGGGTCATATTGTCTGGCGAGTGTTCTGTACACGCTCCGTCTGGTGGTCGGTGTGGCAATGTATGACGCCGTGGAGGGCTGATACATCGGCGGGCGTTGGGGGAGAGGCCTCCTAGGCGAGTCTCCTCTTGCGCCTCTCTGTGGGCTGGTACCGGCAGGGTACCATGGCCCGCTGGTCCAGGTGCTATTCCTCGGGGCTGGTCGTGCGTCGTGCTCACCCGTGAATAGAGTCGGGGGTCTGTAGCGCAGCGCCGCGGGGGTATAGCCTGGGCTGTACTGGACCTCCTGGTCCGGTGGAGTACTGTGCTGTCGTCGGGCTTGGTTCTCCTCCTCTCCCTCTTCCTCTTCTATCAGGTCCTCTAGATCCTGTAGTCGTTTATTTAGCTTCTCCGCAGTGTATGCCGCTCCTTCCTTGTAGCTGGGTCTCGCTTGGACCGGTCTGGGAAGGGGGTCTGCGGGGGGTATAGGCTTGGTCTGTTGGTCAAGTTCAGGGTCGCTTGCTCGGTTAGGAGACGCTGCCCTTGACTGTTGTCTCGACGAGTTCCTTGAACCCCTGGCGGAGGGAGAGGGTGTTGCCCTGGGGATCAGCCGCTTCATTATCCGCGCCCGTAACTTGTCGCACTCGGCTTGTAGTCTGTCGCGCTCGCCCTGTAGTCTGTCGCGCTCGGTTTGGCGCTGGATGAGATCTGCTTCTCTTTGGGCACCGGCAGCGGCGCGCTGGGCGTCGGCCCGGTCTCTTGCCATATTCTCTTCCGTCTGGAGGCGTCTCATCTCCAGGCGTCTGCGCTCTTCTTCGCTCCGTCGCTGTGTCTGGAGTCGATCGCGTTCACCCTGAAGTCGATCGCGTTCGCCCTGAAGTCGATCGCGTTCGGTAGAGGCTGTCAGGCTGACGAGGAACGCCTGTTGTAGCATCCTCTCCGCTTCGCTGGGGGAAGACGGTTGTGGAGGTGAGCCGCTCCTGGGTGAGCCGCTCCTGGGTGTACTCGTTGGGGAGTCCTGGAGCTCTATTTCCTCGGCGCTCTCCTCCTCTTCTTCCGTGCAGAGTTCTCTCTCTGTAGGGTTGTCTTCCTCCCGGGGCTGGTCGGGGACTACTTCTTCGGTATTGGCGGGGGGTAAAGGCATGTCAGCTCCCTCCTGGTCCCCACCGTGAGCTTGGTCAGTTACATTAGAACCCACTAGGGCCTCTGTGGTCGGGGAAACCTGGTCGTTAAGGTCAGACATAATTTTACTTTCTACTTTTACCGCGTTTACCGTTTGTCGAAGGCTAGGTAGTTGACTGACAGCGTAATCCTCTAAGTACTGAGGTGGCTGTCGTCTGCGCTGCGGGCGTTCTACGTTAGGAGGACCGTTTCGTGGAGTGTTCATCATAGGCCATTTTAATATTAATAACACTATATTAATATTACACTAGTTACCCTCCGGCTCGAAGGACCAATTGTAACTGAGGGGTACAATTCCCTGACTGTATTGATAAGTATGGTATTATTAAACCACTACCTCTTGTACTTTAACTTCTGGCCATCCAGTACATGATATAGATATGATGAACACTTTCCCACCTGATGAAACGAAGTCCACACAAATGTACAAATCGAATATTTTATATAGCAAAGGGTATATACAACGTTCACTTGATGACATTTATGATTTGAAATGCACTTGTATGGCAAATGAGTATTCGTAGGTAAATCAACATTGAATGTCCAATCTCTGGTTACGCAGGGAGCAAATATACAACCTGGTTCGTTAGGGAACTATAGCGATGGTACTTAAATGATTATAGCTGGATACACTAAGGGGGGGGGGGTCCCGCTGGTTGTAAGACAGTAGGGGGGGGGTTAGAAGAGCCGCTGGCGGTATCCCATCTGGCCGACGATTTCTTGGGAGAATTCAGAGTCCTGAACACGATGCCCACAGAACCTCGGTCCGCAGATGAATACAGCTGGACCCTCTGGTGGACGGTAGCTGCCGGTCCACAACGGAGAGACGTGAGGCGACCTCACTTGGTGTAGAGCGCCGTCTCACCTGGACTCATCTCCGGGGGGTAGTTCCAACACTCAGCAGTGTTGGCCGTTATCCATGGAATAATCAAAGCACCCAAAGCATGTAGATAATCCAAGCCGTGGAAGGCTCGCCGTCGTCCGGGTAAAGTAATCCAATGTACAGGTTCACTCGTCCTGGCCCGGAGCTCCTCGGATGCAAGCACCACACGTGGTCTGCCCAGCCTGGTTAAGACTCCAGATAACGTCAGGAACGATGGGGGTACTGCTCACTTTATAACTCTAACCGAACGATGCACCATACATAATAGACTATTATTAGCTTAATAGAAATACGTCCAACTCGACGGTATAGTGCCAAACTATGACAATTCAACTATTAATCCACACGATATCTCAATGCCTATTCTGAGGCCAAGTAGGCCTTACTGCACCACACGTGCGTCGTGGGTGAGGCTTCGCGTCTGTTACTTAGTTGGAGGGTAAAGAACTAATGGACTAAAAGAAAGTTCTACTTTACTTGCGCCATATATATATGCGCTGTGAACAAATAGTACCATTCGTATTTCGCCAGACGTATTCCTACGCGGAACCGAGCTTGCCACGACATGTTGGTCGGCACGATTGAACTTGAACCTAGGGGTATGGCTGCTGGCGCCAGGTTCTCGTCCAATGGTAGAATGAAACTATTATGGGCTGTTTAGTAGACTAAAGGGATATTCAGTGCATATTGTACAAGGAATATACAGGGGATATCAAACGATATACAAATACTATTAAATATATATCCATAAATAAATATATATATTCGGTTTAATCTGATCCTTCACAACAATACATATACCACAATTGTTATCTCCATCAATCAATACCTTATTGGCTGCGTGCCAGTACATGAGAACATCGATGCTTTACTGTAGTGTGTCTTCTGTCAGTTTCTTAGAAGATTGTCTTGATACGTTGGCTTGATGGCTTGTTCTTTAGTTATTAGAACGGCAGGTAATTTTATTACCACTCAAGTTCATGGTTCCAACGCAAGAGAGAAGGCGGAAACACGTCACCAGGGGTGTCAACTCTCGTGAGATGTGGTAATTGCACAAATAAAATAGAAAAAACAGTGCGCCACTAATATATATCTTATATAAAACAAATAAGAAATACATTGAAAAGCAATTGAGTGTATTATTACTATTATACAAAATAAGCATATAAATTTTAAACATAAATAACTATATTAACCAACTGTTAACCATAGCTGCAGTTACACTCCCACCAATTACACATACCAATAAATGTGGAATGTCTTATTGCACATACTTATAGAATGTGGAATTTCTTATTGTGGATACTTCAAAGCATATGTCTCTAGGACCAATTGGATTCAACCAGGTAAGTATCTCCCTTTAGTGCAAAACAAAAACAAAAAACAAAACTCCTATTTTTAGAGTAAAGGCAAGCAGAAAATGGGTAAGTGCCAAACAACTGTTAAATGACTCACTAGTGCTCTAGTATGCTTCTATTAATGTAATGATCTTGTGTATTGGTCTCTCTAAATACACTGTACTGGTTGTAGCTTTCCCTTTGCTATCGTATGTGGTGTGGCTTACTAGCAGCTTCAACTTTCTGACTCTACCATCTTGTCCTGGGTAGACTTCAGTGACTCTTGCTAGTCGCCATTCGTTGCGTGGTGTCAATTCATCTTGGAGAAGGACGATGTCATCGACTTTGGAGTTCCTTCTGGTTTTACACCACTTCTGTCTCTGTTGTAAGTTGAGAAGATATTCTTTCCTCCATCTTGTCCAAAACTCGTTGGCCAAATACTGAACTCGGCGCCACCTCTTTGGTAGGTACAAATCTTCTTTGATGAATTGTCCAGGTGGGGGCAGAATGATTGTAGATTTCATCGTTAGAATGTGATTCAGGGTCAAAGGGTCAGGTCCGGATGGGTCATTCAGAAACTCAGCGGAGAGCGGCCTGCTATTTATTATGGACATGACCTTGTACAGGTACGTCCGGAGAGAGGTGCTGTCAAGCCTTTGTGAGGACTGGTCCAGTATGGTAGTCAATTGCCTCTCCTATACACCGCCCATGTGGCTTGCCGCTGGAGGATTCATGAGAAACTCACATCCCAGAGCCTTCAGTCTTTCTTCACTCATTCCCTTCATGACTTCTGTAAATTCTCTTCTTGCGCCAACAAAATTGGTTCCTTGATCGCATCTGAGTTGGCGAACGTTTCCTCTGATCGCAATGAATGATCTGAGTGCATTGATGAATGAATCTGTAGTCATATCGTCAATCACTTCTATGTGAACGGATCTTGAGCATAGACAGGTGAGTATGAGTCCATATCTTTTTTTTTTAGATTTATCTTTTTTTATTGGAAGAATTAGTACATATTTATACATTTCAGTTATCAAAATTATACAACTTCCATTTCCTTCCCCATTCCTATCCCCTAATCCCACCCATCCCACCCAGTGAGGGCGACGACAAACATACATGAAAAAAAGAAAAAGAAAAAAAGAGATAAAAATAAAAATAAAAAATAGACATTTAAATAATTAAACAAAAGTACAGATGTGGCAGACAAAGCTACGCAAAAGAAAAATGAAGTAAAATTAAAATAAAACAAAGATAAAACAGAGATATTTTTATATATACATACCGTAATAATAATATATAATATAAGTGTTACTCTCCATTTTAGTAGCGTAATTTCCAGATGGTAAAACAAATAAAATGGAAAGTAAATTTAACACCCTTAGCAGACCACCACAATGCCATCTCCCTAGCCATGCGTGGGCTAGCAGTGTCATGAAGGTAGATAGGGGGTGGAGGGGGGTCATGGGGTCCCAAGATTGGATGGAGTCATATGGGTTTTGAAATGGGATAGGAAGGGCTGCCATGTTTTGTGGAAGATATCCGTGTGGCCTTGTGTAGTAAATCTGATTTTCTCTATATGTATAAGAGACATGACATCCCTCATCCAGTGTAAGTGTGAAGGGGGAGTGGCTGCCTTCCAGTTGAATAGGATGAGGCGTCTGGCAATGAGTGAGGCAAAGGCCATGGCATTGGATTGCCCAATAGATATTGCAGCGTTTTCCGGTGTCAAGCCAAATAGTGCAATAAGAGGGCATGGGTCAATGTTCATAAAAAATATGTCTGAATAAGATTTAAAAATGGAAGTCCAGAAAGGGGCCAGTACTGGACAATGCCAGAACATATGAATAAGTGAGCCAGGGGCTTGGTGACACCGGTCGCATGTGGGATCCATGCCAGGATTTATCTTCGCCAGTCTAGTCTTTGACCAATATAGACGGTGGAGGAGCTTGAACTGTATCAGTGAATGGCGGGCACATATTGAAGAAGAGTGTATTCGGGCAAGAGCGTTTTCCCATTCTTTGTCTGTAAATTGATGATTTAGATCGGACTCCCAGTTTTGTCTTATAGCCAATACTGAGGAGGGTAGGGATAGGGATATGATGTTATATAGTTTAGATATTGAGCCTTTGATTACAACCTTCACCTCCAAAATGCGATCGATCAAAGTTTTTGGGGGTGTATGGGGGAACTGGTCAAATTTGCTCTTAACAAAATCACGTATCTGTAGATATCTGAAAAAATTTGTTTTTGGTAAGTTAAACTTTAGGGACAGTTGTGTGAAAGACATAAAAGAACTGTCTTGGTACAAATCATAAATGTTCAGAATGCCCTTCTTAAACCAGTTGCTGAAGGTTTCATCCACCACAGAGGGAGGGAAAATGAAGTTTTTGTGGACAGGTGACGATTGTGACATGGCGTGGAGACCAAAGTGTTTTCTAAACTGGGACCAGATCCGGAGGGAGTGTTGTACTAAGAGGTTGTTGGTATACTGGGCGGTTGTGACTGGGAGCGAGGAGCAGACTAAGGATTGCAAAGATGTTCTAGAACAAGATGCCCTTTCCATGTCCACCCATGCCGGTACCCACTGACAGAGTCCGTAGTGGGAGTGACTCCAGTAGAGAATGCTGTGAATATTTGCAGCCCAATAGTAGACCAAGAAATTGGGTAGTGCGAAGCCTCCCTGTGATTTAGGCTTCTGGAGGGCCATTTTATTTATTCGGACTGGGCGTTTGTTCCAAATAAAATCTGATATTGCCTTGTCGAGGGCTTTAAAAAATGATTTTGGAATAAAGGTTGGAATATTTTGAAATAAGTACAGAAATTTCGGTAATGTGTTCATTTTCACAGTGTTCACTCTGCCAACAAGTGATAAAGGAAGTGATGACCATCTGATAAAATCCTGCTTGGTGCGCTCCAGTAGAGGGGTGAAGTTGGACGCTATGAGATTAGAATGTTTATGTGTTATCGTTATGCCAAGGTAACGGAAGCTGCTTGGGGAAAGCTTGAAGGGGAACCTAGAGGGGGGGATATTTCTAGCTAAGGAATTTATGGGGAAGAGTTCACTCTTGTTTAAGTTTAATTTATAGCCAGAAAAAACACCAAACTCGTGTAGTATGTGAAGGACACGTGGAAGTGTGGCCGCTGGATCCGCGATATACAACAGGACATCGTCCGCATATAGCGAGATTCTTTGTTCCTGTCCATTTCTAATGATGCCTTGGACATGGCGGTCCTTGCGAAAGGAAATAGCTAGTGGCTCGATCGCTAGTGCAAATAGTAGCGGAGAGAGAGGGCAACCCTGTCTTGTACCGCGTTGTAGGGGGAAATATTCCGAAGTCACATCATTTGTTCGAACTGATGCCACTGGAGAGGAGTATAAAAGTTTGACCCAGGACACAAATTTCTCGCCGAAACCGAATTTCTGCAAAGTATAGAATAAATAGTCCCATTCAACCCGGTCAAAGGCCTTCTCTGCGTCTAGCGCAACAACGACCTCTGCAACGGGAGACTCGGTGGATGAGTAAATTATATTCATAAGGCGCCGCAGGTTGAAAAAAGCCATTCTATCCTTCACAAAGCCAGACTGGTCTGGATGGATAATACTTGGTATAACGGATTCCAGTCGTCGAGCGAGTACCTTTGCCAAGATCTTTGCTTCATTGTTAAGGAGAGAAATAGGACAATATGAGCCACAGTCTTTCGGGTCCTTATCTTTTTTTAAAAGCAGGGATATTGAGGCTTGATAGAGAGTCGGAGGAAGCGAGCAGGATTGAAAAGATTCCTCAAACATTGAAGCCATAATGGGACATAACTGGGTGGAATATTTTTTTTTAAATTCCACTGGGAACCCGTCTGGGCCTGGGCTTTTCCCACTCTGCATCATAGTTAAAGCCTGTTGGATTTCATCAGCGCTAATGGGCTCTTCCAAAAGAGTCATTGAATCATTGTCTATGACTGGTATATCCAAATTTGCGAAGAAACTATTCATGAGAGAGGGGTCTTTGGGGGAATCGGAGGTATATAGTGAAGAATAAAATGTTTTGAATTGGCCATTTATTTCCAATGGGTCCGTATAGATCTCTCCAGTGGCAGAGTTAATTTGCGTGATCAAGTTCTGAGCGGTGCGGTGTTTTAGCTGTAGTGCCAGCACTTTACTAGGTTTATCACCAAATTCAAAAAAGGACTGCCGTGATTTGAGTAGAAGCTGCTCAGCATGACTGGTGGAAAGGAGGTTAAATTCCGTCTGTAGGGTCACTCTTTCATTATAAAGTGAAGGTGTCGGAGAGACTGCGTATGAATAATCCAATTTAATAATTTGGTCTGAAAGTTCAGTGCGTCTGCTGTTGTGCAGTTTATTACGTCGAGCACAATTAGAAATAATTTCTCCACGGAGAAAAGCTTTAAGAGCTTCCCAAATGATGGACATAGGCATGCCAGGGGTAGAATTTACCTCAATAAAAAATTTGATCTTAGTGGACAGGAACGATGAAAATGAGTCCTCAGATAGCAATAGTGGATTAAGTCTCCACGGCCTGAATGATGGACATTTGTCCGGGAAGGCTAGCTCTAAGATTATTGCTGCGTGGTCTGAAATAACAATGCTATCGTAAGAGCAGGAACGCACTTGAGATAAAAATGTGTTGTCAATAAACAAATAATCAATTCAAGAATATGTATGATGAACTGGTGAAAAGAAAGAGTACTGTTTGGCGGTGGGATGAAGGAAGCGCCAGACATCTGAAATACCGTATTGCTTCAGGAAGGACACTATGGCTCTAGCAGTCTGAGATTGTGGAGCTGGATTAGATGATGATCGATCTAAGGCTGGGTTAAGAGCACAATTAAAGTCACCTCCCATAATCAGTTGGTTAGAGTTCAGGTCGGGGAGTGAAGAGATAAGTTTATTGATGAAATGCGTGTCACCAAAATTGGGAACATATACGTTGACTAGGACTACCTTTGTGGAATAGAGAGTTCCTGAAACTATAATAAATCTGCCATTAGGGTCAGAGATCACAGCAGATGGAGTAAATGGTGTGTTTTTGTTGATCAGAATGGCTGTTCCTCTGGCTTTGCTCTGAAAACCAGAGTGGAACACTTGACCTACCCAAGCTCTGTGTATTCGACGGTGATCTACTCGCCGAAGGTGAGTTTCTTGCAGAAAAGCGATGCCAACCCCAAGCTGCTGTAAGTGAGTAAGGATCCTAGTACGTTTCAAGGGGTTATTTACACCCTTCACATTCCAACTAATTATGTTAGTATTGCCCCCTGACCCCCTATTAGGATTAAACACTGGCATAAGAAAGTGAAAAAATATTCATGACATTTGAGATTCCATATCTTTTTAGATCTTTTCTTCCTTCTTTTACGCAGATTGGGCCGAAGCAATCTATCCCGGTGTAGGTGAAAGGTGGAGTTGCTTCCATCCGATCTTGAGGTAGGTCGCCCATTCTCTTCGTGGGGTCGTCTATACATTCGGCACTTGACACATCTGTAGAGGTGCGACGAGACAGCGCTGCTGCATCCCATAATCCACCATCCATTAGCTCTGAGTGCGTTTGTGGTCATTCCACGCCCTTGGTGTTGGATCTTTTCGTGGTAGTGTTTGACAATTAGGGATGATATGTGGCTTTTCTGTGGAAGTATCGCCGGATGTTTTATGTGTGGGTGTAGCTCTGCTTGGCCTAAACGCCCTCCCACCCTGAGGATCCCGTTTTCGTCCAGGAAGGGGCTTAGCCTTTGTAGCTTACTTCCCTTTGTCGTGACAAGTTCCTGCTTTTGCTTGAGTTCTTTTATCTCAGCCAGGAAGACCTCTTCTTGAGCAAGCTTAATGATAGCAAGCTCAGCTTCTTTTCTTTCTTCGATACTCGTATTTTCGTTGGTGCGTTCTTTCAGACCTTTATGTTCTTTGGCCATTTGCTTTAACCTTGCCACTGCCTTTACAGCTCTTGTCCAGTCAGAGAACTTCTTCAGGTTGTCTAGTAAAGATCTCTCTTCCTTTGTCTCAGTGTTACACACGAGAGCCTTGCGAAGTTCTGGGTCATCTTCGTTGACCTCTCCCTTCTTGCATTCTCTGAGGAGTGGACCCTTTTGCCAAAGAAACTTTGGTCCGGTGAACCAGTTTGAGGACTTAAGTTGATCTGCAGTCAAACCTCAAGAAGCGTGATCCGCGGGGTTGTCCTCAGAAGCAACATAGAACCACTGTTCAGGTTTTGTACTTGACTTAATCCTTTCGGTGCGGTTGGCTACGAAGGTTTGAAATCTTCTAGCATCGTTGTTTATGTAGCCAAGAACAACTTGGGAATCCGTCCAGAAGGATTCTTGTAGATCTTGGATTTCGAGCTCATTCCGGAGCATGTCGCTGGTTCGAACGGCAACAACTGCTGCAGCGAGTTCGAGTCTTGGTATTGTCGTAACTTTCGTTGGAGTAACTCTTGCCTTTCCCATTACTAGACAGCAATGGACTTCATCAGACTCGTTGATTGTTCGAAGGTAGGAACATCCGCCGTATCCTGTGACGCTTGCATCTGCAAAGTGGTGAAGTTCGTAGCCTTTGACATCGCCGAAATCTGGAGATAGGTAGCATCTTTGTACGTGTGTCTCGGACAAGTTGGGGAGGTCTCTGAGCATGACTCCCACTGAGGTCTTAGGGCTTCTGGTAGTTCATCATCCCAGTCGACTTTGTCTCTGCACATCTGCTGGAGAACTTGCTTCCCGAGGAGGACGAAGGGTGCCACGAACCCCAAGGGGTCATATATGGAGGCTACGGTAGAGAGCACGCCTCGTCTTGTCAGTGGATGGGGCTTTCCTTGGACTCTGAACTGGAAGGTGTCGGATGTAACACACCATTCTACTCCAAGAGCTCTTTCCACATGTAGTTCTCCTAAGTCCATGTCTTGTTCCTTAACTACAGCACATTCTTCTTCTGGGATGCTTGCCATGATGTTTTTGTTGTTAGAGACAAACTTGTGCAGTCTCAACCTCCCAGTGCTGCAGAGTTCTCTTGACTCTTGGACAAGTCTTATAGCCTTGTCTTCATGTTCCACGCTTGCCAGACCATCGTCCGCATAGAAATCCCTTTGGATAAAGCGTCTGGTTTCCTTGTTGAACTGGCCTTTTCCATGCGCTGCCAGATGTTTTAGGCCGAAGTTGGCACAGCCTGGGGACGAGGCTGCCCCAAACAGGTGGACCTTCATTCTGTAGACTGATGGTGCTGTATCCATTTTGCCATTCTCCCACCATAAGAAGCGTAGATAATCTTGATCCTCTTTTCTTACTTGAAACTGGTGGAAAATTTTTCTGACTGCGACAGAGCCCTTTCGGAAGTGGCACAAGACACCAACCAGCGCATTTGTTAGGTCGGGACCAGTGAGCAAATGGTCGTTGAGGGAAGTCTCTCAGAAGCGAGTAGAACAGTCAAATACGACGCATATTTGTCCTGGTTTCTGCGGATGATACACCCCGTGATGAGGTATGTACCAGGCCGGGCTGTTGTCTATCTCTTCCTCATGGACTCTTTCTGCGTCACCACAGGAGATGATATTCTCCATAAAGGTACAGTAGTCCTTGTAATAGTTTCCATCTTTGTTCAGTCTTCTTTCGAGACCTTTCAGGCGGTGGATAGCGCTGATCTTGTTGTTAGGTAACTCTGGTCGTTCTTTTTTGAACGGCAAGGGCATCTCAAAGTGACCGTTTTCCTTATGTGTGATGTTCTCTTTCAGCTTTGATAAGAACTTCAGGTCATCTTGTGAGATGGGATTATCTTCTTTGAACCTTTCTGAGAAGTCGGACTCTAGGGCCTTTAGTATTTCTGTAGGAGTCACTTCTTTCACTTTGAGCCGATTTACATAATGTACTTCTGTTCGAAGGTTGATTGAAGACTCAACATCCGGTGTCACTTGTTTTACTTCTATATGATGACTCGTTCCGATGGCATCTCCGAAATCAACACAGGGACTTCCACATCCCACGATGCTCCATCCTAGGTCCGTCCGTTGTGCGTAGGGCTGGTTCGATTTGCCGGATACAACTTCCCTTGGTAGAAGCGCTTGGGAGCAGTTATACCCGATGAGCAGGCCTACTTCGCAGTCCAACAGAGGTGCTATGTCTTTCTGAAGGTGCTCCAGGTGGGACCAGGACTTTGCTTTTTCTCTCGTTGGAATGTGAGCTCTGTTGACTAGGATGAACTCTCTTGTATAGGCTGGTGGCAGGGATATCGTCTTGCCTGTATTGTAGCCACGTACTTGTAGATTACTCACTTTTAGAGAGTTTACTGTAGAGGTTGCAGTCATCGTGGCGAGTCGTAACTTGATCTGGTCTTTGTTGGCTTTCAACGTGTCAGCGACTTCCCTTAAAATGAAGGTTGAGTCGCTCTGGGAGTCCAGCAGCGCGTACACAAGGACTTCTTCTGCTGGGCAGGTTGTTGATGATAGCCAGACTGGGATGATTGCAGAGGTGATTGCGCCAACATTACCAACGATGGCTCTGTGAGTCGTAGCCGCTGTAATGGGTATTTCAGGAGGCGTCGATTTAGTTTCCTCTTTATCTTGGTACTCCCTTTCTCTGACGTGTGTAGGTTTCCTGTATTCCTTGGCTCTATCCGAGTGCAGTGATGTAGGGTGCCGCTTGTGGCACACATCGCATTCACTCTTTTTGTTACAATCCTTTGAGAGATGGCCAGGCTTAAGGCAACCGAAACACAGCCTGTTCTCTTTAATGAAAGAGGTTTTTTCTTGTTCTCCTTCTTTCATGAACCTTCTGCATTTGAGCAAGGTATGTCCATCCCTCTTGCAGAAGATACATGTCATGACCGTCTTCTCGTTGGAGCTTGTAGCCAGTACCTTTGCTCCGACGGTCCTATTTCTTCTGTCCTTTGGGTGCTCTGCTTCGCCTTGTTTGATTGAATGCATGGAGGTAATTGGGTGACAGGCGATCCTTACTTCGTAATTCAGGAACGCGATGAACTGGCTGAAAGTTGGGAAATGGCCATGCCGATCTTCCATTTCAACAGACTTTCTACTCCACCTGGCCATCAACCAGTCTGGAAGCTTGGAGATAATCTTCCTATTCTCAGTCGTTCAGGATCGTTCAGTCATTCAGGATTTCCAGGGCCTTTATGTGAATCATAGCCGCCTCACAACTGCGGAGAAAATCAACGAAGCTTCTGAGCTCGAGGCTGTCTTTGTGTCCGATCTTGGGCCACTCATTGAGCTTTTCTCTATAGGACTGTGCGATAGTGAATGGGTTTCCATATCTTTCGTTCAAAAGCTTCCACGCTGCAACATAAGCGTTCTCTGTGCCGAGTAGGAAATAGCCATTGATCGCTTTTCTTGCATCTCCATCTACATACTTGCGGAGATAGTAGATCTTTTCATTTTCCTTGATGTTCTTCTGATCTATCAGAGTTTGAAATGATAGTTTCCAGTCACTGTATAGTAATGGATCCCCTTTGAATACTACAGGTTCGGGAATGGGGATTCTGTTTGAACTCACTGCATCAGCTAGGATCCTGACGAGCTCTGAAGTACTTTCACCCAGGAGGGGGGCTACAGTTCTTGGTGCAGAGAGCACATACAGGGAAGGAGGAGTTGTAGGAGCAGGTATTTGGTTGATTGCTCTCCTCTCGCTATCCACTTCGATGCTTAGCTTCTCTTCTTCTTCTTCTTCTTCTGTAGTCGCCACTTCGTCGTACACTTGGATTCTTGCTTGGGCTGCATTTAGACTTTTCCTTTCCTCCAATTGCTGTACCCTTCTTCTCCTTTCCTCCAGGGCTGTATGCTGCGATACCAATTAAGCTTTGATTGTAGCTTCCTCTTCCTCCAGCCGCTGTATTTCTCTTTGTTCTTGGTCTTGCTCTTCTGTTAGCTTGAGAACAGCTTGGCCTGCAGCGACATCGGCAGCAGCTTCTTGACGTCTTACTGCGGACCCATTTGAACGTACAGAGGTCTTCTTTGAGTTAGAGAAGAGAGAGTGGTTGCTTCCTGTGAATAGAGAACTGTCTTCAGGATAGTCATCTTCTTCTTCAGGTGTATGTCCATGCAGTCGGCTTGAGGCTCTGTTGAAGATGAACGGGTTTCCTGATCTGGCGTGTCAACTCGTCGTAATTCTTCATATGCGCGCTGGACGTCAGCGGAAAAACCACGGATTTCAGTAATGACTGTTTCGAGTTCCTCAGTTACTGTCTCAGTTTGCAATAGTATCTCCTTGGCGCTTCTCACATTTATTTTCCATCTCTTATATACGAATTGGAATCTTCGCTGGAGTCCTATAATTTTCTCCTCTTGCATCTCTCTGCCCTTCTCTGTCAGAGTTATGATTCTTCCACTTTTTCTTGTATTCCTTTCAGCAGTGTCGCCGTCTTTACACCTTTCGGGCTGCTCTTGGGACTCTTCTGTGCCTCTAGGTTCCTCTTCAACCTGTTCGATGATCTGTTCCTTTGGAGCTATTGTGTCATCTTTTTGTTCTAGCTCAGTAATCTCTCCTTTACGTGACATGTTGAAGACTATGTGTAAATGTCGAGTTAATATGCAAGACTAATAAGTGCCTTGTTATTATTACTTGAAGTGTGATTACTTAATTGATTGCTTAGTTATAAATGTAGACTTAAATTAACCAAGCTACTTTACTTGTTTAACTAGGCTGGTTGACTTATTTTATACCAGGCCAATTTACTTGTTTAACTAGGCTGGTTGACTTATTTTATACCAGGCTAATTACTTGTTTAACTAGGCTGGTTGACTTATTTTATACCAGGCTAATTACTTGTTTAACTAGGCTGGTTGACTTATTTTATACCAGGCGAATTACTTGTTAAACTAGGCTGGTTGACTTATTTTATACCAGGCTAATTACTTGTTTAACTAGGCTGGTTGACTTATTTTATACCAGGTAACGTGTATTTTCAATAGATTCTATGTAGCTATAAGTCTCAAGTTGTATAGTGGATAGCTACCTTTACTCTGCTGTGATATTCACACGTTTCAAAAGTTCATTCAAAGGATTGGAGACGGAGCCAGCGCTACCGGTGCAAAACAGTCTGACTGTTTTTTATTGTAATATAACAGAGTTCACAGCTTCAATTATTTCTATCTATAAACCGCTCGTCAGAAGAGTCTCCTCGTTTGGTAGCGTCTCTGTTCTCGTTCAGTGTTGGAGTGTTTCAGGTCCGAGTCTCAAGCTGCTTTTCGCCTCCGTCTCCTCTGGTTTAGTTTTCGTCTCAGCGCTCCTCCTTCACCAATGTCCCATATCTGTGTTATATAGGACTCAAAACCCATCCCCCCGTAATCGAGTCTTTGGAATGTGATGTCACATTTCAAAGACTCCAGCATTCGCCTGATTGGCTAACGCCCTGTGCTGGCTGTCTCTGTATGTAAGGAGACAGCCTATTTTTGGCCTGGGTCGTTTTCTGAATAGAAATCAAACTTAGTTTGATTATAACCTTTTCTGGCAGCACAGTTCAACATTTTCACTTTCTATAACATGAAGCATTTTCATACATAGAATACAGTATGCTATCTATACATTTTCAGCTTTGTAACCACATTACTACTGTTAGGTTGATAGAATGATGTCTCAAGAGAAAACAATAGTGTTTTATTTAATAAGCAATGCATCAGGAGAAAGGCAATACTGTTGTTTAATATACCAACTAATTAAGTATGGTTGTTTAGTTCACTTTGCTTTAGAGTTTTATTACCAATTTGTTTTATATCATTAATGATACTTTTTGCCTTTATCAGTGTCCAATTTGTCTCATTCTTGGTACTATATTGCTTGCGTTTTCTTGCTGTTTTCCCTACATTATATTTTAATTAATAATTCTTTTTAGTTTGGAGTTTAGCTTTTTGCTCAGTTGTGTAAGGCATAATATGTTTTGACCAGCTGCCTTTTCTCTATCTCCTCCTAGGGCCTAGTTTAGCTGACAAGTTTCAACAGCCCCCTGACTTCAAACTGTATTCTAATTTTTATGATTGGAGCCGGTTCCTGTTTCTTTAACAACCTTATCTCCTTCCTGACAGAAGGTTGTTTGAAAAAGGGGGGCTTTCTCACAATGGTCAACTTGCTGTCTTACCCTAAAATACACACAACCTCCTGTTTGATCATCAGCATATAGTCTGGAGGGATCAGTTTTATGACCTTAGCAACCCACTTTGTTGGGTGTCACGAGAATGTCCGCTACTCATCCAAGGTCTATTATTGACGAGCCAGGGTATTTACTGCTTACAAGCTGTGACCTATCTTCTTTGAGATCCTGTTTCTTAAATTCATTACTTAGCACTAGATTATAAATTTTGATTTAATTAATTTACGACACAGGCTAATTACTTGTTTAACCAGGCTGGTTGACTTATTTTATACCAGGATAATTACTTGTTTAACTAGGCTGGTTGACTTATTTTATACGAGGCTAATTACTTGTTTAACTAGGCTGGTTGACTTATTTTATACCAGGCTAATTACTTGTTTAACTAGGCTGGTTGACTTATTTTATACCAGGCTAATTACTTTACTAATGTAGGCTGAATTCCCCTTTACTCTAAGTGTATCAAATAAGGTTGAACAATGAAATTGCACGTTTAACCTCAAGGCTCTTATTTTCAATACATGCATTAATGGGGATCTAAACTACAGAAGAATACGTGTTTCAAAATGTTACAAATCAAACACATGGAAAAGAGGCGACACCTTGTAGCTGTGACTCACTCCTATCACCCTTCTAATACGTTTACAAAATTACCCTTTGTGGAATCACTTCTTCTTGAGTGTCCAACCTTATGGCTTTTGCAAATATATAGCTCTGTGCAACTGTTTGCCTTGTTAGTACATCTACAATATTACCCTTTGTGGATCACTTCTTCTTGAGTGTCCAACCTTATGGCTTTTCTTGCAAATATAACTCTTGATGCAACGTTGCCTTTTTGGTGATGAAAGCGAGTTGAAACTTTACGCGGATGGCGTCATTCCTTGGTGCTGTTGTTGATAAACGTTGTCTTGAACACCGGCGCCATCTTGTGGTTTACACCGTCACCGTGGTCCATCCCACGCACTGCTTCATGACGAGCGATGAGACGAACACCGGCGGCACCATCTTGCTTCCAACTTGACTTAACGTGCAGTTAAGATTTTACTGTGACATCCTCGGGCACGACGCAAAACACAAGTTGATTTCTTGAACTGATTTTAATGAAGAAGCATCCAAAACTTCATCCAAACCTTCTTCCAAACCGTAAAATCTGTATGAGTACAAATACATACAAAAGATACCATTACTATCACAAGTCCATTACCAATGGTTGGAAAGTCACTATACATATACCACAATTGTTATCTCTGCATATGGCTCGCCGACAACAAACTATCATTACACATGGGCAAAACAGAGTCCATTCTCTTCGGTTCAAATAACAAACTCAGCAAGACTGACGACTTCTCGGTTACAGTGGGTGACAATATTGTCACAAGGAAAGATGAAATTACCTACCTGGGTTCCATCCTAGAGGCTAATCTTTCCTGTGACAAAATGGCATCCAATGTAATAAAAAAAGTCAACCAACGAACGCGATTCTTGTACCGGATCTCCTCTCTGGTAAACAAGAATACCCTGAAGACTCTAGCAGGAGCACTCATTCAAGGGTACTACGACTATGCTTGCACCTCATGGTACCAAAGCACCTCAAAGGCACTAAAAAACAAATTACAAACATCTCAAAACAAGCTAGTCAGACTACTACTTGACCTGACTCCTAGAACCCACCTCACCCCTGCCCACTTTGACAACCTAGGATGGCTTAGAGTAGACGACAGAGTACAGCAACTTGCAATGGGCCTGGTCTACAAGATACACTACGCGACCAAGGTACCCATGTACATGTCAAAATACTTCCCAAAGGTCAGTGAATACCACGATCACAACACCAGAGGGAGCTCCACAAATCATGTAAAACCCAGATTCGGCTCAAACAAGGGACTAAACACGTTTCGCAATTATGCCACATCAATGTGGAACGCCCTGCCTAAAGCTGTAAAGGAATGTGAATCACTACCCACCTTCAAAAACACTCTCAAAAAACACCTACGTGAGACTGCAATTCGAAACTGGCCCCTACAAATGTCCTAACCTAGTTGTACAGTAAATGACCAAGTAAGGCTTTGTCAACATTCCAATGTACAGTGTAAAATGTGTGTGTGTCCCCTACCCAACCCCCCCCCCCCCCCCCCCCCCCCCCCCCACCTCCAATGTACAGCCCTCACCCAACCCACCCAACCCCACCCCACCAACCTCCTCCAATGTACAGTTTCTACGCCAAATGTATATACACTCCTTTTCTGGACACTTTTGTATCACAAACAGTACTGTATTTGCAAATCTGATATGTCATAAATGTATAGATGTAGCAGTACTGTCTATCTGTATGTCATGTATGTCATATATGTTATGATGAATTGAAAATGGGGGACCCTGGTGGAAACAAGACGAAAGTCTTTCTCTGGTCTGCATCCCCTTAACAATTGTATGTATTGAGATGTACTGTACTGTACCCATTCTGCAATCTGTTAATAAACTTTTCAATCAATCAATCAATCAATCTATCAATCAATACCTTATTGGCTGCGTGCCAGTAGGCCTACATGAGAACATCGATGCTTTACTGTAGTGTGTCTTCTGTCAGTTTCTTAGAAGATTGTCTTGATACGTTGGCTTGATGGCTTGTTCTTTAGTTATTAGAATGGCAGGTAATTTTATTACCACTCAAGTTCATGGTTCCAACGCAAGAGAGAAGGCGGAAACACGTCACCGGATACCAGGGGTGTCAACTCTCGTGAGATGTGGTAATTGCACAAATAAAATAGAAAAAACAGTGCGCCACTAATATATATCTTATATAAAACAAATAAGAAATACATTGAAAAGCAATTGAGTGTATACTATTATACAAAATAAGCATATAAATTGTAAACATAAATAACTATATTAAACAACTGTTAACCATAGCTGCAGTTACATTAATGACTACACGGAGACAGTGCTGGACTTTGTTTGTACTTTGGTGGAAGAAACAATCCCCACTACCACAATTAGAGTTTACCCAAACCAAAAGCCCTGGGTAGACAAATCCGTCCGTGAGGCTCTGAAAGTGCGCACCTCAGCATACAACGCTGGGCTTGTGGCAGGCAACATGAATGACCACAAGGTGGCGAGATACAACGTCAGGAGAGTAGTAATAGAAGCAAAAAGGCGCTACAGGAATAAAATTGAACTCCAATATGAACAGGCTGACTCTAGAGCCATAGATATCTATAGAACACTAGATAGCTTAAGGCGGAGTCACCAGCGTCACTGAACCGCCGCCATCTTGCCAGGGGCAGCCTTGAGTGAGAGTGAGTGAGCTGCACAGACAAAAATACTCATAACTCGCTGAAATATTGACGGATTTACAAACGGGTTGGTTTGCTATAAACATCAAAGATGTAGTTATGATACTGCATACTTATAAAAAAAAAATTAACAATGTTTTTTTTTTACAAACCGCTTGAATCATAGCCACGTTAATAATGCTTGTAATAAACCAAACCGTTTGTAAATCTGTCAATATTTCAGCGAGTTGTGAGTATTTTTGTCTGTGCAGCTCACTCACTCTCACTCAAGGCTGCCCCTGGCAAGATGGCGGCGGTTCAGTGACGTCGCTCTCCATTGGCCAGCAGCGCGGGCAAGCTATCTAGTGTTCTATAGATATCTATGTCTAGAGCTATGTGGCAGGGCCTCAGAACGATGACAGATTACAAAGGCACCTCCCTCAAGCTGAACAGTGACATCTCCTTAGCAAATGATCTCAATACCTTCTATGCAAGGTTTGAGGCTGGGAATAACAACACCAGCCGACAAGCCACTGCAATGGAGGGGGGGGGCTGCTGATGGAGACTCAGTGTTCAGGGTAACAGAACATGAGGTGAGGAGGACCTTCAAGAAAGTGAATATCAGGAAGGCAGCAGGACCGGACGGTATCCCTGGCCGCGTCCTAAAAGTCTGTGCCGACCAACTGGCCCCGGTATTGACTGACATATTTAACCTGTCCTTGGAACAGGCTGTCATCCCCACCTGTCTGAAGAAGTCCACTATTATCCCTGTACCCAAAAAATCCAAGCCTGCTTGCCTCAACGACTACCGCCCTGTAGCTCTCACCTCCATAGCCATGAAGTGCTTTGAGAAGCTAGTAAAGGGCTACATCTGCTCCTCCCTCCCCATCAACCTGGACCCCCTGCAATTTGCATACCGCCCCAACAGGTCCACAGAGGACGCCATAGCCCATGTGCTGCACACAGCAGCATCACACCTGGACAAGAGGCAGGGTAACTATGTGAGAATGCTGTTCATCGACTACAGCTCAGCATTCAATACCATAGTCCCCTCCAAACTCATAGCCAAGCTCAGGGACCTGGGCTTGACCTATGACCTCTGCCAGTGGGTCTTGGACTTTCTGACGGGCAGACCCCAGGTGGTGAGAGCAGGCAACTGCACCTCCTCATCCATCACTCTCAACATAGGGGCCCCCCAGGGCTGTGTTCTGAGTCCCCTCCTCTACTCCCTGTACACACATGACTGTGTGGCACAGCGGAACAACAACACAATCATCAAATTTGCTGACGACACAGTAGTGTTGGGCCTGATCTCTGCAAACGACGAGAGGGCCTACCTGGAAGAGGTCAAGGTCCTAGCGGGATGGTGTCAAGAGAACAGCCTCTCCTTGAACGTCAGCAAAACAAAGGAGATGATTGTGGACTTTAGGAGGTCAGGGGTCAGGGACTACAGCCCCCTCAGCATCGACGGGGCATCGGTTGAGAGAGTGAACAGTTTTAAGTACCTCGGAGTCCACATATCCGAGGACTTGACATGGACCACACACATTCAAGTCAAGTCAAGTCAGTTTTATTTGTATAGCACATTTCCAGGCAGCGGCAGCTGACACCAAAGTGCTTCACAAGCAAGTTGATAAAAACAAATGAGTGTGAGGCAAGGTATAAGATTAAAAGAAAGAAAAAAAAAACATAGCAAAGCAATGAAAGCAACAAAACAAACAATATGGTGCAAGATATAGGATTAAAAACATAATAAAGCAATGAAAGTAATAAAAACTGGTAGGACACAGTAAACAAAGAGGATAGAAGGGCCAGGGGTCTAGTGGTGGTTAAGTAGGGGGGAAGGCCAAGGAGAACAGGTAGGTTTTCAAGAGTGATTTAAAAGCCTGTACGGTCTGGGCAGTCCGTACGCTGAGGGGGAGGCTGTTCCACAGTCTAGGCGCTGCGGTGGAGAAAGCTCTGTCTCCCCTAGTTTTGAGCCTGGTTCTGGGTACCACCAATAGCATCTGGTCAGCTGATCTGAGGGATCGGTGGGGGGTGTGGCGGTGCAGGAGCTCGGACAGATAGGAGGGAGCCGTGCCATTTAATGATTTAAAAACATTTAGTGCTAATTTAAAATCGATCCTGAAGCTAATAGGCAGCCAGTGGAGCGAGGCCAAAACTGGGCTGATGTGTTCGTATTTTCTTGTTTTGGTGAGGAGGCGCGCGGCTGCGTTCTGCACCAGTTGTAGGCGGCGGAGGAGGGACTTGTCAATGCCCGTGTACAGAGCATTGCAGTAGTCGATGCGGGTGGTGACAAAGGCATGTATCACCGTCTCTAGGTTACTTTGGGAGAGGTATGCCTTTGTCTTCGCCAGGAGTCTAAGGTGGTAAAAGCTATTTTTCACTACGGCGCTGACCTGTCTATCGAATTTAAAATTACTGTCAAAGATGACCCCGAGGTTCCTGACAGAGGTGGAGAGGTTTGGGCCCAGGGGACCAAGTGCGTCAATGAGAGGGGGCGGGGGGGCACTATTAAAAACAATGACCTCGGTTTTCCCTTCGTTCAATGTCAGGGAGTTTTCGGACATCCAGCACTTGATTTCTGCCAGGCAGTCAAGCAGTGGTTCTATTGATGTCTTCCCTTGGGTGGGCTTTAAGGGGAGGTAAACCTGCACGTCATCGGCGAAGCAGTGGAATGAGATATTGTGTTTTGCCAAGATCTGGCCTAGGGGGAGTATGTATAGGAGGAAAAGAGTGGGACCCAATATCGAGCCCTGGGGCACCCCGCAGGTGAGGGGGGCCACAGAGGAAGTGAGATCACCGAGTTGGACAGAGAAGGTCCTATTACTCAGGTAGGACCGGAACCAGTCTAAGACGGGGCCCCTAAGGCCTACGTAATGCTCGAGGCGAGCTATAAGGATGTGGTGGTCTACCGTGTCAAAGGCGGCTGAGAGGTCAAGGAGTAATAGTAGGGATGAGTTTCCTGCATCAGCAGCTGTAATCAGGTCATTTAAGACACGGAGGAGGGCCGTTTCAGTGCTGTGTCGTGGTTTAAAGCCAGATTGGAATTTGTCATGGATGTTGTTGTGTTCAAGGAATGATTGTAACTGTATGTAGACTATGCGCTCCAGGATTTTTGATAAAAATGGTAGTTGTGAGATGGGTCTAAAATTGGCGAAGACAGAGGGATCGAGGTTGGGCTTCTTTATCCGGGGCTGGACCACAGCGTGCTTAAAGGCAGCCGGGACGCATCCAGTGCTGAGGCAAGCGTTTAGTAGTGGTAGTAATGTGAGGAGGACAGGGTCAGGTACTTCCTTTAGAATGCGTGAGGGGAGTGCGTCTGAGGGGCAATTTGTCTGTGACTAAGTTGGAAATGTAAGCTGTTTTTGCAGTTTTGACAGCCGTTTGGTAGATGGACAGAGCGCTGTGTAGGATTTGGAGGGATACATGCAACCTGTCCTTCCTCCACTTCCTCTCGGCACGTCTACATACACATCTGAGAGTACGCGTGGATTCATTTAGCCAGGGTTTGGGGAGGGGTTTTATGCGTTTAGTTTTAAAAGGTGCTACAGTATTTAAAATATCGGTGCATGACTCATTGAACATGGAGCGATAGTCATCGATATTTGGGACACTGTTTGCATTTAGGACACAAATTGGGGAGCTGGAGAAGGCTTCAGAAAAGTGGGCAGTAGTATTAGAGGTAAACGTGCAGGATTGTTTTGTAGGTACATGAGGGGAAATAGCAGAGCAGGGGATTTTAATGGAGAAAACAATAGGTGAGTGGTCAGAGAAAGCAGCAGCACATATGTCAATTATATTGACAGATAGCCCAAATGACAGAACGAGATCAAGTGTGTGTCCTTTTTCATGCGTTGGTACTGTGACAGATTGGGTGAGGTTGAGAGAGTCAATGAGATTTAGGAAATCTTGCGACAGGGGATGTGATTCGCAACACACATGGATATTAAAATCGCCGCATAGGAGAATGTGATCGTATCTAACCATCAGTCCGGAGAGGAAGTCCATGAAGTCATTTAAAAAGTCCTTGTTGTATTTAGGCGGGCGGTATATGACGGCGCAGAACACGACGGATGACAAGTTTAGTTCAAAAGATTGAACTTCGAAACGAGTGTACTTCGCTGCCGGCTGTGACAGGCGGTAGTGGAACGTGGATTTGAACACCGAGGCTATTCCACCCCCTCTGCCCGAGGGGCGAGGAGTGTTGAAGAAAGTGCATTCGGGGGGGAGAAGTTCAGAGAGCGGCATTAGCTCGCCAACTTGGAGCCACGTCTCGGTAATGAACATGAAGTCCAGGCCACGGGAGGTGAAGAAGTAATTTATAATGAACGTTTTGTTGGCTATCGACCTAGCATTCAACAGGGCTAAGTGGAAGTTTAGCTCTGGGCTAGCCGGCGGTGGGGCGCGCTCCAGCCGCCGAAGGACATCAAAACACACACCACCGCTCGGCCTGCGGGCCCATGGAATACAGCGCTGATGCGGGGGGTCCCGCGTCAGCCCAAGGGGAGCAGGGCCAGGCGAGGGGGTGACGGCAGACAGTGACAGTGTTGTGAAGAAGGCACGGCAACGCCTCTACTTCCTCAGGCGCCTAAGGAAGTTCCAAGTCAGTCAGAAGATCCTTAAGAACTTCTACTCATGTACAATAGAGAGCATCCCGACTGGCAATATCACCTCCTGGTTTGGGAATAGCACCGCACAAGACCGTAGCAGACTACAGCGAGTGGCCCGTTCAGCCGAACGCACAATTGGAGGGGGGCTTCCCACTCTCCAGAACATTTACAATAAGCGTTGCATGGGTAAGGCTAAGATAATTATCAAAGACTCCAGCCACCCAAACAACTGCCTCTTTGAACTGCTGCGGTCAGGCAAGCGATACCGGAGTCTAATGGCAAGCACAGAAAGACTCAGAAGAAGCTTCTATCCCCAGGCCATCAGGATGCTCAACAAACAATAACACTATGTAACAACCATCAAATGCACTCACAGCACACACATCCACACGCACACACTCACTTTAAACAAACAACTCACTGCAGCACCCACTTTACACACTTTAGAACACCTAAACACACTTTATATTTATTGGTAAAGAATTTGCACTACAACCCATACCTCATTACACCTTACTGTAAATTGTACCTCAATTGTACCTCATCCCATTTCTGCTTTGCACTATATAGTATATTGTATATTAGTATATTGTATAGTATATTGTATGGTAACTCAGTTACTTCATTGAACATTGTACATATGTACATACTGAACACTTGTGCCTACGTACGTGACTTCTATTTTATACTTGCTATACTTATTTTATTTTATTTTATACTTATCTATTTTGTCTAGCACAGTCTCTGGAGCGTAACAGAAAGAAGCATTTTGTATAAAAGTATTCTGTACTTCTGTATGACAACTAATAAAGAAACTTGAAACTTGAACTTGGACAGACCCGGCAGAGAGGAAGGATGGGAGAAGATATGGGGAGGAGACATTCGGCAAAGGTCGCCGGGTCGCGTGTATATTTTTCCTAACGGAGTTGCACTTCCGCGTTCGGTTTGCGCAATCTGATTGGCCACTGACTCTACGCTCAAACAGCGTGTTACGCTAGTTCTGCTAACAGCCTGCAGCCAGCATTATCCAATTCATATCAATCGAAATAACGTATTGTTTTCATCTCTCTATATTAACGTGATTCCATCAACACAACAAAAAATTTCAAAACACGACAAGACAGTTTGCGTCACTTCCCACGGTTCTCGGCACTTATTCTACCGGTAGTGCGGTAGTTGTTGCCACGGTATTGGGTCTTTGGGTGAATACTTCATTGGCGCGGAAGAAGAACACTGATAGCGGTGTGTGGACCGTCCCGCGAGCCCCAGACCACCGCCCGCAAGCCCAGACCACCGTCCCGCGAGCCCCAGACCACCGCCCCGCAAGCCCCAGGCCACCGCCCTGCGAGCCCCAGACCTCCGCCCGCGAGCCCCAGACCACCACCCCGCGAGCCCCAGACCACCGCCCCGTGAGCCCCACGGGACGAGACCAGGTAAAATTTTAGGCGCACGGGAAACAAGGCTCGCAGGACGATGGTCTGGGGCTGGCGGGGTGGTGGTCTGGGGCTCACGGGCGGTGGTCTGGGGCTCGTGGGACGGTGGTCTGGGGACGGTGGTCTGGGGCTCGCGGGCGGTGGTCTGGGGGTCTGGGGACGGAAGTGCAACGCGGAAGTGCCGAACGCGGAAGTGCAACTCCGTTAGGGAAAATATACATGCCGCCAGGTCCGGGAGTCGTGTTGCACTGCAGTGCGCTATGTGGTACCTCACCCTGACGCCCCAACCTGCTCCATAACTTGATTGATTAAGAGAAACATTACACACTGGGCCTCATGCATGAAGCGATATAAGAACAGATTTTGTTCTTAACTAGCATTTCCTCTTATGGGATTCAGCAAAGTTTTCTTATTGCTGCTTTTTTCTCAGGCAAGAACAAATTATAAGAGTGGTCGAGAGCACTTTTAGCACCGTTTTAGTAGATAAAATAAAAAAATATATATAAAATGGTGAGAGAGGAAGGAGTTCATGGGTTGAAAGCAAACCATTGGTCAATTGCCCCCAAATACAGTACCCCCAAATACGACTTTATAAACCCATGCAGAACTTTTCAATAATAATAATAATTATTATTATAACTTATTGCGTGCGTTCTGCTTCTGAAATGGATTATATATTGCTGTTAGAACAGTTAGATGCTGGCTGCCCAGTCCGTACGCATATAACGCATATTTACAACCTCTCCTCTCCTCTCCTCTCCTCTCCTCTCCTCTCCTCTCTTCTCTTCTCTGTATAGATGAAGATGTAGCAGTACTGTCTATCTGTATGTCATGTAGTATGTCATATAGGTTATGATGAATTGAAAATGGGGGACCCTGATGTAAACAAGACTAATGTAGTGCCGGAGGAAAGAGGAATGAACGGAGGTAACGTAATGCTTGTTTATTATACAAAGCCACGTCAGTAAACAAGAACACAAGAGCACATGAATCAATTAATGAATAACAGCGAGTGCAACCGCAATAGATGTCCCCTCTGGCCGTGGCGCCAGATCATTCGTTCCCTCCCACTACACAACACATTCAGAGGAGAACACGTAACCAATAATGTAGTCACTACACCAGCCCCCCCCAGTGTTCACCTCAATATACAAAATCCTCACGGTGAGGAGGGCGTATGGCGTATGGCCCTACAACTGTAGGTAAAGTCAGGAGGTGCGGGAGGGGGTGTGACAGCGTCCGTCACATCCTCCTGCCGAGCAGGATGGGGGTCAGTGACCAGACGCTCACGAGCGGCGGGGGGTCTGAGGGGTCGCAGGGGGGAATGGCCCCGGCGTGGCAGGGGAGGTAGGACCGGGGGCCGGCCTCTGCGCGGCGGCAGGGCCAAGTCCAGGGGCAGTTCAAGGTCCAAGTGTGCCGGCTTGAGGCGATCCACGGACACACACTCAGGCCTACCCCCCACGTCGACCACAAAGTTCTTGGCCCTGGCCTCGATGACGCGGAAGGGTCCGTCGTAAGGAGGGCGTAGTGGAGTCCTGTGGCCATCGTGACGGATGAACACGAACCTCGCCGAGTGCAGCTCCGGGGGCATCCTCGACGTGGGGACCCCATGCTGCGTAGTCGGGACCGGGACGAAAGTCCTGGCGCTGTCCAGCAGCGAGGCGCGCTGAGCAGCGGCAGACCAGGGCTCTGTCGACCTGGGAATAAAGTCACAGGGGACCCGTAGCGGCTGTCCAAAAACCAGCTCGGCCGACGACGACTGGAGGTCCTCCTTTGGCGCTGTCCTGAGCCCCAGCATGACCCACGGGAGCTTGTCCAGCCAGTCGCCGTCCGTGAGGCTGGCTCGAAGGGCGGCCTTCATGGAGCGATGAAAACGCTCGCAGAGCCCATTTGCCTGCGGATGGTAGGCGGTCGTATGGTGGAGCTTGACCCCCAGACTCTCCGCCACCGCCGCCCACAGTTCCGAAGTGAACTGTGAGCCACGGTCAGAGGAGAGATCAGCCGGGGTGCCGTAGCGGGCGACCCACACCGTGATGAACGCCTGGGCCAGGTCGGGGGCCATCGTTGAGGAGAGCGGGACCGCCTCCGGCCAGCGAGTTGTCCTGTCCACCATGGTGAAAAGGTAGTTGTATCCGTGCGAGGGGGGCAGCGGTCCTACCAGGTCCACGTTGACATGGTTGAACCTCCGCTCGGGCACAGAGAACTGTTCCTGCTTCCTGCCAGGGTGAGACAAACCGTGTATGGCCTCGAAGGCAGGGCGTCTCCAGTTGGCGGGGACTACCGGCCGCGGCTGACCCATGGAGACGTCGCACAAGAGCGTAACCCCCGCGTCACCGAACACTACCTCCTCCAGGCGCAGTCCAGTGTCCGACAACTTGAGCGCTTGGACGGCAGGATCGGCGGCCTGGTCCGCAGCCATGCTGACGTAGTCCAAACCCAGCTGCACCGCACCGACCACCGCCCTGGAGAGACAATCTGCCACCTGGTTGGACTTCCCAGCAATGTGCTGGATGTCCGTGGTGAACTCGGACACGTAGGCGAGCTGGCGCTGCTGGCGGTCGGACCACGGCTCTGCCGCCTTGGACATGGCGTGCGTGAGCGGCTTATGGTCAACGTAGGCCGTAAACTCGCGTCCCTCCAGCAAGAAACGGAAGTGCCTGACAGCAAGCCACAGCCCGAGGAGCTCCCTGTCGAACGTGCTGTACCTCTGTTCCCTGGGCGACAGCTGGCGGCTGAAGAAGGCAAGCGGCTGCCAGGCGTCCCCAACCCACTGCTCGTACACCGCTCCCACAGCAAAGTCAGAGGCGTCCGTGGTGAGAGCGGTGGGCGCAGAGGGCGAGGGGTGGGCCAACATGGCCGCGCGGGCCAGGGCCTCCTTGGTGTCTTGAAAAGCCTTGACCCGCTCCACCGTCCAGTCCACCGGCTGCTTCACCGTCTTGCCCTTCTGGGCGTCATACAGAGGCCGCAGGATGTGAGCGATGTGGCGGAGGAAGCGATAATAAAAGGTCACCATCCCGATGAACCCCTTGAGCTCGCTGACTGTGCGGGGGCGCGGAAATGCGACCGCTTCCACCTTCGAGGGGAGGGGGGTCACCCCCTCCGCGGAGACCCGGTGCCCGAGGAAGTCGATGGCGCCCCGCCCGAACTCACACTTCGCCGGGTTGACGATCAGCCCATGCTGGCTGAGCCGTGAGAACAGGGTTCGGAGGTGGGACAGGTGCTCCTCCTCTGTGGCGCTCGCTACGAGGATGTCGTCCAAGTAGACGAAGAGGAATGGAAGGTCCCGGAGCACCGAGTGCATGAGGCGCTGGAAGGTCTGCGCCGCGTTCTTCAGGCCGAACGGCATTCTCAGGAACTCGAAAAGCCCAAAGGGTGTGACGACGGCCGTCTTGGGGACGTCATCGGGGTGCACCGGTACCTGATGGTACCCCCGTCAGGCCATGTGAGCGGATCGGAGCGTGAGCGGCGCGGGGAGCGGAGTGGGTTTTAAAATGGGTCGGCGCGACGTCCGGAGCGAGAGTTCTCCTCCGCTCCAATCCACTCCGGGCCGCTCACACAGTGGTTTAACACTGATGTAATAATATACATGTAGTACAATGCCAAAGCAACAGATGGCGATGTACAAACATGAAGGCCATTTTCAACCAATGAGAATTGAGAAGGGTGAACCTGTGATATCCTGTTCAGGCTTTGTCACTCACAGGATGTTAGAAAAGTATCGACGCCATTGTTGTTGTTGTTAGCTTACATGCTAACATTAATGGCAGCGACCATAGCATTGTGGCTTGGCTAACTATCATCGCTTAATAGAGCTAGTGAATGGATAAACAACGTTATTTAACATTGCAGAATGGGTACAATTACAATGCGGCTCAATACAAACAATTGTTAAGGGGCCCAGGGGGTGTAGACTGTTGTAGTTTGAGCTAATTTACACCATGCTCCAAACATTTAAAAAAAAAAAAAGCCGAGTGATCTGGCGCGGGGAGCGGGGAGCGCTCGATTCAAGGTGATCGGTGAGGGAGCGGAGAGCGACTTGGGGGCGGGGTCAACATGAGCGATTAGCGGAGCGGACCAAGCTTTAAAGAGCGAAGAGCGGATTTCTCGGCCGCGCCGATCCACTCACGTGGCCTGACCCCCGTACCAGGTCCACTTTTGAGAAGAAGCGACGCCCAGGGGCTGTTCGAGCGCCGAACGATGCCCACCTGCTCCATGTGCGCAAACTCCGCCCTGGCGACTGCCAGCTTCTCCGGGTTGAGGCGTCTGGCCCTGGCGTAGAGGGGAGGCCCACTGGTCTCAATGTGGTGCTCCACCCCGTGTTTCACCGTGGGCGTGGAAAAAGTGGGCTTGCCCAGGTCGGGGAACTCAGCGAGTAGCCGAAGGTACTGGTCACTTTCGGCGAGTGTATTGGACCACCCGCCGTAAACGGCCTCCCCCTGCGTACATGCAAAGGAAGCAAAAGTCTGTGAGTTGACCAGGCGCTTGTTCCCCACGTCCACTAGCAGGTTGTGGGTGCACAGAAAATCCGCGCCAAGGAGGGGGAATGTGACAGCCGCCACGACAAAATCCCACGAAAAACATTGTCCTCCGAAGCACACGTCCACCGCCCTTGTGCCGTAAGAGCGGATGGGTGTGCCGTCCGCACCCGCCAACTGCGGACCGCGCTCCTCCCTTGCCACATCCGACCTCTCTGCCGGAATGATGCTCCACTGGGCACCCGTGTCGCAAAGGAAACTGCGACCAGAGGCGGTGTCTCGGATGAAGAGCAGCCTGTTGGTGACGCCAGCGCTCAGGGCCACTACTGAGCGCCGGCCCCGCCATTTCCCGTAGGTCCGAAGGTGTAGGGCGAGCGGCACCGTCTGGCCTTGGCGCCAAACGTGGCATGGAAGAAGCAATGGCCCGCTGCGTTACCGTGCTGGCCAGAAGGTCTGGCGTCCTCCCTCGCTCTCCTGCGACGGTCCGGTGGCGGGGCGGTCGCGGGAGCGAGCAGGTCAGTGGACCGCTGAGGCATGGCCAAAACAAAACAGTCCGCCTCCCTGGCCAGGGCGCGGGGGGCCACGATGTCGGTGTTGGCCAGTGCCATCCTCACTAGTGCCGGCAGCGTGCGCATGAACAGCTCCGTAAAGAGGATCATGGGGTCTTCGGTCCCCAGCAAATTCAGCATCCTCTCCATGCGCGCAGAAGGTCTCTCGTCTCCCAATTCCGACATAGCAAATAGGCGGCGCACCCTCTCTGCAGCGGACAGTTCAAAGGTGTCTAGCAGTAGGGTCTTGAGGCGCTCATATTTGTTTGTCGCCGGGGGATCAGACAAAAAACCTACCACTCTAGCTGCGGTGGAGCTGCCCAACACTGCCACCGTGTGGTTGTACCGGTCGTCGTCATCATGTACGTTGCTCTTGTTGAAGTTTGCCTCCACGATAGCAAACCATGCAGCCGGAGTCGACTCCCAGAACTCAGGTAGCCTGAGCGTGGGCACGCGCGCACCATGCGCTTCCCTGACGGGGGATGGTGATGGCTGCCGATGGCCTGAACGTCTCCCTCGTCCGGACATTTTGAAAGAATGTTCGTTCGCTGATTATTGTACACAATTCGGTAACAAAAATCCGCGTCGGGGTCACCAGTGTAGTGCCGGAGGAAAGAGGAATGAACGGAGGTAACGTAATGCTTGTTTATTATACAAAGCCACGTCAGTAAACAAGAACACAAGAGCAGATGAATCAATGAATAAATAACAGCGAGTGCAACCGCAATAGATGTCCCCTCTGGCCGTGGCGCCAGATAATTTGTTCCCTCCCACTACACAACACATTCAGAGGAGAACACGCAGGGGTGCAGTCGTGCACACACGCGGTTACACGCCGTGTTATTAGATCACTGAGGCAGAACTAAGTACGCGCGATCACGCACGGATGTGTACTCGCGTGTACGCGCACACAAAAATGCGCTGTATCCATTCGTTGTGACTAAGTACCCGGCCGGCCGCCACCGTTTTACATAACAAAAAGCGCAGGTAGACTAGGTGTCTGGGTGTTGGCTATCTGAATGCATCTCCCCCTTCATTCTGTGTGACGGCAGTGGAGGTGAATACTAATGTGGCTCGGAATTCGTGATGGGGGTCTACCTGCTTATGATTGAATCAAGCGTCTGCCGTGCTGCGCGCCAGCTTTCCAATTGCTCTCGCGCGCGCACATTCACACAAATAGAGAGCAAGAGCGTGTATGATCAGGCACGCGGGAACTATAAAACGGCAGGGGGTGCTGGGGGGTCGCCAGATGAAAAAATAAATAAAAATAAAAATAATTTTTTTTTTTTTTTTTTTTTTTTTTTTTTGTCAGGCCACTGAACTTAGAAGCAGGCCAGGCCAGTGTTTCTATTTGCACCAGCGCAATAGGTAGATAACCTAGGTGGGGAACAACCAGGAGATCACTGCAACTCACACAAGTTGGAGAACTATCTCTCTCTCTCTCTCTCTCTTGCTCTCACACACACACAAAGGGAGCCGCATGTGATTGGTGGAGGCTGGATCCTTACGAAAAACTGCTAATCATTGACACATGCTAGCCTGTAATAATCCCCCCCAGAAAAATTTACTTTGCATTTGATATATTGCAAATATATGCCATCACACACACTGGCATTTAAAGGGTTAGAATTATAAAATGAATATATGGTGTTATGATCAGGGCTGAAGTTGAATAAAATATTGTATTTATCAATTACAAAAAACTGAAAATCCATAAAAATCTGTGTTGTTGCTAATCATACATATGCTAGCCTGTTTTTTAACAATAAGTTGTGATGCCATCACAAACACTGGCATTTAAAGGGTACAAATAAAAAAAATGCCTGCACCAGAATGCAGGAAATTAAGTCTTTGTAACAAAAAATAATTTTTTTTACCTCCTATAATAGTGGGGGTCGCGGCTCTCTGACACCGTTTTTTTTGGGTCGCGGCCTGAAAAATTTGGGAACCCCTGGTCTAGCCTGTACCCCCCAGACATGTTGCTGGCCCCGTCAAAACAGTATCCTATCAGCCTCTCCATGGGCAGGTCGAGGCGTAAAAGTATTTTATACACAAAAACAGCGTCTCGGCTGTTGTGTCTGGGCCGGGCATTGTAAAAACCCCAAAAGAAGTTCTGAGCTTCCAAGTTGTCATCGGCTAACTGTATATTACACGAGAATTGTTCTTTTCCAGTGAGTGACATCAGTGGTTCCGTCAGCGCTCAAGCCAAAGATTGGGCTTTTGGATGCTTTGCCTCTAATTTGTCGCTGAATATCATGGGCAAGCAGCTGTAAGATTTCGTTTTGGATGTTGTTGGACATCCAGTTGTCTCTCTTTTGGAGCCAATTCTTCAACTCGGGATCAGACTCGGTGCGCACTCTTTCCATCATGAGCTGCCATAACACCCCATCCCTATTTGCATCACCCCTCAGTGGAAGCCCCTGGCGCCCGAGGGGGGGTATAGGGGAACAGACTCCGTTAACTCTTCAATACCTGATGCTGAGGCTGAACCTGTCGTCTCTGTCTCTCTCTGACGTTTATCAGATTTAGTGGGACTGTCACTGGGACCGGCGGGACGTTTCGAAAATAAATCTGATATTTTTCTTTTCTGCGAGTGAGACATTCTGTGCTAGCAAAGTCTGACTACTAGCTCAAATCGACTGACTGCGCAAGCACTGTATCACAGTAGCTCAGTGGTTCGTGGCGCGTGGGAAGGGCGGGAGACAGGAGGTGAATACAATTAGTTGTTTCACCTGTCATTCAATCAGTCTGTGACAGTCTGTCATCACTCGAAAATCTACTCGGTTTTACACGTATGATTGTGTACATACAGTAGTGTAATGAATGAATGAAAACTTTATTTAACAGATTGGAGAATGGCTACAATACAGTACGGCTCAATACACACAATATTAAAATGGTGACGTGCTTTGAGCAGGATAAACTTATAATATACAGTGTTACAGTTATACAGTTACAGTATATACAAATATATAAATACTGCCATAACATTTTTTTTTTTTTTTTTTTTTTTTTTTGCAATAATTGAGAGGGGGTGCTGCAGCACCCCCTGCACCCCCCCTTCCCGCGTCCCTGTGATAGAAAGATTGCACTTGCGTATATGCGCTTGTGTGTGTGTGTGCGTGTGTGTGTGCGTGCGTGTGTGTGTGTATAACTGCGCGCGCGAGTGGGTGTGAGCGCACCACAAGGTTCATCACCAAACCTCCCTTGCTGTGCACTAGGAGTCATGCACACACAAACTTCAAGTAAACACAAGTTGTCTGATTATTTTAAGTTTGCTTTTGTGTTTGTGTGTAAAACAATTTATTTAATTGAATTAACTTAAACTAAAAGTAAATACAAACTAAATTAACAATGTAACTTACATTGTTAATTTAGTTTGTATTTACTTTTCTAGTTTAAGTTGATTCAATTAAAGAAATTGTAACTACTATTACATTTAAAACATTGTTTGTTTTTCAACCATATCTGTTGACAATATAATTTCTTTATATATTGAAGGCTACATCCTGCTACCTTTTTCAGCTTCTCTATTTAAAAAAAAAAAAAATCTGTTCTGTGCGCATGCACGTACCCGCGCACGTGGCGTGGCGTGTTACCAGTTCCCATATTACGACTGCACTACTGAGAACACGTAACCAATAATGTAGTCACTACACTAAAGTATTTCTCTGGTCTGCATCCCCTTAACAATTGTGTGTATTGAGCTGTACTGTATTGTACCAATTCTGCAATCTGTTAATAAAATGTTCAATCAAGCAATCAACTGCTCCACACCTAATGTTCTGAGCGCACTCGGAGTTTTATCCACGGACATTTACAGGATACAAGATTCAAGATACAAGAGTTTTATTTGTCACGGCATACAGGTATACAGTGAAATGAATCTGAAAGGAGAGAGCATATGGATCTGCGGCATATATATCAAGCACCAGGGGTCCAGACAGGGGCTTGCTGGAACGGAGGTCCTGGGCACAAGAGAAGAAATGTTAGAACAGGGAATAATCACATGAGAGTGTCTAGCAGGTCTTCGGACTGAGGCGTCGTACCTAGGTAATGATAATAACACCACGACGACTTCTGGTCAGCATCCTCCGGTAGAAGTAGGGTCTTGGTCATCAGGGAATGGGATACAGCTGTGAAGAGTGAGGTGCCTGGCATCGTGTGAATCAGGAGATGAGGTGCAGCTGAGTTGAGTGACAGGGGGTGAAGGAGTGCTGGCCATATATGGGCGTGAGGCTTCCGTGGTGGATGGAAGGGAGGATGAAGAGGAGTGAGGAAGGTGTGTGGTGAATGTGAAGGGGGAATGAGGAGGAGTGAAGAATGCTCTTACTGTGATTATGACAGATACTGCTGAAAGTTCAGAACGTTGAAAATGTTTCACTCCATAGATTCATCTAGAATATAATCTTTTTTTAACGCTTTAAATAATTTAAATTAATCTCCAAAATTAAAGCATTAACTTTGACAGCCCTATTATTATTACTTTAGGATGCAAAACACACAAATTATCACCAGCAAAACATTACACAAAATGCATTACACAGAACTAAAAGCAATTCAATTCAGTGACAAGAAACAATAACAAAACAATGTTTTGTACACAATTTTCTTTGTGTCGCACAAACTGAATTTTACCCACACAGGCTCAAATATGGTACCATGTATAGGCATATTAGGCTAAAGATAAACTTTACAATGCACCCCTCAAACAAATGCTGTACCCTCTTAGGAGCTCCATTCTATGAACATGAAAACTAGGAACAGAGAGACAGTGATGATGTAGAAAATGAAGAAGGCTGTGTTGATTCTTCGGGCCACTCTGGTCCAGTAGCCAGGCTTCCCTCCTTCCTCCCTGCTGCTAAGGAACAAAGCCAGGGTCCTCTCCACCTCCTTCAGCTCCTTCATTTCCTTCAGGATTAACAGCAACACATGGGACTCACCTGTCTGTGTGTTCTTATTAACCTAGAGGGAAGACATTTGGTACTGTCACATTTATTAAGTATATATAAGATATATGTTAAGATTGATACTTATTGTATTCTGTTATGTAACACAGGCTGTTACATCCCAATGTATATATTCCCCAGTGTGTGTCTCCATGTGTGTGTGTTCTCCATTTTGTTTGTTTCCTCCCTCCAGCCATTGTTCCCTTCACCATTGGTCAATTCTTCCATTATTGCAATACAGCACCGATTGGTGGATGGCTTCAGACTCCAACACTCAATCCACACCACCCAATCATGGATCACCCCACACCTGTTAAAACATGGCTTCTCACTTCAGTCTTTCTCTCTCTCTGGCATGAGGCTAGGCATGTTGTCATTTTGGTAAACCTGTAACTTTGACAGTATTGCATCTCGTTTATTGGCCTTTGGTGCTTAGTAGTAATTTCCTTGTGTGTGTATGGCCACAGAGAGAGCATTGTTAGTTATCGTTTGTTTTTGTATATATTCTGCTTTTGTTTCTGTATAATTAATGTGTTTTTCTCTCTTTCTCAGGAAGCACAGATGGGGTGAGCTGCCATTTCCTTTGGACATTGTTTTCTCCTGTTTTGGTTAGGTAAGAGTAGTTTAGGTAATGTAATCTCTTTTACCATAGATTAGATTGTGTTTATTTGGAGTATAGTGGTGTTTGTTTGTTGTTTTGGCCTGGGCTCACCCCTGAGCTACATGTGCTTCCTTTGCCTCTATTCAATAAATATCATTGTTGTTTACAAACCTGGTCCATCTTTTCTGTCAACCAACTGTTATGTTACAGCCCTTTACCCTTAGACTCACAGGGGTCGTAACATAAATGGGGGCTCTGCCTGGATTTTGTAACCCGTGTTCAATTGTTGGTTGATGGATTTGGTGAACTGTGTTTGTTTACACTTGTATAGTTATTAATTAATTTGTGTAAAAATGGCATTTGTGTAAAAAAAAATAATGGCAGTTAGTACTTTTGATCTGGGGAAATTCTTGAGCAATCCTACTTGGGAAGCGCTAGATAGCTGCCGCAAGGCAGACTTAGTGGAGATTGCCACACATTTTCAACTCTCGGTTCAACAAAAGCATCTTAAGCAGGATATCGGGTGTCTTGTGGTAGATAAGCTGTTGGAGCAGGGGACGCTTGTTTTACCTGCGGTCTCTGATGAACATGCAAGTCCTCCTGGTGAACCTACAGAAGCACCGCCTTCTGAGGAGCAAGCCCATGGTGCTGAAAAGGCAGGTGTGAACGTCACATTGCCACATTTTCACTTGACCTCTCCTGTGTCAACTGGGTCTCGAGAAGGGGCCCAGGTCAAGGTTAGAATAGCCCGTCTCCAGATGGAGGCTCAGGAGAAGGCACAAGCACGTGAGGCGGAGTATCGGCTTCGTAAAATGGAGCTTGAGGCGGAAAATGAAAGGGCTATTAACATCCGTAGGTTGGAGCTTGAGGTGGAAAAAGAGCTCAGACTGCGGGAGTTGGAGCTGGGAGACCAAAGGAGTGGATCCAACTCTGCTACACCGACTCCTCCACAAGGCCCGGGTATGTCCTCCTCCACAGCTTATTCATCACACACTTTTGATATAAGTAAACACATTGCTTTGGTGCCTCCGTTCCGAGAGACCGAAGTTGATACTTATTTTAATGTGTTTGAGCGTATTGCTGCTTCATTGCGCTGGCCAAGAGAGGTCTGGCCTTTGTTGCTTCAATGCAAATTGACTGGTAAAGCCCAAGAGGTTTGTTCAACACTTTCCCTAGAAGATAGTCTATTGTATGATACTGTGAAGGCTGCCATCCTTCGTGCATATGAGCTTGTGCCCGAAGCTTATAGGCAGAGGTTTCGCAGTCACAAGAGAGCTGTCAACCAGACCTTTGTAGAGTTTGCTAGAGAGAAGGGAACTCTCTTTGATAAATGGTGTTCAGCAAGCAAGGCCTCAGATCTTAACTCTCTCAGAGAACTCATTCTATTAGAAGAGTTTAAGAATCGTTTGCCAGAGCGTATTGTAATTTACCTGAGTGAGCAGAAAGTGTCCACTCTGCAGCAAGCTGCTGTATTAGCTGATGAGTTTGCGCTAACCCATAAAACTGTTTGTAGATAGGCGTGACTCGTTTCTCCCCCATGATTTCTCTCAGAGACCTTCTGTCCCCAACCATTCAGAATTCACACACCCCCGACCAAAAATGTCACCTCCACGCTCAAAAGAGGAGCGGACATGTTACTACTGTCATAAATCTGGTCATGTTATTTCTGACTGTTTAACATTGAAACGTAAGCAGCAACCGTCCTCTCAGAACTTTAGGCAACCCAAAGGGGTTGGTCTGATTAAAATGGCACCTGATTCCGATCAACAGATGCACAATGATCAGGATGTTCTCGATCCTTGTTTCAGGCCATTTACTTCCAAGGGTTTAGTTTCCTTGACAGGGGATCCAAAAGATCAGTGTACAGTTCAGATCTTACGAGATACTGGAGCCTCACAATCCTTTATCCTCTCTGATGTACTACCTCTGTCTGAGAAATCTTCCTGTGGTTCTAGTGTCCTAGTTCAAGGTATTGAGATGGGTTTCGTGCCAGCCCTGTTACACTGTATTCATGTACAATCTGATTTGGTCACTGGTTTCTTTAAAATAGGGGTGAGACCTTCCTTGCCAGTTAAAGGCATTTCCTTTATCATGGGAAATGATTTAGCTGGAGGACAGGTGAACGCTGTGCTGGAAGTGTTGGATCACCCAGACACAGATTCTCTGCCTGATGACTTGTCACAGAACTTCCCTGAAGTTTTTTCTGCAAGTGTTGTCACTCGGGCTCAATTGAAAAGGAGAGGTGATGAAATTAATTTGTCTGACTCTGTTTTTGCTTCAGCCTTTGTCAGGGAGGAGTTGCTGGCTCCAACTTCTGATACCGCTGACAAACCACCGACTCATAGTAAGGTACCCCCACAGACAACTGTAACTAGTTCCGACGCTTTGAAGTTACCCGTTACTCGTGAAATGCTAATTACTGCCCAGAAGGCTGACCCTTCTCTTGCAAAATGTTTCTCTTCTCTTGAAACAGAACAGAGGAGAGAGTTGCATTCTTATTTTGTGGATGAAGGAGTTTTGATGCGTACATGGAGGTCCCATGGTACTAGACTGGCAGAGCATGCACAATCGGAGATAGGGCTACCAGATCAGGTACCAGACTGGAGCACTGTTTATCAGATTGTTGTCCCTGCAGTTTATCGTCAGCATGTACTGTTCTTGGCCCATGACCACCCTTGGTCTGGACACTTGGGAGTCACTAAAACATACAACAGAATACTTCAACATTTCTTTTGGCCCGGTTTGAAGTCCGATGTAGCACAGTACTGTCGTACCTGTAGTACTTGTCAGATCACCGGAAAGCCAAACCAGGTAATTCCACCTGCTCCCCTCTGTCCTATACCAGCGGTCGGTGAACCATTTGAACATGTCATAGTTGACTGTGTTGGTCCGTTGTGTGGGATATTTGTGGATATCCTGATGAAGAATGTCTCAGTCAACCGAGGCTTGGATAATAACAAGGTTTATTAACCAAACAGATAGAATACATAGAGAGAATGGCTGAGGCTCTCGCCCCAGGAGATCAGCTGAAATTACCCAGGTAAGAAGCCTTGATTGTGGTCGGGAAGAGCCCTTTATAGTTCAACAAAGGGGGTGTGTGGTCCCATTTGATAGGTCAGATGGGGGGGAGGGGGTACAGGTTTGGGGACACAGGGGAGGGGGGTGTCTTATTCCACAGAGAGGGGGGGGGGGGGGCACAGGTAAAGGGAACACAGGGGAGGGGGATATATTTACATGAGGACATATTATACCACAATACTCACTTTTCTTTCTTATAATGTGGGTGAGATTAATGTATAATATACCAGGATTGTTTGGAACAGGTAAAAGTGGGGATAATAGTTTAAAAATAGAATTATTTACATACATGATTAATAGAATTATTTACATACATGATTCATGACATGATCGACTGGACTGCGGTCTGTGTTATTTTGATATCAGAGATGTGGGAATAGATATCACCCTTTTCTTTTATTAATCGCTCAAAATACCTATATCAATGAGTGGTCCTCATCTCTGATATCAAACAACAATTAACATAATCATTAGAAGCTATCGCTGTGCAAATATCTTGGCATACCATCAGTCGTTCATGTCGTGACTCTGGGGAGCTAATGTGATCGTTGTGCATACAGGCATTGTAATAAACCAATTAAATACATGCACTGTCTGTGTGGTCAGAGTGCACAGGGTGAAAAAACAAAATTGTGTTCATAATTATTAGGAATCGGATTTACACATAAGGCTAATGTGTACAAAAACATTTTAACAACCGTTAACCTGGTGGTTAATAAAACTAACATGATTGCTTATGGGAAACTGTTCACAAATATATATATATATTTTTTGCACATTTTGTGATGATTCTTGATGAAATTACTTAGGATCCAGTTGTATTTAATCTGAGTTTGAGTGTCACTTTCATCTGTGATTGCCTCAGCTTTGTTGGTCTTTACTTAGAATCAGGCAATTTTCTCCATTTCTTCTCTATAAATGAGGAGATAAAACGTCTTATGCATCGCTTCTGTATGTAATTCTAGTGCATATACTATCAATGGTTCACCATACAGGTGCAAAACAACGTTACATGTCCTCTTCTATGAGAGAATGAAACAACTGATTCTTTCTTGTCTGACAATACAATTTTGTAACCTAAGTAATTCTAATGTGATGCAATGTGATCATGTGGTCACTTCTTCCTTCAGCAATACATTTTAGCTCATTATTACTAACCATTGTTAATGCTTTCTCATTGATTTCTTTTCATCACATCCCTAGTTCATCGTTTTGCAGATACATACAATTGTGTGAAAAGTTTCCTGCTTGTGAAGGTATTAATCTGAATGATGTTGCGTCGTTGTTGACAAGGTGTTCTCTGTCGGTCGTGTGGCAGGGCCAAACAGTAACACATAAAAATTAAATAAATACATACAATAGACATTACCTTAGTGGCTAATGTGTCAAAATAAAATTGAAAACCGTTAACCTAGTGGTTAATATAAAAGGTGATTATGATAATCGTTATGCATTGTTCTGTGGTCAAAACAAACTTGGTGTCTTGGAACAATCCAACTGGTTCTGCCCTGTTTAACAATACCATTTTGCAATGTGACTCTGTGATCATTTCTCATTGTCATTATAAAATTACAGTTCTTGTTTGTGAATCTGACAGTTGCTGTGAAGTGTTGATCATCTGTTCTCGGTCGGGGATGTGTCCTTCTGTGTGACCTGCTGTGTGTTGAACGTATCGTACATTCAGTTGATGTTTCTGTGAGCCTGTCGTGTGGCAGTAAGACAGTCTCATTTGCTATGTGTCTCTTCTTGACGATGCAGTCGGGAATATTCACTGGTCGCCGTCCATTCCCTGTCAAGGGTCACTTGTCTGCGCTGCTCTCCATCACCACCACACATCCGCCACTGTGCTCACGCTTGGCTCCCATCAGGCCCAGAGACATGGTGGTCAGGGTGTTTTTGAATGTGTTGTGCTGGTTTCGCTGTCCTCTCCTCGTCATTGCGGTACCACTTGATGGAGGGCGAGGGCCCGCCGGTGTAGTGGCTAGTCAGTAGGACGCTCTCTCTCACACGGATGACAATCTTGTCATGGGAATCCACCTTGATGGTCGCGGCTTTGGTTCCCATCTGCAGGTGATGGGTTTGGTCATCCAGGGACATTCCCCGGGTGATGACGTCAGCTGGGTTGTGTTTGGTATCCACATACCTCCAGCTTGCTTCTTCTGTTAATTCTTGAATCTCGGTGACTCTGACTCCCACGAAGACTTTGTATCTGCATGAATCAGACTTAATCCATGTGAGTACTGTCGTGGAATCTGACCACAAGATTGTTCTATGCACCGGAATGGTGAGTTCACGTTGGATTAACGTGGCTAGATGCGCTCCTGCGAGGGCTGCGCAGAGCTCTAGACGTGGGATAGATTGTTGCTTACGTGGGGCTATTCTTGAGCGGGCCAGTATGAAAGCAGTGTGTATCTCTCCTCCCATCTCTTGGGCACGCAAATAGGCAACCGATCCGTAGGCTACTTCGGAGGCGTCGCTGAAGACGTGTAGCTCAATCTCGCATGTCTCTGGCCTCACTGTGGATGGGAAGTAGCTGCGGCGTATATTGACACCTGGGAGTGAGCGGAGTTCCGTCTCCCACTCTCTCCATGTTGAGGCAAGGTGTGCGGGTATTGGGTCGTCCCAGCCCTGGTCCTTGTCCCATAGTGCTCGTATAATCATCTTTGCCCTGGTGGTGTAAGGTAGAATACATCCCAACGGGTCATATTGTCTGGCGAGTGTTCTGTACACACTCCGTCTGGTGGTCGGTATCGCCGCCGACCTTCCTTGCTCTGGAGCCAAGGGTTTGTGTCTATAGTGGAGCGAGTCTGTTTTGAAGCGCCAGACTAATCCTAGTGTCATTTCTTGGGCTTCTCCTGGGATTGTCGCCATCCAGGTCTCGCTGCTGGCAGCCTTGTCTGCGGAGGAGAGGCTGCGCAATACGTTCGGGTCACGCGTCGTCTCACTCGTCCTGTCCTCTCACCAATTCACGATCTGAGGATGATGAAAATTGTCTTAGAAAACCTCCTCACATAAATGATTCAACGCCTTTCTGCTAAAGTGGAAAATCATTTTGGGATTAATTCAATTCATTGTAAATAAAATCACTTAATTGACAATAGGAAATGCAAGCCAATTGCATTAGCAGTGATTCCTTACGTCAAGAAGGTCACATTCACTACAATTTTATCAGATCTTGTGTCTAACTAGATCTTACAGCATTAGGCTTTAAATAAAATTTGTAAATGAATGGCCAAAGTCTTGAATCAGATAAAATAGCTCCTTGTCTTCATATTCTGATGGTCTTAAATTGAAGTTGATCTTACCTCAGGCCGCGTACGATGGTGTGCTTCTTCAAGATACTTACCTCGCCATGACTTCTCGGTTGTTCTTCACATCTCAGTGTGGCTCATCATAGCATAGCATGGGGAAAAAACATAAAATCTAGGTAGCCAGTTAATTTTGCATGAAAAACAATCATTCGTTTTGTCATCTAACCCTAATTAACCTTACTGTCATGCATTTGTCCTAATAAACTAACCTACACTGTAGCACTCAACACTTTGATGACCATTGTTACTCAGCTGATAGAGGTGTGCCTTGCCTGATGTCCTGTCGTACAGAACCTGTGAGTCGCTTTGGATAAAAGTGTCAGCTAAATGATCAATGTTGTTGATATCTTGTACATTTAGATAATTGTGCTGCAATTTTGGTGGTTGATAATTTTGCAGTCATGGAAAGTATTAGTTGTTAAAAGAATAGTCTAAGGAATAGTCATGCATGTTATTGGTTATAAACAGAGAATAGAAGGAGGGGATTGTAAGTAGTTGTTTTCATCATTAATCTTTCATCTCGGGCACTTCTCTAATTCATGTGCCTCTTGAAAAGAGATGATGAAAACGACTGGTTAGTTATTGTTAGTATGGGAGTTAGGTAGATTTTCATAACTGCAAATTCATCATCTGTAACTAATTCATGTTAATTAAGTGGTTCTCTGTTGCCATCCACCGCCAGGTGAGTCCACCAAGTCGGTGGTCATGAGTGCAGGCATTTGCATTGCTTTGTCTCCCAAGTGCCCACTCTGAAGAATTTACATGTGGGTTTTTGGATGTAGATTTGTTCCAAATGGTCAATCGATTGTCTCTCAGCTCTGCACTGTCTCTCGGTTGACATGCAAATTGTTGGATTTTCTGTCTTTTGTGATACAATTTGGGTGTAGTCATTCACTGTTTTGCATCTCGCCTCAGAGCCAGATCTGTAAATACAAACACATGTTAATTTTCCACTCTTTTCTAAGACCTGGGTGAATCCTCTTTGACTGTCTGTGTGCTCAACAAACATTATCTAGATCTCATCCATCCCGTTCTTGGATGTAATGATAGTGTTATCATTTATCAATCATATCGCATATGTACACAAGCATCATATGAATGTGGACCCACACATTTTGAATCATGTTTAAAATGTCTTACAATGGAAAGGGCTAGTTATCTTTCATTGGTTCTTTAGATAAACACATTAACTCAAGTGAATATAACCTTTTTTTTTTTTTGATCCACTTTTTCTCCCATTTTCTATATTTTTCTCCCATCCCAATTTCGTATCATCCAATTCAACCCTCCCCTGTCACGAACGCTGTTTCTTGCCTCCCACAAGCCGGCTGCAGTGAGGACTAAGTCATACATAGCACAAGTCCCCTCCGGTACTTGAGGTAACAGCAGTCGCATCTTTTCACCTGCGCAGCTCGATCTATCAGTGTCGAGGAGTAACGCGTGGGAGGCTCACGCTGCCCCCGACACTTCCTGATTCTACTGCGCAGGCGCACCAACCGACTTGTAGGAGTCGCTTGTTCACAACGTTCGATCCCCACCCTTCAGTTTTTCCCTCCCCGTAATACGGCCAATGTGTATTACTGCGGACGACCAGCCAAACTGAAAAACAATGTGGATCAAGTGAATATAACCTAAACATCTTACTTTTAAACATGATCTATGTTGTTTGTGCCCAAGTTTTTTAACATTGAAAGCTTATAAAGTCTAATCTAACGCTGTTTATGTGGACAATTCTTGTACTGCCATATATTGGGAACCGGAAGTGTTTGTTTAGCTCCCATGGTCAGTATGACCGGTACGCCCACAGATGTATTATAATTCTGAAACAGACATTGTAATTAGCTTTATGTGACTTATAATGTGTAAATTAAAGCACATAAACACTCAAGTGATCTGAGATAGTTGTAATTTACTGTAACTGAGATGATAGTTTCTACGTCAAATGACTCCCTTTTCTTGACTCCTTTTTTATCACAACCAGTACTGAATTTTCAAATCTGGTATGTCATAAATGTACAGATGTAGCAGTACTGACTATCTGTATGTCATGTATGTCATAATATGTCCTGATAAATTGAAAATGGGGGACCCTGATGTAAACAAGACTAAAGTCTCTCTCTGGTCTGCATCCCCTTAACAATTGTGTGTATTGAGCTGTACTGTATTGTACCCATTCTGCAATCTGTTAATAAAGTTTTCAATCAATCAATCAAAGCATCTATATTTATGATTTTCATACTCACCGGGGAAAGCTGCAATGTTCGGTTCGTTTCTCCGGTGGTCTGGGATGGTGCAACCTGCATCTCGCCACTGCAACTCAACATTTTCCAATGGCAGCGCGCACATACATATACAAATAAAACATATACTACACGTGGATTTCACGCACCCTTGGCCTTGGGTACATTACACTTTACGTTCGCTTATGGATAGTTTAATATAAAATAATAACTTCACGGCGCGCATAGCGTCACGTCATTGCTCCATGCGACGTTCGTGTGTTCTCATTCGCCTCGGAAATAACGCTTTGTAATTCATACAGTATTTTTCCCACGAGCTCTCAATAGCCTGGAATTCCTATACCAGCGTTTTGTTACCGAATGAACGCGCCTGTGCATATGTGAAACGTAAACAAACTGAAACGATAAAACTATACTTCCCCAAATGGCCGTTCCCGTGGGCCGGTGTTCTGCGGAATCCGGAAATTACTATCCTAGTTTGTTCCCGTGAACTGCACTTCAATGTTATTCTTTGTATAACGGTAACTCGTCTCTCAATGCTCGTCGCGCTATCCGCAGCCGGTTCTTGACTCAATAAAGCAACGCGACGGGTCCTATAATACTTGTGCACATACGAACGAGACTTAAACAGACAAACAAACAATAATACATATAAGTTAACGTGTGTGTATATCTGATTGTATTGGATCGCTGTACGTTTAGTCGCCCAACATCTGTTGCGACAAGGCATTCATACCCTTGATATATAACTACACATCGTTATTAAAATCATAACGACCGAACCTGACTTCGAAATTTACCAGCGATATATTAGATTATATATACCTTTTAATCATACTCTCGGCCTCTTAACCCGCGACTAACGTCCTGTTTAATGTACTTTCCGCGATTGATGTCCCGTTTAATGTACATTTACGTACTCCCGGGACATCGCGTAATCATGTACTAACTAGGACATCGCGTGATCATCTTCCCGCTATCTGTATTGATCAATTGGTTAATTTAATCCAAAATACATCGTTTTCAGGAAATGGAAGAGATTGTGAGCTTAGTTTGAGGTTGAAACAATGAATATTATGACGCTACTCTGGTAATTTCTAATTATGATTCCATCAGCTTCTCGGTCCTACTTCCCGCCTCTTTGCAAAGGAATCACAGAACGTTTTTAACAGAGTAGCGTTTTCCAAGGATATCACATCTAATAAGCCCACGTTTCTTGCCTTGTTGCCTATATTTTAGTCTGAATTAGACTTGGGGTAGCAATCCAACAACCTGTATTGTGTGCCTTAACTTTTGGTCGGCTCCGACTCGACCTGGAATAGCACTTCAACCTTTGTGCCTAAACTTTTTGGGACTAGCACATATAACCCATCCTTTCAGAACCTCCTGATAAGGACCCAGGTGCACGCGTGCCCTGGTAACGATTCTCAATACAGATCAGATATATTAATGCACATTATTCTACTCAGCCATGATCTCAATATTGGACAACATTCTGTAATATTCACCTGGCACAGAGAAAAGCGGGAAGGTTTCAATTCCTTTCCATACATTTTTGGTCGACCATCCTATTATACTCACTTTTCTCTGTATAGTTGAATGATACAGCACGCCGGGAGGACGCAAAAAGTCTGTCACAAGTTCGTAGACGCCAATTGTGGGATATTTGTGGATATCCTGATGAAGAATGTCTCAGTCAACCGAGGCTTGGATAATAACAAGGTTTATTAACCAAACAGATAGAATACATAGAGAGAATGGCTGAGGCTCTCGCCCCAGGAGATCAGCTGAAATTACCCAGGTAAGAAGCCTTGATTGTGGTCGGGAAGAGCCCTTTATAGTTCAACAAAGGGGGTGTGTGGTCCCATTTGATAGGTCAGATGGGGGGGAGGGGGTACAGGTTTGGGGACACAGGGGAGGGGGGTGTCTTATTCCACAGAGAGGGGGGGGGGGGGGCACAGGTAAAGGGAACACAGGGGAGGGGGATATATTTACATGAGGACATATTATACCACAGTTGCCAAGGACCAAAGCCGGCAATCAGTTTTTGTTGACAATAATGTGTACCGCCACCCGTTTCCCTGAGGCTATCCCTCTTCGCAGAATTACAGCGCCTGTAATAGTTAAGGCTTTGACGAAGTTCTTCTCCACGTTTGGACTGCCTAAGGTAGTACAAACGGACCAAGGCACCAACTTCCTGTCTAGGTTATTTGAGCAAGTGTTACAGTCCCTGGGTATCCGACATATAGTGTCCAGTGCCTACCACCCCGAAACTCAGGGGGCTCTAGAACGTTGGCATCAGACCTTAAAGTCCATGCTGCGTAAATATTGCTTAGACACAGAGAAAGATTGGGATGAGGGTGTCCCCCTTGTTCTATTTGCTGCGCGAGAGACCATACAGGAGTCTCTTGGTTTCAGTCCTGCTGAGCTCGTTTTTGGGCACACTGTTAGAGGGCCTCTGAAAGTTCTTAAAGAACGGTTCATGTCAAAGGGTGCCAGCACACCCACTAATGTGCTAGATTTTGTTAGCCAGTTTCGAGAGCGACTGCATCAGGCGTGCTCTCTCGCAAAAGAAGCGCTCTCTTCTTCCCAGAGAACTATGAAACGGCGCTATGACGAGAAAGCTGTTTCTCGATCTTTCCAGCCAGGTGATAAGGTTCTAGTCCTGTTACCTATCCTTGGTTCTGCTCTTTCCGCTCGTTTTTCCGGACCGTATGCAATAGACAAGAAGATAAGTGATACAGACTATGTGGTTCGCACCCCTGATCGTAAACGTCACTCTCGTGTTTGCCACATCAATATGCTTAAACCATATTTTTCCAGAGATAGTGTGCAGGTGAAGACCTCAGACCAGACAGCCGGACTGGCCGTCTCTGCTGTTGCCTCAACTCCAATAGTTCCGGACTCTCCTGACGTTAGTGGTGAGGATGTAGATGGCTTGGAGTTGCGCAATGCAGCCCATCAGGGTGCTAGATTGTCCAACACTGAGATGTTATTGAACCTGCCCACTCACTTAGCACACTTACCTGAGGAGCAGCGAGAGGACATCACAAATTTGATTCAGGCCTACATGGCTCTGTTTGGTGATGTTCCCTCCTGTACTTCTGTATTGGCCCATGATATTAAAGTTAACAATGCTGTGCCTATCAAGCAACATGCATACCGTGTTAACATCACCAAGAGGGCCATGATGCAACAGGAGGTTGACTATTTGTTAAAACATGGTTTAGCCAAGCCAAGTTGCAGTCCCTGGAGTTCACCTTGCTTGTTAGCTCCCAAATCGGATGGAACTCCTAGATTTTGTACTGATTTCCGAAAGGTAAATGCTGTCACCGTGCCTGATTCCTTCCCACTGCCCCGCATGGAAGATTGTATTGACAACCTTGGATCTGCCACCTATGTTAGCAAACTAGATTTGTTAAAGGGTTACTGGCAGGTCCCTTTGACCCCCCGTGCCTCGGAAATCTCTGCGTTTGTTACTCCTGACAATTTTTTGCAATATACTGTAATGCCTTTTGGAATGCGTAATGCCCCGGCCACTTTCCAGCGACTGGTGACCCTAGTCCTGGCTGGTGTTCCAAATTGTAATGCCTATCTCGATGACCTGGTTGTCTATTCGACCAACTGGCGTGACCACATGACAACCTTGCAAACTGTCTTTGACCGCTTGGCTGGAGCCTCCCTGACCCTTAACCTTGCCAAGTGTGAGTTCGGCAAGGCTACGGTTACCTATCTTGGTAAGCAGGTAGGACAAGGCCAAGTGCGTCCGGTGGATGCAAAAATATCTGCAATCACAACTTTTCCAGTGCCTACTACTAGGCGGGAATTGCGTAGATTCCTTGGGATGGCTGGGTATTACCGTGGTTTTTGCCGGAACTTTTCTTCTGTCGTCACTTCTCTCACTAGCCTGTGTAGCCCGTCCAAACCATTCATTTGGACAGCTGATTGTCAAAATGCATTTGATAGTGTTAAAGCTCTCTTATGCAGTTCCCCTGTTCTCTCTGCTCCAGATTTCTCCCTGCCGTTCCAGCTGGAGGTGGATGCCAGCGGGGTGGGAGCTGGAGGGGTGTTATTACAGGAAGATCATGATGGTGTCAGTCACCCGGTTTGTTATTTCTCCCGGAAATTTAACAAACATCAACTAAACTATTCCACTATTGAAAAGGAGACTTTGGCTATGTTGTATGCGTTGCAACATTTTGAGGTGTATGTCGGTTCGAGCGTATTACAGCGTACAACCACAATCAGCGCCTCATGCGTTGGGCGCTCATAGTGCAAAATTATAACCTCAGCATAAAGCATAAGAAGGGGTCTGAGAATGTGTTGGCGGATGCTCTATCTCGGAGTTAAATCTCTCGTGCTGTCGACTTGATCTATTTTTGCTGTCTACTCGGTCTATGTTGCTGTGGACTCGTTTTATGTTGCTGCTAGTTTTTTCATAGCTCTTTGTTTTGGAGTGCATGTTATCTCAGATGTTATCTCGTTGTTAAAAAAAAAACATGTTTAGTTGGTGTTAAGTGTCAGACATGTTTTTTGTCTTATGTATGGGGGTGTTACATCCCAATGTATATATTCCCCAGTGTGTGTCTCCATGTGTGTGTGTTCTCCATTTTGTTTGTTTCCTCCCTCCAGCCATTGTTCCCTTCACCATTGGTCAATTCTTCCATTATTGCAATACAGCACCGATTGGTGGATGGCTTCAGACTCCAACACTCAATCCACACCACCCAATCATGGATCACCCCACACCTGTTAAAACATGGCTTCTCACTTCAGTCTTTCTCTCTCTCTGGCATGAGGCTAGGCATGTTGTCATTTTGGTAAACCTGTAACTTTGACAGTATTGCATCTCGTTTATTGGCCTTTGGTGCTTAGTAGTAATTTCCTTGTGTGTGTATGGCCACAGAGAGAGCATTGTTAGTTATCGTTTGTTTTTGTATATATTCTGCTTTTGTTTCTGTATAATTAATGTGTTTTTCTCTCTTTCTCAGGAAGCACAGATGGGGTGAGCTGCCATTTCCTTTGGACATTGTTTTCTCCTGTTTTGGTTAGGTAAGAGTAGTTTAGGTAATGTAATCTCTTTTACCATAGATTAGATTGTGTTTATTTGGAGTATAGTGGTGTTTGTTTGTTGTTTTGGCCTGGGCTCACCCCTGAGCTACATGTGCTTCCTTTGCCTCTATTCAATAAATATCATTGTTGTTTACAAACCTGGTCCATCTTTTCTGTCAACCAACTGTTATGTTACAGCCCTTTACCCTTAGACTCACAGGGGTCGTAACACAGGCCTAACCTCTCCAGCGACAGGCATCAGTCCACACGGTGTGTCGCCACCAGACACGTCTCTGGTGATGAATGCACTGTGAGTCTGTCTTTTGTCTCCTGAAAGGAAATGTTTTATTTTATTTATTTTTTATTCTCTTTTTCTCCGCCTGATTTTTTTATTTTTATTTTTTTATCATTATCTTTCCCCCCCCTCCTTTTTTCCAATTTTTCTCCCATCCCAATGTTAGTCGTTATGCCAATTCCCAACCCCCTTCCTGGTTGTTGCGCACTCCCCCCTTCTGTTGGTCCGGGAGGCCGGAGACTTTCACATGCTTTCCTCCGACGCATGTGCAGCCAGCCGGCAGCCAGCCTGGCAGCGCAGATTCTCACCGGGAGAGTGTAACGTGTGGAAGGTCACACTACCTCCCTCCAGATCCTACCCTCGCTGTGCAGGCGCCCCGACCGAACTGTAGGGGTCGCTGTCCACAACGCCCAGGACCCACCCATCAGCTTTCCTACCCCTAACACTGCCAATTGTGTTAGTGTGAACGACCAGCCAAGCTGATAGCAACGCCGAGAGCTGGATTCGAACCCAGCGTTTCCAGCATTGATGGCGAGCGCCTTGCCCACTACACCACCTAGCCGCCCCCGCCTGATTTTCTATGCTTTTCCTCCCATCCCAATTTAGTCGTTATGCCAATTCCCCCCCTCCCCTACCTGGTCGTTGTGCGCATGTTCCCCCTACTGGTCGGTACAAGGGAACCCTGAAGTCTACCACATGCTTCCTCCGACCCAGCGTCTCTCTTTTCACCTGGCAGCGAGGACTCTCATTGGTGAAGTGTAACGCGTGGGAGGTCACGCTGCCTTCACCACTTCCTGCCTTTCGCTGAGCAGGCGCCCAGACCTGACCTGTAGGTGTCGCTGTCCACAACGCCAGATTACCACCCACGACTTCCCTCCCGCTAACTCAGCCAAATCTCCGCTACGCCACCCGACCGCCCTGGAAATGTTTTTTAATGGCTTAAAAGATAATCCCTTTTGAGTCAATTATTTTTATTGACTCAATTACAGTAACTAGAGTCAATGTAATTGATTATGTTCCACTGCTGATTGTGTATGTTTGAGAGCTGTCAATCACCCCTACACTTAGTCTGACTGAGATGGAGTCATGTGGTGAGCAACAGGATATGTCATAAGTGCTCACGCTTCCCATCTCTGAGTTGAGACGCAAATGGTGTATTCCCAAGCTGACATCATATTATTTAGTTCTGCCACAAGGAGCTTTAAGCTTCCACTCAAAGACATTTCACAGGTTCCTAATGGTGTTTGATATAATTTGTGTGAGTGTAATCATAATGCTGAAAAATATGTAGAAACTCTTAAAAAAAAAAATTGTTTCGTGACTCAAGTTTATTTTATGACATGGGCAATTGTATCACTATTGTCAGGTTGTGTTGTGTTTTCTTATTAATCCTCTGATTAGTCCTTTAAACATTAATGATATACATCCTTAAATATAAAACGTAAATACACTTGTACACTGTACACTACCCGAGACCATCAGATGTACTGTCTGGTATGATAAAAAAGTTAAATTATAATAATTAAATAAATTATAGATAAAATAATATATATATACCAATCACAATGTCATTAAATGTGAGAGAAATGTGATACTGGCCTACCAGCTATCAAAAACAACATTATTCAGTGTCCAGTCACCAGCAAAGGTTTTTTTTTGTGTACTTCCAGCATGTAGCTACAGTAGGCTACACTGTATTATAACTCTCCTGAGTAAAACATTATAATAATTATAATAATAATAACTAAAAACTGCAACATTGTCAATGTTCAACCCTTAAAAAATATATACAATAGTAGTCAGTAATCTTGTGTAGAACCTGACCCTTTAGCTCTATTTGTGGTACAGAATTGCACCAGTTTTCCTTTTTCTGTATGTGTTAGAGGGAGTCTCACCTCTATCCAAGTTGTAGGAGTGGTCCTTGTCCTGTATGTCCTCACGGTCCTCCCTCAGACTCCCTCTGTCTGCCTCTGTCTCCCGGGGGAGAGAGTCCTTCTCCATCAGGTACGTCACAAAGTCTCCAACAGACTCAGCGACATCAGACCAAAGATCACAATGCAGTAGGTCACTGTGAGGAGTGAAACCAAAAGTATTCATTAAATTATGTGGTTCTGTATGTCCTGCTACTGGCCATATGCATTACAAACCAAACTCTGATTTTCTGAGTAGAAAAAACATGTTATTTTTACCAATGAGTGAGTGAGTGAGTGAGTGAGTGAGTGAGTGAGTGAGGAAGTGAGAGTACAGGGTGCATGATTATGCATTTGTTGAGTAAAGGCAGAAACAATACTACAGTGTTATTATTACTACAGTCCGGGATTTTCTGTGTCCCGAGTCCCAACAATTTGTTCCGGTTCTAACCAATAGAAAAACATCAATACTGAACCACTATTCTGAATTCAACACTGATTTGTCTGTATGTGTGTCAATCAATGTTGTTGTCAGGCTGTTGCTAGGACGCTTTGGGCATGCACTTTCTAACATAATGTAGTATGCTAGCTGGCTGTCATGCTGAAGAGAAACTATTTTCTAAAGAGCTCCAGGAGGCTTACTCCTTCCTTTGCAAAGTACCCGGCAATGAAAATCCTGCATTCTGCACACATTGTGAGAGTAAATATTCGATGGCGCAAGGTGAAGATACAAAAGATCATATTAAGGCAGTCAAACATAAGCGGTGGCTACAAGCCATGGGAAGTAGCACCTTCGCCAGCTCAGGAGGGGACCTTTGCCTACCATCTGGTAAAACACAGCCAGAGCTTTCGATCCATGGACTGTACAACTGGTCCTGTTAGAAAATTCTATGATGAGTGTTTTACATGCACTCGCACTAAAGCTGAGGCAATTGTGAGCAGCGAAAAGCAAATTTATTTTGTTTTTATTTAACCTTTATTTAAACAGGTAAAATTACAAGTGCAACCTGTTCAGACAGCAGCCCATACAGTTACACATGTAAACAGCAACAGTACACTCACCAGTCAACACACAATAAATGACAACAACAACACAAAACATAAAGTGCCAAAGAGCGGACAGAGAAAAGATTCCGCCTTAAAAACAAGAGCAGATCATAGAAGCTCTCTCCAAGACACCCAACATCAATAAAAAACTCACTAGGGGGACTAAGCTGTCCAGCTTCAGACTCTGCTGTAGCGTGTTCCAGGTGGAGGGGGCAGAGTAGGAGAACGCCTTCTTACCATGCTCAGTACGGATTGAGGGGATAGAATAAGTGGTGATATTTTTAATACATGTGCACGTGCATGAATGTGTAGTACAAATCAATGGTCAGGGTTTTGGGTTTGAAATATGGTTACCCTACTTATTACTGATTATTTATCGTGATTATTTATGATGGACAGCCAGGTAAGAATGGCCATAGCCAGACAGGCACTAGCGTGAACTCATCTGTTGAGATATCAAACACGATGAAGAAAATGTTCTGAGACTATGTGAAAAGCCAGTAAGGTAGCTAGTATCTATCTGCTGAAAGCTAACTCACTGCCAACATTATTCTCCATGTTGAACTACTATTTCTGAAACAGATTTACTGAGACAGGTGTTGTGGCAATATTATCATGTCATTATACAACTGTGTTACAATGTGTATCCTATCTCTGTACAGACCAACTAGCATAACGGCCCAGACTACTAGGCCACAGGGTGTGTGTCTCTTTAAAGATCCCAAGGCTATGGGAGCTGTTAGATGAAGCTGTTTTTCTTCTATGCTAAAGGCCAGTCTGGTTTTGCTCTATACACGCTCATGAAAACAACCATGGTGTGGAGTCCACCTTATATTGTGTCTTGTGCATCTATATTACAACGCTTACATAAGCTGTGGGGTTCACATTATAGAAGGAGGGCAAAATGTAGGGGGGAAATGTTGACTTGGTTTTGATCTCATTGGCTAGTCTGACACTTGGAATTAGAGATACAGCCCACATGACTGTCACTGCCATGGTTTATTTTTAATTCAACTGATCATTTCCTCACAAGAGGTTAGCACAATGAAAGAACACTTTTCTGATTCACTATCTCCTCGCCTACAGACAGTTATACTAAATCATCTCAACAAATATCTTCGCTGATGGGTGTCCCTGGGACAAATCTGGGCCTATGGGTCCTTGACATGAAAGCCCCAGAAGTGAGGGAGAGGGCCAGAGGGTTTGTCAATCTCAGGTTGGATTTATTTTTTAGGCTGATGAGAGTGAGTTATGATTGGTTACTGACAGGTGAGTCATACGGTTCAAGCACATGCAAGGTAATGTGAAGTGAATGCCTGCTCTTAACAGTGAAATGTGCTTGAAAACTGGTTTCCCAGAGTAGGAGATTAAAGGGGAATGTCACCCATTTTATGCACCACTCTTCTGAAGCTAGAAACCAAAGGGAAGCCCTAAAACTTTTGTACAATTTTACTCAGTTTGAGTAAAATGTACTCAGTTTAAGTCAAATTTACTCTGCGAAATTTACAGTGTGGGTGTAAAATATGGTGCGGCTGCATAGACAGTGAAAAGGGCTCTGACTTTATGAGGTCATAATACAAATATAAAATACAAATATTTGTGTGAGCTCTTATACCCAAGATGGAGTAAATAAATAAATACAAATATTAATTTAAATAATAAAAACAGATCAAATAAAAGTATTTGTGTGAGCTCTTACACCAAAATTAAGTTTAAATTGTGATTCAGATTTGTGGGCAATACTAGATTATAAACATCATATATGCAGTCCTCTGCTCAATGCTGTATACCCCACAGACTTCCAGCATTGCTAATGCTCTACTTCCAATATGTCAGAAATTAAAACACTTCTGTATAAGTGCTTTGTGAGTGGACAGAAATGACCCCATCATTTGTAACAAATCAGATTTCTAAAATGGGTGTGGCAGTCTTGTCTGCCATGTGGGTTTTGGTGATATGAATTGTAAATATCAGCTTTATACATTATGTTTATGACCATAGTTTCAACCCAGAAGTAGGTTGGAACAAATTTGCAAGCGGCACCACATAGTAAGCCACAATGGCTTACTACCATAGTGTATTTATACCTGTATCACTGTACATAATAATACTGTACAGATTAGCATACTCAGTAGTACTCATTTATATACATTCCATTTTACTCACTTGTACATTGTATATTGTTAAAGCACTTTACTGTTACCATTGTAGTCTGGTTAGATGCCAACTTATTTTCATTGTACTGTACTAAAAGTGTTACGATGGGGTAGGTTAGAACACAGTTTGCAGAAAGGGAACGGAATGGAGGAGGCAGAGACGAGGATTGAAGCTTGGAGAAGGGAGTTTACTGTAGAATCCAGTGCAATACAAAGAACATACAGAAACTACTTAACAAACTACTCAAACAAAACAACAAACACTAACACTTACTACAGGATGACAGCGAAATACGGCGTGGACAGGAAACGGGGAGGGAGACAGGAGGAATGTCGCCACAAGGAAGTGAGGACAGACAGAACCTAAATACCCAAACCAATTAACAATCAAGAACACCTGGCCAACACAGAATCACAACACAACCTAGACAATAAAGAAATGACAACTAAACACAACTAGACACTACGGCAATGACACACAACAAACCCAAAACAGTGAACCATATCACACCAGGGAAGGGAAAGTCAGGGACAGCACACACCAGGACACCACATTGATCACACTATTAATTAAGGTTAAAACAGTAGTCAGGATGTCCAGTGTACTGGACCGCACCGTCTGCGGATGGCCACCAGAGGGTAGAAGACCAATGTTAGGCAGAGAGCCAATGTTAGGTAGAGAGCCAATGTTAGGTGGAGGGCACTGCCCAATGTTAGGTGGAGGGCACTGCCCAATGTTACCATCCTGCCCAGTCCAGCCAGGACCGGGCCTAGGAACGTGACAATAAGATGACAAACAATACATTTGAATACGAATCTAATCTAATAGAGGCCTTCCACAGGATGTTTGTGTAGTTGTCTTTCTTCCAACATGGCTGCCTATAAAACAATTGGTAACCACTTTTGAAAGAAAATGCCTAATTTCTGTAGGCAAAACACTGGACATGCGTATTATTACTATTATACTGTGACTTGTTTGCAAAATCCAGTAATACAAGACCAATTTATGACATTTTATAATATTTCTCATGTATCAACACAAAGCAACCGTTGTTTTGTACATTATAGCGACCGTCGTGTCTGCCAACATGGACAACAAATGAGCATTCTAAACATTCTCCTCTATTTGGTCCACTTCATGCACCGCTTTTCGGGCATGTTTAGAACTCCCAGATAGTGAGTTGTGCCAAAGAGAATTGACCAAAAAAGAACATCTGGATCTGGAGCCTATTCATCGAACATCTCTGAATGAAAGCCTACCCCTGATCTAGAATGACTAACAAGGTTACCATGACATTCTCCTTCATTATCGTCTACAGGACACAACTGAGCCTAGATCACCACTCCTACTTTAAGAGACACTTGATAGGGGCCCTGGTCACAATCATCAGTTGTCTGAAAAAGATGGAATAAACACAGCTGGTTACAGTAAGACACTTTACACATTACAAAAAGCTTAGTGAGATGAAAAGACAGCAGCTGAGTCAGGAAGGAAGAGGGCAATCCGGGCGGGGTAAATGGTAAATGGACTGCATTTATATAGCTCTTTTATCCAAAGTGCTTTACAACTTCTACCTCACATTCACTCTCCGACAGCAGAGGCAACCATGCAAGGTGCCAACCTGCTCATCGGGAGCAGTTAGGGGGTTAAGTGCCTAGCTCAAGGACACTTCTGGAGGAGCCGGAGCCCGGAATAAAACCGGGAACCTTCTGATTACTAGACGGCTGGTCAAATAAGTCATTGCCAATAGATCACCTACAGCTTAGAACCTTCTTACCTTCTATAACAAAAAGAACAGATCACTGTGTACATCGTCATCAAAAGGCAAAATAGGTCATCAGGACAAGCCCAGAAGGCCAGAAGATTGAGAATAAAGGGAGATGGGGGTGTGGTGCTCGGATTGGGCTGGTGGAGTGCTGGGGGACAAAACTGATGGAAATGCGGCCAAACTGTTATCCCAATACCCCAATGTTTGACGCAATGACGATTTACCCTCCTTGGTATTGTAGCGACCCTGGGATTTGGGTGGTTGGTCAGTCGAGCTGCCACTCTGCACTCCCCCATCCTGGGGCTGGCGGCGACGCTATTGGTCCCGCGGGTTGACAGAGTCGAGAGTGCGCGGGCTGACCTGGGGACGTGAACACTTTAGGCAACCAACATGCGCTTCCGCGTTTCTCTGATTGGCCGAGCGCGCGGATGCGCCGCGACGCGCTCCTCAGAGGAAAGGAATACTAAGCTCTGCAGTCACGTAAGGGGCTAGTAGTCACTGTGTGTTGTTGTAGCCACCGGGTAAATCGCGATTTTTTATTAGTTTGTCATGACAAACCAATTACATAATCCAACATATGTGTAAAGGCACAACATATTCCATTCCATATTTTTTTAATGATTCGTTACGGCGCAATCAATACTTCCATGCGTTCGGGACCTCCATGTTTTTGGGGGTATTCATCAGAAAAATCGGATCCGGGATTCGGCTCCCATCAGTCAGGCAAGAACTGCGGGTTTTCAGCCTCTCTCCTCTCTCCTGGAGCTTAATGGGGAGCCGTGCTCAGCCAATCAGAGAAACGCGGAAGACGCTCGGCCAATCAGAGAAACGCGGAAGCGCATGTTGGTTGCCTAAAGTGTTCACGCGACCTGGGGAGGCTATAAGAGGGTGGAGCACCTGGAGTGCGGCCTCTTGGGGCATGGGAATGTGTAGACATGAGTCACTTATACTGCAACCTGTATGAGAACCGTTGTAATAAAGCCGTGAACTGCGAACTATATCAACCTGCCTCGAGAGTCGTGAATAACGTGGTGCTTAAAACAAAGCAACGTTACAGTATGGTATTATTATGTCTCCAGGGGAGGACACAGTTCCCACCAGGTGCTATCTAATCATTTCTCCATATATAGCGTGTACAAGCTTCACATGAGAGAATCTCATTCTGTTTCCATTAGAAAACCAAAGCTATAGTATGTATGTAATTGTACATCTCCTGAACGCTTTAATCAAATATTGGCAGGACAAGTAACCAAAAGCAGGCTTACTTAATTTATTAGATTAGAAATCTTATTTAAAAAATGTAATTTAGAACCTGGTAATAAAATACATAGCTTGGATCTTGAAATTTCTAGAGCAATTACTTTGCAGTTTGCAAGTAACATTTTACATGATGTTTCTAAAATTCAAACTTTTGAAAAACTACACTATTACCAACATATTATATAACAAGGTCAGTCAGTAATAAACATATTCAACAACTAAATACACTATAAGCAATAATTAATTCATGAATTAAAGCCAAGATATAATCAAGGTTACTGATAGACTTTACAATACTCCAGGAAATGACTTAACTGTCATGTATCGTCTAAGAAGGGCTCCATTCTGTATACATACGCCATAGAAACAGAGAGACAGTGATCATGTAGCCAATAAAGAAGGCTGTGTTGATTCTTTGGGACACTCTGGTCCAGTAGCCAGGCTTCCCTCCTTCCTCCCTGCTGCTAAGGAACAAAGCCAGGGTCCTCTCCACCTCCTTCAGCTCCTCCAGGATCAACAGCAACACATGGGACTCACCTGTCTGTGTGTTCTTATTAACCTGGAGGGAAGACATTTGGTACTGTCACGTTTATTAAGTAGATAATTCCCCTGTTAAGGTTTAAGTAGATAATCCCCCTGTTAAGGTTTAAAGGAACACGCCAACATTATGGGAAATGTGCTTACCCTCTTCTCCAGAGTCAGACATTAGATACCAATTTCCTCTCTGTCAGGCACGTGCACACAATAGAGCCCAAGCTTTTTGAGCTTAATAAAAAAATATATTTTTTTATTTATTTTTTTACGCATATAGACTGCCCTTACAACTGAAAAATGTCAGGATATAATAAAAATATTAGGTAAAGAGAGAGAGATGCCCCATATTCCATTGCAGTTTGCACGGCCTCCTCAGCGTGCCTCTCCACGGACCTATATATTTTATGCATAGCGTGGGTGGTGGTGATGATGATGATAGAAACCGCTGTGGCGCATACAGTTGAATGCTGGTATTGCACTCCTTGAGGGACACGAAGAAGTCAAGTCAAGGGATTTGGGAATCTCAAATACAAATCGGGATTGGAATAAAAAAGGCATTTATATTAAACAATATAGAATATACAGCACTTCTTGGGGTCTGTAGGGTAAGCACCCTCCCCCCTGAACATTTATGGAGATGTATGGGCCTTTTAAGTCAGTGATAAAGGTGTCTTTCAAGGATAAGTGAGCTTCTGCACTGATTATTATAGTTCAATATTCAATATTTGATCACCAAAACCCCCCAAAAAGCATAAAAAGCCCCCCCCCCCCCCGAAAAGGGCCCTTAAAAATCGGGTTTGCGCGCTACGCACGCTCGGTTAAATGACACACAGGTATAGTGCCCTTTTCAGCCTTTGAGCACCTGCCCCTCTAAAGTCCTGTGCACGTCCCTGCTCTCTGTTCATTCAGAAGAAAGCTATCCGACTGTAAGCTAGCCTAGCTTGGCACAAATTAATGGAAGCCGATACGGATCAGCTAGCCTTAAAACTCTGAGAGAGGTGTTTTTGGCCAGCTAGGCTAGCTGATCTGAATCCGCTTCTATTGATTTGTGCTAAGCTAGATTTGATTGATTTGATTGATTTTTTTATTAGGATTTCCATTCGCTTATGCAGAACATTAGCTACTCTTCCAATAAGATGGATATATTTCTACTGAACGCACAGAGAGAAAATTGGTATCTATAATTTCCCATAATGCCGCATGTTACTTTAATCTGACATTTTTTGCATTACATGTGACAAGAATGTACATTATGAAACTAGAAAATACAATGAAAAAATGTCAGTGATCAGTAACACAGATCTCACCTGTTCAGCTATGGGCAGCAGTTCACATGGTGTGTCGCCACCAGACACGTCACAGATGCATCTGCAGTGAGTCCATCTTTTCTTTTCTGAAATGAAATGGTTAAACATGTGGATGATTGTACAATTATTATGATTCACCATCATGTATAATCACCCTGAGTAGAGTATCCAGAAAAGCACTAAAGCCAGCAATTCATGAAGGGAAAAGTGATGTAAGTAAGTAAATACAATAATACAATTGTTAATAGCACCTTTTCAAACAGAATGTTCCTAACGCTAAAATGTTCCTAATTTTGATTGAGATGTTGAAAACACAACATTCATGACACATCAGTACATGTAGATATAACGTATTGATATAAAGTGCTAAGCTGCATGATTATTTAGGGTCCCATCTTTAAACTTTTGTACAGCACTTTTTTCATAATCTGCCTTCTTCCTGGATAACCTGACTTGTTACATTATGCCTCACCTCTATCCAAGTTGTGGCAGGCATTGTGCTGTTTGTCTTCGCAGTCCTCCCTCAGACTGTGGTCTCCGTCTGCCTCTGTTCTCGGGGGGAGAGAGTCCTTCTCCATCAGGTACGTCGCAAAAATCGTCTCCAACAGACTCAGCGACATCAGAGCAAAAATCACAATGCAGTAGGTCGCTGTGAGGAGGAAGCAAAATACATAATACAAAATGTATATCAAGATACACTGCTACTATTCATTAGGCTTGCCACTGTCTGTGATACCCGTGTTACTCTGTGTACTCAGGCATATGTGTGTAAAAGGTGTATGTTTTTTATTTTAATTAAATTGTATATAGAAATAAAACCCATTTAGTTCCTTTTCACATCTCAGTGTCCACATTCAGAAAATAAAAAACATAACATTTGTAAAATACTAAGCGTGTTATCAATACTTAGTCAGACAACATTATAAACTGAAACTGTCTGCATGGAAAGCAGGACTATTTTATAGGCCTGTGCAGCAGAGTCACTGTACAGAGTAGCTTAAGTTTCACTTTCACTTTGAGAATAGATTTAACTTTGCATGAAGGCTCTAGAGAGGCGACATGTCAGTTACACAACGATGGTGGAGGATTTGGCAATATTTTGGATTTAAACTCCACAGCAGCTCGACTGGAGAGGAGCTCAGAGGACCAGACCAGACCAGCAAAAGTATGTTTGTGTGATGCAAGGCTGAAGCTACATTGATCCATCATCCTTCAATGAAAATTGGGGGTGAATTGATGGAAGACATCGCTGTCCGTTGGTTTATTTTTAAATTAGAACATAACGTCAACTTTGTCTGTCCAAACAAATGGATACTAGTCATTGACTCATGAGCACCTACGGGTGGCTGCAATTAGAAACTGGCCCTGGTAAATGTCTTGATGAATTGAAAATGGGGGACCCTGATGTAAACAAGACGAAAGTTTTTCTCTGGTCTGCATCCTCTTAACAATTGTTTGTATTGAGCCGTACTGTATTGTACCCATTCTGCAAACTGTTAATAAAGTTTTCAATCAATCAATCAATCGGCAACCCTACTATTCATATGAATTACAAACTGATGAAGCTAACCTCTCTCAACCAGTGTGTGTTGTACCTATGAGTGGAGTCTTGTTGGACATGGAGGGCAGTATGTCATTGAGGATGAGCAGCAGCACTGAGATGGCCAGCAGCACAGTGACCTTGAAGCCCAGCTTCTCACCCCGGTGGTCTGAGATGAAGAAGGAGGCCAGGTCCAGACACAGGAAGAACAGGACGGGCAACAGGAAGTTAATCACATGGAGGAGGGGCCTCCTCTTCATGGTGACCTATAGGAGGAGATGGTCAAGATCATGCTGAATGCTTTTTCTTTTTTTACATTTCAACCATAAAACAAAAACACACATTTGTAATAACAAAAAAAAAATATATATATATATATATATAAATAAAATAAAATACAAATAAAATACAATAATCTGCTAATTTATGCTGACACCTTTTTCTCTTCTTTTTTAATTCGTTTTTTATTTCATAAAATACAATAATCAGCTCATTTATGCTGACACCTAAAGTTAACAAAGTTAAACAAATATTCATTGTTTTTGAGAGAATCAAAAACTGCACTAATCTCCCAGAGTCTCCCCTTTGTGATGCGTACAGTGTATATGATTTGTTCCCACTCTTCTTCGTCCACCGTGATGGTGCTGTTGGTGACTGACAGGTCGATGAAGTCCCACTCCCCCTGGGTCTGCATCACCTTACGAGAGAACTGCGTGGCCCGAGACGAGTTGGAGAACGCAACGAGCTGTAATTCATTTACTGAGGTACGGAGAGAGGGAGATATGGAGATGACTCAGGTGAGGATGCGGATGAGGAGTTTGCATAATACTCCTGTACCCATTCTGCAATCTGTTAATAAAATTTTCATTCAATCAATCAATCTGCACAGATTGCAGAATGGGTACAATACAGTACGGCTCAATACACACAATTGTTAAGGGGATGCAGACCAGAGAAAGACTTTCGTCTTGTTTACATCAGGGTCCCCCATTTTCAATTCATAATGAATTTTAAGTAAGGGTGCAACTTGCTCCGTGCAATCCATTCTTTGTGGATCTAGCCCTTAGTCTAACACTGAACGTGCTCCTTCTGTCAGCCAAGTCTGTGAACTGTATGGGTGGGAGGCGTTGTCCCTGATGGCATGGAGCTTAGCAAGGCTCTAGAACACAGATCTAGAACACAATTGTGTGGCTAGTAAGGCCGGGTGCTACAAATAGACTTAGAAGAACACACCAACATTATGGGAAATGTGCCTACCGTCAGAGTCAGACAAGAAGATAAATACCAATTCCTCTCTGTGCGTTCAGTAGAAAACTATCCGGCTGCAAGCTAGCCTAGCAGAGCACAAATTAATGGAAGTGGATACTGACCACCAGCCTAGGGAGAGATGTCTTTGGCCAACAGCTAGGCTAGCTGGTCTGTATCCAATTCCTTTCATTTGTGCTAAGCTATGCTATGGAATTGGTATCTATCTTCTTGTCTGGCTCTGGAGAAGCGTTTATTTCCCATAATGTTGGCTTGTTCCTTTGAGTAAAATTGTATGACTGGCAACGCTGGACCTCAGGCCTCCCAGGCAGCGGTGTAATAAATGGACACACGATTTAATGACATTGTTTGAATTGTGGCAAACATTTCTTATATAAGGTACTCCAAGCAAACTATTTGACTGAGGTCGGGTTTAGAAACGGATGTGGTTGTAAACAGTGAACAGTTTAAACAGATTTACAGCACAGTTGAGTAGAGTGGACAGACTGACACACACACACATACACACACACACACACACACACACACACACACACACACACACACACACACACACACACACACACACACACACACACACACACACACACACACACACACACACACACACACACACACACACACACACACATTTAAACTCACTCCCTCACCATTGTGTATGATAGAGCCAACAGTAATGTTGCACCTCTGTGTGTCGAAGGGGAACTTATGGACGTCCATCCTACAGGTGCTGACCACCCTGATATCATCCTCTAGAGAAACAGCCCCCTCGTGGGACACACGGTAGTAAGGGCTCGGAGGAGCCTCATCCTTCACCGTCCTGAGAGATTACATATTTTCACAAGGACATTTACTGAGTATGTGTATACTGGCTACTACATCTAGTGGATAACGAATTCTACCATATGACTTTATTATTGATCAACAAAAGTCTTTAGAATGTTGGAACGATTGAGGACAGGTTTATTACAGTACCTGCCAAAGTCTCTTTTTTTGATGGACCTATACCTGCCACATGCCAAAAGATTTACCAGCATTTGGCTGGCGACTGGTGGTCAAAATACGACAAACAAACGCTATATAGCGTTGCGGCACTCAAAGGGCGGCATGAACTAACGACAAAACGCGTTGCTGGCACTCAAAGTGTTAAGAAAATTTATAAATAAAGAATTATTTATTTTTTTTTTTTTTTACTATACTTCACTTTCACTCAGGTGTATTATTGATGCTCTCATTGATACTATGTTTGTTTCTGAAGTGTGTGTGTGTGTGTGTGTGTGTGTGTGTGTGTGTGTGTGTGTGTGTGTGTGTGTGTGTGTGTGTGTGTGTGTGTGTGTGTGTGTGTGTGTGTGTGTGTGTGTGTGTGTGCGTGCGCGCGTCCGTGCGTGTGCGTGCGGTGCGTGCGTGCGTGCGTGTGTGTGTGTGTGTGTGTGTGTGTGTGCATGTATGTGTGTGCACATGTGTGCGTGCATGGACATGTGTCAATGCTCACATCTCATAGATATAAAGATCTGGTTTCCACAGCATTTCTTTGGGAACAGAAATCTGAGTGATCCCACAGAACTGGGAGGGATCCCAGGAAATGTGCTCGTTGTTCCACTCCTACAGGAAAATCCAGACGGGAAAAAACTGACCAATCAGAAATGAGTGAAAAAAATTACTGAACAACAGGGAGTATTGAAAAAATGAGGCCGAATGTATGGAAAATATAATGGAAGTGTTGTGTATTTTTACCAGCCACCACTAGGAGGATCAGAGAGTGTATTGAGTCAAAAGCAGTTGTTTTTACAGAAAGTTGAAATAATTGCGCAAATTGTAACATAGTAAAGATCCATTGAGAGGAACTCACAATTGACACCCATACGAAAGGAATGAAGGTCTGGGTTTTTTCGATCTATGAATTGAGCAACAGATACATCAGAAAGACTTATACAAACCATTTATATACAGTACTAAGTACAGATCAACAAATAAGCTGTAAGACGGTCAAAACACACAAATTTCACAGGCAAAGCACAAATCCGCAATAGCTATGTGCATGCATCCACACATGCATGCATTCACACACACACACACACACACACATGTTTGGCAAAATAATATGAATTTGAATACCGATGCTGTAAAGCTTTTCTTTACATTTGTAATGTTTTGTAAACATTGGCTGAAGAATTATCAGTGTTTTTGAGTATTGAGTATTGATGAGTAATAAAAGGCTTATTTTCCATCGACAACTACGACATGCATATTCAAATATTGGAAATTGGATTGATTGGAATTTTAAAGGGGAAATCTATTTTAAAACATAATTTACATTGTGATATTCCAGTGATCTTCAACAGTTAGGCCACAACTTTCTCCATAAGCTGGAAATCAGAGTATCAAGACTTGGGTCTCTGATGTCATCGTGACCCTTTTTTTGCGATGACATCATCACTACAGTCTCCGTTGCTCAGTTTAAGGGGAGACTTCACAAATCAAAACTGAGCTATACCATATTATAGAATTAACATGTGAATCATATTCTAGGGTGGATTTTCTCTTCAAAGTTTTTGTCTCATGTCTTTCACTCTCGATAACTTTAGAACACACAAAGATGTACAGTACATGTGCACATGTAGTGTTACTGTAGCTAATACAGGTATATCACTTACCACACCAAGAATGGCATAGAGTAACATGTCTAGTTTCACTACGGTGAGGTGTGTATGGTCCTTAACAGGTCGCGCCGATGTAAAAACTTCATTCGTTCTGGTCAGGTTCAGGTGATGTATAACGTCCTGGTAACTACACACCCTGTCAGTCGAAACTCCATCTAGGGGTAAAAATTTACAGATTTCTTACAGAAAGTCTAACAAAAACAATTTTCTAGCACTTGTGGACCTCAGCTCTGTGCCCTCAACCCGGAACCACCGTTCACTTCACTTCACTTTAGGCCCTGTGTTTCCTGTGTACTTGATGTACGACTTGTACTTGTACTGTACAACAATTATCCTACTTCTACTCCAGTACATAGAATCCTTGTTACCTTCAGAAAGGTTTTAGCATACCAGTCATCATCAGTTAATCGAAGATGGAAACTCTTGACTGGTAACGGTAAGAAAGACTTTCAATTGAAAATAGAAATGCCACTTCTTTAGTTTACTGTTGCTAGCAATGTGCATACTAAGCTGATACCAAGAACCGATCCTATCCATTACTTTTACGGAACAATGAATATACTAACTCACATTATTTGGAGTTATTGGATAGAAATAACGTACATTATTTTTCTCTATTAGAGACTTCTAACATTCTTCATGTGTCATACAGTAAATGCAGGAAATCCAGTTCCTTTGCATGTATTTCTGATATGTTACATGTGGCTCATAGCATTGGATTCTACTTTTACCTCATTCAGCGGTTTGTGTCAAAGTGTTGATATCTTGGATTACCTGCTTCTCACCGGCATACATATGAACTACAGGGAAATAAACTACCTCATACACACCTCACACAGAAGTCAAGTCAGGTCAAGTCAAGTCAAGTCAAGTCAAGTCAAGTCAAGTCAAGTCAAGTCAAGTCAAGTCAAGTCAGGTCAGGTCAAGTCAAGTCAAGTCAAGTCAAGTCAAGTTTATTTGATATAGCACATTTCATAGGACAGGTGTAGACTCAATGTGCTTCAAGAATAGGCAAAGATACCATATGCCAAAAAGAAATAACAAGATGAGAATGCATTACTTAGGATACCCTATGTATACATTTTGAATTTATTCTGGATATATAGTGAGGAGACTTTTACTTGATGATCTAAGCCAAGGGATCTAACCGAACGCATCATAACACGTGTGTGTGTGTGTGTGTGTGTGTGTGTGTGTGTGTGTGTGTGTGTGTGTGTGTGTGTGTGTGTGTGTGTGTGTGTGTGTGTGTGTGTGCGTGTCCGTGCGTGCGTGCGTGCGTGCGTGCGTGTGTGTGTGTGTGTGTGTGTGTGTGTGTATCTTACCTGTGAGGAAGAGCAGTAAGATGAAACCAGCACACATCATAGCTGAGTCCATTAGAGTGCATGGGGTCAGAGGCACCAGTGTGGTGAACAAGTGTCACTACCTCTGACTCCTCTGTGCTACCTGACTGTGTGGTCAGGGCTGCTCTGCTACGACGACTGGGATGTGGGCTCACAATGTAGTGCCGGCTAGAACGAATGACAACAACGCCACCATTTGATCTTGATGGTCATCCGTCTGACAGGCGCCTGATAAGAGCGGTTCCGCCCACATTGAACATCACGGGCTATTGTTATTGGGTTACAAGGGAGGAGTGATGAGGACAGTTGGAAGGGGGGGACAGGGGCAAGGGGACATTATATTGAGTTTATGCTTGATTATAGAGGATGGTGAGAGTGAGTATGATTGGTTTAAACTTTAGACTGAGTGACAGATGGGCCTTATCTGTGATGGGGGGCTGAGGCAGGCAGGAGGAAAGGATCTGTCTGTCTGCATTTAGGGTTAATGTCAACAGATCATGTCACCACCCCCTCAGAATCAGCAGTAAAAGATGTGATGCTCGGGGGTTGACCTCAGGTCAGTGTGTGTGTCTGTTTGTGTCTCTGTGACCGTCTATCCACTCCTCCTAGCTAAGATTTCATTCTGACAATTTACAGTTTCAAGTTATAGCTATTAACCATCCCTTTATCCAGTACAATAACAACAATAAGTGTTCTGAGAAACACAAATTTGATTACCGCAGAGGCTTACTGTAAAAACCATGTTAATTACATGATGCAGACTGCTCCCATTAAAACCCACTCAGTCGCATCTTCAGCTCTCAGTAGCATACACTAGAGGCTAATATGTGTGTGTGTGTGTGTGTGTGTGTGTGTAGGTGTGTGTGTGTGTGTGTGTGTGTGTGTGTGTGTGTGTGTGTGTGTGTGTGTGTGTGTGTGTGTGTGTGTGTGCGTGCGTGCGTGCGTGCGTGCGTGCGTGCATGCGTGCGTGCGTGCGTGTGTGTGTTTCAGTTTGGTTAGTGGACGCCAGTGCTCTAGATTGTCTTGGCTCTTAGAGTATCGCGTATCGATTAGTGATGATGATTGAAATGATTTATTAGGAAAAAAACCTTGAGATGTAGCATCTCGTTTTCAAGGGGCTCCTAAAATGTGAACCGATCAGGGCGCCCCAGTGGCGAACCACATAGCGCGCTCAGCCGCGACACGGGCGACCCGGGTTCGATTCCCGAACCCGTCGTTATTTCCCGAATGTCTTCCCCCCACTCTGTCTCCCATTCCTCCCCTGTCTTTCCCTACTGGACTGCCCAGTAGAAATAAAGCGATAAAAACAAAAAAGAAATCTTAAAAAAGAAAAAAATGTGAACCGATCAAATCAAATGTATTTGTACGGCCCGACAACACACGTTAATGTCCCCATGGGCCGGACAAGTCTTCTTTAAACAAGTCAAGAAGAAACATCACAATAAAGCAAGAACAAAACAAAAACAGTCCAAAAAATGTAAAATGAATAGATGAATGCAACACTCCCAGACGAATGGGAGTGGAAAAGGTAAGGAAAAACTCACTAAAAACCTAGCAATAGGAAAAAAGCACCACAGGCAATGTGGAGGGGAGAAACCTTAGAAGGGATGTTCAAGGGGGGATCTCCCTTCTTAGATGTCGTGATAGGAGTGTTGCTATAAAACAAGTAATGTTGCTATAAAACAATGTGATGTGATGTGAAGTTCATGAATGATGCGATTCTTTTGAGCGGCTCTTTGGTATGAACGAAGGGAACCGAGTCATACTTGGTGGGAGCCATAACACATTTCATACAGAGGGTGGAATTACAAAATCTGCAACGTTGTTATCATTCACTTCACTCTCTCTCTCAATTCAAGCTCAAAATACTGAGTTCCTTTTCATCAGAAATTGCAACCATTGCAACAGTGTTTTTTTGTCTTTAAATGTAATAACGAATTGGGGACGTTTTTGGGGACAGGATATGGTCGAGGACAGATGACTTAATTAAGGGAATGTCCCCGACGTCTTAATATAGACCTATTGTAACGATTGGGGGTGATGATGAAGGTGAGAACACAGTATGCAGAGACGAAGGGTGATGCTTAGCTGTCAGTGATGGGGGTGGAGGACGACTTGGTGGCCTGGATCTTCAACTACCTCACTGGCAGACCACAGTCTGTCAAACTGCAGGGGTGCCACTCCGACGTGCTGATCTGCAACACTGGAGCCCCCCAGGGAACTGTATTGGCACCCTTTTTATTCACCCTGTACACCTCAGACTTCCGCTTCAGCTCCGGGAACTGCCATCTCCAAAAGTTTTCTGACGACTCCTCCATCGTTACAGGGGGATACATCACCAACGACAACGAGGAGGAGTACAGAGCTGTGGTGGAGAGCTTCACAGAGTGGAGCAAGGAAAACCACCTACAGCTCAACATCAGCAAGACGAAGGAGATGGTGGTGGACCATCGGCGGAGCAAGAGGAAGCCCCCAACTCCCATCATCATCCAGGGGGTGGAGGTGGAAAGGGTGGAGAATTACAAATTCCCGGGTGTTCTCATGAACAACAAACTGGACTGGACGGACAACACCGAGGCCCTCTACAGGAAGGGACAAAGCAGACTGTTCTTCCTGAGAGGGCTCAGGTCTTTTAATGTCTGCAGCAAACTGCTGCAGATGTTCTACCAGTCTGTGGTGGCGGGTGCCCTCTTTTTCACTGTGGTATGCTGGGGGGGCAACACCAACACAGACAAAATAAACAAACTGGTAAAAAAAAAAGCAAGCTCTGTGGTGGGAGCGGACCTGGACAGTCTGGAGGTGGTGGCAGAGGGGAGGACGAGGAGGAAGCTGCATGCTATCCTTGAGAACTCCTGCCACCCCCTCTATGATGAGCTGACTGCAATGCGGTCCACGTTTAGCTGCACAGACTCATCCCCCCCCGACATACCACAAAGCGATTTGGGCAGTTCTTTATGCCGGTGGCAATCAGGCTCCACAACCAAGCAGGGCCAGGACGGGCTAACTGCTGTGAACTGGAGGAGCTGGGTTGTGGACTGTAACAAATTAATTTAATTATTTAACAACACATTCATGATTGGACTTGTTTCTTTTTCACCACTTTTTTTAGCTCTTTTTAGTCCTATTTTAGCCATTTTTATCCCTGTATACTTGTCCATCTTGTTTTTATATTTATGTATGTTATGTATAAACTGTTTTTTAATTGCTGTTTTTAAATTGCTGTTACGCTGCTTATGCTGTAAAGGACATCTTAATCTCCCCTCGGGGATAAATAAAGGTTTTCAATTGACAGGACATAGGCACCACACAGGCACGATACGGGAACAACGCGGGGACAATGACGCCACAACAATCCAAACAAACCACAAGCAATAAATACTGACACTAATTAACACTGATTAATAATGGAAAACAGCTGGGGGAAGAAGGCACTAGAACTAATACAATAATCAACAATACTGGAACAAGGACTAGGCTAATACAAAACACAGAATCAAAATGCCAACACAGATAACACCTAAACAGACAACACTTGTAACAAAGACACTAATTGCCACAACAGAATGTTATTAATATGATCAAGCAGGGTCAATGTTGACTGCAGCTTCTGCAGGTGACCGCTAGATGGCGGTATGACACTGGGGCATTGATTCTCCCAGACCTGAGCTGGTCTGGAAGTGTAACAGTACCCCCCCCCCCCCCCCGAAAGGGGGGCTTCCAGACCCCCGAGAACATCGTCCAGACACGGGCGAAGCAGGAGGCCGGGACCCCGGAAAAAACCCAGGGCGAGGACCCGGAGAACTGGGTCCGGGAGTCTGAGGAAAGAACCCAGTAGGGGCATAGCAGCCAGGGGTGTTGAAAACGGGTGCAGAGGCCCGGAGAGGGGGGGTGGGGATGGGGACAGAGGCCCGGAGAGGGGGGGTGGGGACGGGAACAGAGGCCCGGAGAGGGAGGCTGGACCCGGGGACAGAGGCCCGACGAGGGGGGGTAGGGATGGGGACAGAGGACCGGAGAGGGAGGCTGGACCCGGGAACAGAGGCCCAACGAGGGGGGGTGGGGATGGGGACAGATGCCCGGAGAGGGGAGGCGGGGAGAGAAGCAGGGGGTTGGTCAGGAAACCTGGAGCCAAGGGGCGAGGGTAAGGACCCCGGAGCAGGATCCCGGACGAGGGACCCTCCCGTCGCCGGACTAGGAACTGGATCGGGGGAGCCGGCACGGAGGTGCGATGGCGACGACCCCCAGAATAGGATCCAGCGCAGACCACGGCGAAGACCACGGCGAGGACCACGGCGAGGACCAGGGCGCCGATCACGCGTAGGGCTGGACCAGACGGGGAGCCAGGACCAGTCGAGGAGCCAGGACCAGACGGGGAGCCAGGACCAGTCGAGGAGCCAGGACCAGACGGGGCGCCAAGACCAGTCGAGGATAAGCCAGGATCAGACGAGAAGCCAGGACCAGTTGAAGAGCGGGGACCCGGCTTAGCAGCCGGACCAGGTGTAGAGGCTGGGCAGAGGGTGGAGACTGGACCAGTCTCTGCGGCGAGACGTGGCGTAGGGGCTGGAGAAGGAACCGTAACAGCCGGATCTGCCCTAGCAGGAACTAGGCTGGCAGTGAAGGTTTGGTTAGCTGCCTGTGCAGTGCTAGGTGCCGGTACCGTGCTACCCGCAAGGGCTATGCTAGCCGGGGCTACGGAAATAGCTACCGGAGCTACACTAGTGGCAGGAGCCAAACTAGCTGTTGGGCCAACGCTAGCTGTCTGGGTTGTGCTAGCTGCAGGAATTGAATTTCTGCTAGCTGCAGGAGCTATGCTAGCCGGAGCTAAGGGAGTAGCTACCGAAGCTTCACTAGTAGCAGGAGCCACACTAGCAGTAGGGCCTACGCTAGCTCTCTGTGTTGTGCCACTCCTCTTAGACTTGCTAGCCTTGTGTGACTTGCTAGCCGCAAGTGCTACGCTGGCTAGGCTAGCTGCGCTAGCTATTGAGACCTGGTTAGCTTCAGGAGCTAGGCTAACCGTGGCGGTAATGCTAGTTGAGATGATCTGGCTAACTGCAGGAGCTAGGCTAACGGTAGGGGTTAGGTTAGCCGTGGAAGCCTGGTTTGCTGCAGGGGCTAAGCTAGCAGACGGGGTTGTGCTAAGTGTGGATGCCTGGCTAGCTACAGGAGCTAAGCTAGCAGACGGGGTTGTGCTAGTTGTGGATGCCTGGCTAGCTGCAGGCGCTAAACTAGCAGACGAGGCTCGCCTAGCTGTCTCCATGAGAGCACAAACCTGGTCCGTCTTAACCCTCATCTGAGGTGCCTGTGTAGGGCTCTGCTTCGCTACGTCGTCGATCAACTTCAACCAGAAGACCCATTTAGCAGAAGAGTAGCTGGTCAGATCCCCGTCTATCATACTATGAATGATGGTCAAAGTGTCTACCACCTTGTCTGCTGTGCTCTTGATTGGTGGCGTCATTCTGTAGCGATTGGGGGTGATGATGAAGGTGAGAACACAGTATGCAGACAAGGAAGAAGGAACGGAGGCAGAGACGAAGGGTGATGCTTAGAGAAGGGAATTTACTAACTCACAACCAAACTACAAAACAAAAGGGAGGCACAGCCGGGCTGGCTCTGGGACAAACACGGACTGATCACGAAAAACAAAGAGCACTAAAACATTGCTAATATAACATACTGAGGAACAAACTCACTTGACAGGACAACAAACTCACTTGACAGGACATAGGCACACAGGCACGATACGGGAACAACGCGGGGACAATGACGCCACAACAATCCAAACAAACCACAAGCAATAAATACTGACACTAATTAACACTGATTAATAATGGAAAACAGCTGGGGGAAGAAGGCACTAGAACTAATACAATAATCAACAATACTGGAACAAGGACTAGGCTAATACAAAACACAGAAACAAAATGCCAACACAGAGAACACCTAAACAGACAACACTTGTAACAAAGACACTAATTGCCACAACAGAATGTTGTTAATATGACCAAGCAGGGTCAATGTTGACTGCAGCTTCTGCAGGTGACCGCTAGATGGCGGCATGACACTGGGGCATTGATTCTCCCAGACATGAGCTGGTCTGGGAGTGTAACACCTATATTCACATTTACATTTACATTTACATTTAGTCATTTAGCTGACGCTTTTATCCAAAGTGACTTACAAGTTCTGTACAACAAGTCATCAGGAAGGGCACAACTCTATCAGCTGAGTAACAATGTTCATCAAAGTGTTGAGTGTTGAGTGTTGAGTGTAGGTTAGTTTATTAGGACAAGTGCATGACAGTAAGGTTAGTTAGGGTTAGATTTAATTTTTTTATTCAGATAATGGTTGAAGAAGTGCGTCTTTAGTCGACGGCGAAAGATTGGACGGGTTTCGGCTGTCCTAACTGGGGTGGGTAGTTCATTCCACCATTGTGGGGCAAGGACTGAGAATAGGCGACTTCTCTTTGATGACCCTCCCGGAGCTTGGATAGGAGTAGGTCTGAGGCGGCCAGAAGATGCAGAGCGTAGGGATTTTGAGGGTGTGTAGTTAGAGACCATTGACCGGAGGTACATTTACATTACATTTACATTTAGTCATTTAGCTGACGCTTTTATCCAAAGCGACTTACAAGTTCTGTACGACAAGCCATCAGGAAGGGCACAACTCTATCAGCTGAGCAACAATGTTCATCAAAGTGTTGAGTGCTACAGTGAAGGTTAGTTTATTAGGACAAGTGCATGACAGTACGGTTAGTTAGGGTTAGATTTTTTTTTTTTTTTTTTTTTTTTTAATTCAGATAATGGTTGAAGAAGTGCGTCTTTAGTCGACGGCGAAAGATTGGACGTGATTCGGCTGTCCTAACTGGGGTGGGTAGTTCATTCCACCATTGTGGGGCAAGGACTGAGAATAGGCGACTTCTCTTTGATGACCCTCCCGGAGCTTGGATAGGAGTAGGTCTGAGGCGGCCAGAAGATGCAGAGCGTAGGGGTCTTGAGGGTGTGTAGTTAGAGACCATTGACCGGAGGTAGGCGGGAGCGGTTCCCTTTGCCGCACGGTATGCTAGGTCGAGGGCCTTGAAGCGGATTCGTGCAGCAATGGGGAGCCAGTGCAGGTCCCTAAGAAGTGGGGTGACATGGGCCGACTTCGGTAGGTTTGAGATCAGGCGGGCCGCTGCGTTCTGAATGAGTTGAAGAGGCTTAGTGGCAGTGGCCGGGAGGCCAGCGAGCAGTGCATTGCAGTAGTCGAGGCGGGAGATGACTGTTGATTGGACGAGGAGTTGGGTGGCTTCTTTTGTCAGGAAGGGGCGTATCCTTCTGACGTTGCTCAGGAGGAATCGGCAGGTTCTGGTCGTCGCTGCGATGTGAGCAGAGAAGTTCAACTGGTCGTCGAGGACAACACCAAGGTTCTTGGCGGTCGGGGACGCAGTCACAGCTGCATTCTCGACTGTGATTGAAAGGTCGGTTAGGGGGGAGGATTTGGCCGGCAGGTGGAGCAATTCTGTTTTGCTTAGGTTCAGTTTGAGGTGGTTGGACGTCATCCAGGCTGAGATGTCGGACAGACAGGCCGAGATCCGCACAGAGACGTGGATATCTGAGGGAGGGAAGGAGAGGAAGAGTTGAGTATCGTCGGCATAACAATGGTAGGAGAAGCCATGAGACGTGATAATGTTACCCAGTGATTTAGTGTAGAGGGAGAAGAGAAGGGGTCCTAAAACCGAGCCCTGGGGGACACCCGTCCGCAGGGGGCGGGTGGCCGACAGGGTCCCTCTCCATGACACTTGGTAGGAGCGGTCATTGAGGTATGATGACAGCCATGTCAGCGCAGAGCCAGCCACTCCCATTCCTGCGAGGGCCGCAAGGAGGATCTGGTGGTTGACTGTGTCGAAGGCTGCAGATAGATCTAGGAGAATCAGGACAGAGGAGAGGCCTTTCGCTTTTGCTAAGTGAAGTGCCTCTGTGACCGCAATGAGGGCTGTCTCTGTGGAGTGACCAGTCCTGAAGCCTGACTGATTAGGGTCTAGGAGGTCATTCTGTAAGAGATAAGTAGTAAGTTGGTTGGATACAGCACGTTCAAGTGTTTTAGAAAGGAAGGAGAGAAGAGAGACAGGACGGTAGTTGCCTATGACAGTAGGGTTCAGGGTTGGTTTTTTTATGAGCGGCGTGACTCTGGCTTGTTTTAGGGAGGTGGGGACCACCCCCGAGTTGAGTGAGGAGTTGATGGTTGCAGTTAGGAATGGGAGGATGTCTGGTGCTATGGTCTGGAGGAGTGGGGAGGGTAGCTGGTCCAGCTGGCAAGTAGTCGGACGGTTTGACGTTACCAGTGTCAGGGTCTCTGCTTCTGTAATGGGAGAGAAAGATGACAGAGTGAAGGATGAGGTTCTCGATTCAGCATTTGGAATGGGTGGGGGTTGGGAGAAGGAGCTGCGGATGTTCTCCACTTTTTCCTCAAAGAAGATCGCAAAGTCTTCGGCAGAGAAAGATGAGGGAGGGGGGGGTGGGGGGGGAGTGAGGAGGGAGGACATGGTAGCATGCAGTTTGCGAAGATTCTTGGCAGAGGCCTCGATCCTATGGTGGAAGAAAGAAGCTTTGGCATTAGTGATGGTTTTGGAGAATGTTAACAAGAGGTTGTGATATGTGTCGATGTCAGCAGTGAGGCGTGACTTTCTATACTTCCTTTCAGCTGCTCTCAGGACCTGTCTTTGTTCTCTCACTGGATCTGTCAGCCATGGACTGGGTGGGGAACGGCGGGCAGGTTTCTCAACGAGGGGACAGAGCTTGTCGAAGGAGGTTGCCAGGGCTGAAAGGAGGGTGGAGGTTGCCATCTCTGTGGAGAGAGCAGAGAAGGTGTCACTCAAAGGTAGAGCGGATAGTATGTCAGAGGAGAGGGTGGAGGGGGATAGGGAGGGCAGGAGCGGTTCCCTTTGCCGCACGGTATGCCAGGTTGAGGGCCTTGAAGCGGATTCGTGCAGCAATGGGGAGCCAGTGCAGGTCCCTAAGAAGTGGGGTGACATGGGCCGACTTCGGTAGGTTTGAGATCAGGCGGGCCGCTGCGTTCTGAATGAGTTGAAGAGGCTTAGTGGCAGTGGCCGGGAGGCCAGCGAGCAGTGCGTTGCAGTAGTCAAGGCGGGAAATTACTGTTGATTGGACGAGGAGTTGGGTGGCTTCTTTTGTCAGGAAGGGGCGGATCCTTCTGACGTTGCTCAGGATGAATCAGCAGGTTCTGGTTGTTGCTGCGATGTGAGCAGAGAAGTTCAACTGGTCGTCGAGGACAACACCAAGGTTCTTGGCGGTCGGGGACGCGGTCACAGCTGCATTCTCGACTGTGATGGAAAGGTCGGTCAGGGGGGAGGATTTGGCCGGCAGGTGGAGCAATTCTGTTTTGCTTAGGTTCAGTTTGAGGTGGTTGGTCGTCATCCAGGCGGAGATGTCGGACAGACAGGCCGAGATCCGCTCAGAGACGTGGATATCTGAGGGAGGAAAGGAGAGGAAGAGTTGAGTATTGTCGGCATAACAATGATAGGAGAAGCCATGAGACATGATGTTACCCAGTGATTTAGTGTAGAGGGAGAAGAGAAGGGGTCCTAGAACCGAGCCCTGGGGGACACCCGTCCGCAGGGGGGCGGGTGGCCGACAGGGTCCCTCTCCATGACACTTGGTAGGAGCGGTCATTGAGGTATGATGACAGCTATGTCAGCGCAGAGCCAGCCACTCCCATTCCTGCGAGGGCTGCAAGGAGGATCTGATGGTTGACTGTGTCGAAGGCTGCAGATAGATCTAGGAGAATCAGGACAGAGGAGAGGCCTTTCGCTTTTGCTAAGTGAAGTGCCTCTGTGACCGCAATGAGGGCCGTTTCTGTGGAGTGGCCAGTCCGGAAGCCAGACTGATTAGGGTCTAGGAGGTCATTCTGTAAGAGATAAGCAGTAAGTTGGTTGGATACAGCACGTTCAAGTGTTTTAGAAAGGAAGGAGAGAAGAGAGACAGGACGGTAGTTGCCTATGACGGTGGGGTTCAGGGTTTTTTTTTTATGAGCGGCGTGACTCTGGCTTGTTTTAGGGAGGTGGGGACCACCCCCAAGTTGAGTGAGGAGTTGATGGTTGCAGTTAGGAATGGGAGGATGTCTGGTGCTATGGTCTGGAGGAGTGGGGAGGGTAGCTGGTCCACCTGGCATGTAGTCGGACGGTTCGACGTTACCAGTGTCAGGGTCTCAGCTTCTGTAATGGGAGAGAAAGATGACAGAGTGAAGGATGAGGTTCTCGATTCAGCATTTGGAATGGGTGGGGGTTGGGAGAAGGAGCTGCGGATGTTCTCCACTTTTTCCTCAAAGAAGATTGCGAAGTCTTCGGCAGAGAAAGATGAGGGAGGAGGGGGTGAGGGGGGAGTGAGGAGGGAGGACATGGTAGCATGCAGTTTGCGAAGATTCTTGGCAGAGGCCTCGATCCTATGGTGAAAGAAAGAAGCTTTGGCATTAGTAATGGTTTTGGAGAATGTTAACAAGAGGTTGTGATATGTGTCAATGTCAGCAGTGAGGCGTGACTTTCTATACTTCCTCTCAGCCGCTCTCAGGACCTGTCTTTGTTCTCTCACTGGATCTGTCAGCCATGGACTGGGTGGGGAACGGCAGGGCAGGTTTCTCAACGAGGGGACAGAGCTTGTCGAAGGAGGTTGCAAGGGCTGAGAGGAGGGTGGAGGTTTCCATCTCTGTGGAGAGAGCAGAGAAGGTGTATATTTTCATTCAAACTTTGGTGGACGCTTAACACTTTGAGTGCCGGGACACGTCTTTTCACGTCTTTGCTGGCCATGCTAAAGTTGCCGGGGGACGCTGTACAGCGTCCTTATATCAATATTTCAAAAATCTGCGATCGGATTCATAATGTCCCTCCGCTGGCCTGAGATCCACCAGCAGGACCCACTGAGCTCTCTGGCGGTTCAGGAGCGCCATCTGGTGGCCGATCGGCGCAATCGCCAAAACAGGATGTTGAATAGAGGTTGTCATGACGACCGTAGTACTTCCGGGCGCTCGCTATGGTTCATGGGACTCTGGCTCGTCACGCTACACGGTGATCGATTGGCAATAACTCGATAAACAACATGATTTGGACGTATATACCATTATACAAGCTGGAGATGGACCGGGTAAAAATATATCCCATAATGATAAAATTTCTACTCGACGATGATCGCCCAACGGCGCGCGGAGACTGGGGTGAGTTTCAGCGTGTAACGTTACCGTCTTAGATACTAACTGCTATTATCAACATTTTACCCACATTAGATGATTGGTATAACGCTGCCCACGGAATTATAAATGCCCCCTCGCCCATCCGGTCAACATCAGATGACGTGTAGTAACTTCTAGAAGTACGTCTAGTTGGAATTTTTTATATCGCGCTGATTGCCATCAAACTGTATTTCATCATCAATATAATGCATTTGGGGCTATATATCACGTTCTGGAGAAAGCTGCAGAAAGAGATGAAAACATACTTATACATTAGACCATACTTTACTATGAATATGTGAATGAAAAAGTTTAACGTTGCTACACAATGAACAATACATATAGGACTTTGAATGGGCCCTAATAATGGCAATGTAGCAATAGAATTTAAAAAGTTATAGCCCTGCAAAGAAGGGGACTTTCTCCATAGACAAATAGCGCTGGCAATCTATGGTATATCATGAATTTAACCTTAGGCAACCAAAGTGTTAATATCACTCATGTTGGATAATACATACGATACTGTACATTTTAACGATTTGAGGCTTTGTTTCCAGAGTCTTTAACTATCTAAGTTTGAATCTGATCCAAATCGTATCCTATCATTATCCTAGTGATTATTCCGCTGATAAACCAAAGATTTTGATAAATGAATTAAATAAAAAGAACGATTGGAAAGGAACGGAGCCAAAAGATCCAGCTCCCTTCAAAAAGCCATAATTCCCATCACTAGTATCGATTATTGATTTTGTGAAGTGACACAGTATGGACATCAAATATCGGACCAACCTGAGACCAAGCCCACAGACGTATTGTCACAACCTGACATGATTTAGGCTTTCATTCAACCCCAAAGGTAAATTCTGACATGCTTTGCTGTTATGCATGTGTTGTATAAGACCCCGCTGACAAACACACTTTACAAACGTTTGCTTATTGAATAATTTTTTTAAGTAATTAAGGCGGTCAGGTGGCGTAGCGGAGATTGTGCTCGTCACCAATGCAAGAGGCTGCGGTCTCGACTCCCGGAGAGTCAGCATTGCCTTGGCTCGGGCTGATCGCTATACTAACTCGTTTGGCTGAGTTAGGGGGAGGGGAGCCGTGGGTGGGTCCTGGGCGTTGTGGACAGCGACCCCTACAGTTTGGTCGGGGCGCCTGCTCAGCGAGGGTAGGATCTGGAGAGAGGTAGTGCGACCTTCCACACGTTACACTCTCCCAGTGAGAATCTGTGCGGCCAGGCTGGCTGCCGGCTGGCTGCACATGCGTCGGAGGAAAGCATGTGACAGTCTCCGGCCTCTCGGACCAACAGTAGGGGGGAGTGCGCGACAACCAGGAAGGGGGTTGGGAATTGGCATAACGACTAACAGTGGGATGGGAGAAAAATCGGAAAAAGAAGGAGGGGGGAAAAGATAATAAAAAAAAAAAAAAAAAAAAAAGTGACAATAAAGTTGTTTAATTGACGGGAGAAAAGTTGCTAAAGTCTATGTATTGTGATGGGACCGGAAGAAGTCTACACGTTGGAAGATGTAAGCGGATATGCCGCCTCCACATTGTGCAAGTGCACCAATGGGAGCATACATCATTCTAACAACATGCTGATATACAGATCACACAAATGTAGTTGCAAAAACCTTTTATTTAATGGTGGGACCAATTGCTACTGTTATGTTACAAGAAGTGATTATAACAATGTTTTATATCTCTGTAATAGGGTTAGGGAGTACATGGTTCAATGTATACATACCTACCGTATATATATATATATATATATCTGTACATATAATCCTTTTTACATACAGTATCTGTAGATTCTATATCTATATCTGTACATATCCCTTACCTACTCTAACTAGTTACGCTGGTGGCCAGTACTACCATACTGTAGGGCCTACATATTAATATTACAACTCTGTATATATATCTGATTAACACTATACTCAGTAGTACTAATTTGTCTATTTTATACCCAGTTTAATCTCCTGTACATTGTATATTACTGTTACATTTACACTCTAGTTGGATGCCAAACTTATTTTTGCTGTACTGTATTTGTGCTGTACAATGACAATAACGTTGAATCTACTCTAAATAGAAGTCAACATACCATTGATAAAAGCATGTTTATAGGTTCCATTTAGTTGTACATACTGTTTACATTGTTCCATATAGTATACTGACATAATGCTTGAGGTCAGTTGCACTCGCAATTATGCCACATCAATGTGGAACGCCCTACCCAAAGCTGTAAAGCAGGGCTATTCAACTAAATTGTTCAGGGGGCCACATTGTCAGAAACCCAAGGGGCCAGGGGCCGGACTGCCACGGCGCCTCCCCGTGCTATGAATATATGTACACTTGACACAACACGCAACCACATTTTCACAACTTTTATTTAACTACATTGCAAAAGTAGTATACTTTTCAAAAAAAGTGCTTCATTTATGTGCCACATCTGCAACATCTCCTGCAAAAAGTGCTTCATTTATGACTGTGCAACAACTGCAACATCTCCTCCTCAACATTTCAATATAAAAATAAAATAAAAAACAAACAAGTGCATGATGTGCATCTGAACATTCTAACATTGACACTTGAACAAAAAAAAACATTTATAGTGCAGCTGAGCTTATGAAAAAGTGCTTCATGTCTGTGCAACAACAGCAAATCACAGCATCTTATTAGCACTTATTGTCCACTCTTAACTCTCAAACATCAGGGGGGTGGGGGGCAGACAGGCCTAGCCTACATACACACATCTAATGAGAGAGATTGCACTTCTTTGACTGGGCAATGGCAGAGAAAGAGGGTTCATAGGAAGTGAGGGCTACCCGCAAACAGTGATGCAAATGCTCATTTGTCAAGGAGGCACGTTGCTTGTTTTAATGGCATTCATGTGAGAGAAACTGGATTCACAGGTGTATGTTGAGCCAAACATTGTTAGCACAGATATTGCCAGCGTTTTTATTTTGGGGAATGTCTTGACATGAATACACTTTATCCAAAATGTTGTGGTGGATTCATTCTCAAGTGCCTGCTTCAGAGCAGATGATGCTTGCATGTCAATTATTTCAAGTTGCAGGAGACCTTCATCAATGTGAAGTGATGCAAGGAACTCTTGTCCTTTTGTGGAAATAGCAGCTACATTGGCAAATGGGTTGCTCACAAAATGCATCAATTCTCTGGACACGTCAAATTCATCAAATCGACTTGCAAAGTTTTCCCTCAATTTATCAATGAAATATGTCATTAATTGAGTGACGTTTGGCTCAATTGTGCGTGTTAACGTTGACATGAAAAAAAAAAAAATTATCATGTAATCTTTGGCGGGCCGGTCAGAATCATCCCGCGGGCCGGATCTGGCCCGCGGGCCGCCAGTTGAATAGCCCTGCTGTAAAGGAATGTGGATCACTACCCACTTTCAAAACCACTCTCAAGGGACACCTACGGGAGACTGCAATTCAAAACTGGCCCCTGTAAATGTCCTAACCCAACCCCCTCCAATGTACAGTAATTTACCTAGTATGGTTTTGTCAATAGTCCAATGTACAATTTTGCTTGTTTGTACAGTGTCTCCCCCCCCCCCCTCAATGTACAGTTTTGCTTGTTTATACAGTGTTTCTCCCCCCCCCCCCCCCCCCAACCACCTCCAATGTAAATTACCCAGTATGGTTGACAATATCCCAATGTACCCAACCCCCCCCCACACAACCCCACCCAACCTCCTCCAATGTACAGTTTCTACGTCAAATGTATATACTCCCTTTTCTTGACTCCTTCTGTATCACAAACAGTACTGTATTTGCAAATCTGGTATGTCATAAATGTATAGATGTAGCAGTACTGAATATCTGTATGTCATGTATGTCATATATGTCCTGATGAATTGAAAATGGGGGACCCTGATGTAAACAAGACGAAAGTCTTTCTCTGGTCTGCATCCCCTTAACAATTGTGTGTATTGAGCTGTACTGTATTGTACCCATTCTGCAATCTGTTAATAAAGTTTTCAATCAATCAATCACTACAATCAAACAGAAACACATGCAGTACTGATAAATAGCCACAAGATGGATTTGGTCCCCTATGTGTTGTCTGTGTTGTCTGCCAACGGTTGATTGGGGGTAAAGGGAAAAGGCTGGCCCAGTATCATTTACCTAACATTTACATTTTGTCATTTGGCAGACGCTTTTATCCAAAGTGACCAGGTTCTGTACGACAAGTCAGCAGGAAGGATACAACTTATTCAGCTGAGTAACAATGTATAAACACTAATGACTTCACCTTAGTGGAGGTAGCGTCAACACAGAGCCACCTTTTAGATCTTGAAGGGAAATACACCCTGAAATATAATTCACACGTTATTTCTATAATGCTGTACGGCTCCGTTTGAATTTGTGAACATGATCAAAACTCTCTTTAAGCTGAACACCAGAGATACAAGCCCTTAGTGATGTCGTCATCTTGTTGTTGATTTCAAGATCCAGGATCATTGGAAGAGCTCAATGTAAATGCTGTTTTAGGGTGGGATTTTCCCTTTAATGGTCAGTCTGCTCGCTGCCTGAAATGAAAGGTTCCGCCTACGATGAACATCACACCTATTCTTATTGGGTTACAGAAGAGGAAGATGAGGAGGCGACGCAATTGGACAGTTTGAAGGATGGTTGAGAGATGATTGGGGGAAGAGGAGGGCGACAGAGGACAAGCAGATCAAGTTTATACCACGTTTAGGCTTGATTATAGAGGATGGTGAGAGATGGGCCTCACGGTTGAAGGTGGACTGAGGCGGGTCAGGAAGTAAGGTTAATGTGAACTGAGTGCCTGCTGCTCAAAACAGTATCAGCAGTAGAGGGTGTGATGCCGGCTGGCAGACATCAGGTAGTGTATCCTCTCTATCCCTGCCTCTATCTGAGAAAGTAGAATTTGATTTCAGGGGAATATTGGTCAATTTGGTCTGAAACCATGTTAATTATTTAATGCAGACACCGCCAGACAGGCCAGGAATCAATGTTAGTCTAACTGTAACATATCCGGTCACACCTCCGTTTCTACCGCCATCTTGATCTTGCCATTTCAAGGTCAATCGTTCTCTGGTCTTTAATCACATTCGACAGCATGTACATAGACAGGACGATGGTTTCGTTGCAAAAACTTTATTGTTCTTTTGATGTCGTCATGATCATTTTTCAATCTAAATTCTAGAAAAGTGGGTGGAGGAGGACAGGGACCTTGTTCCTTTGATATCATACTGTAAATGGTGACAAGAGAATGGCTTAGTCTTAACATTCTGACTGTGATGTAGCGAGAGCCGTGGCGTACTGTATGCAGCTATGGATAAGGAAAAGGGTATTTCGGTGTGTCTCGTGCAACACACCGCCATGTAAAATGACACCGTACCTCAATATATAGTGCATTACATTTGACCATAGCGCAATGGTCAAAGGGCGCCATGACCAATATATATATATATATATATAACATTACAGAGCGTTACGGCGGGGCGAACCATGTAGGCGTTTCCAACAGGGGTGTGTTCCATTGTAAGTATTCTACAGAGGGGTGCTGACTGACCTAGACTAACATGCTGACTCTACAATCGCCTCATGCACCGCAAAGTGTGCTGTCAAGGAAACAGCCGGTAGTGCATTCAATGTTGATATCGTCCCTTTTAAGTCATGTGTTTGTATGCAACAGTGTTTGTAGGCATGTGCATTTTCCTGTGTGTGTGTGTGTGTACTGTACATGTCGTGCATGTCTGTATGCACGTGCTCGTTTGTGTGTGTGTGTGTGTCTGTAAACCATGACTAATTTTCACATATTATCATCCACATAATAATAAACAACACAGTTTTTGTATTTTTTTTTTTTTGCAACAAATAAAACACAGATCATATAACATCAATAACAGGTGAGCTATACACTAAAATTAATACAAAATAAAACTAAACTAAAAGGAGTTTTCACAAATGAGGAGAAGAACGTTCATCCTGTCTGTTGAACAGCCCAGGGCTCGGTTAGCATGTCAGGTGAGTGTGAGGTCAAGCAACATGTCAAATAACTACAGTGTGGCCAGTGTGACAGTCTTGACTTTACAGATCCCCATGTAAGGTGTGGTCTATTAGCCTTAAGTCCCTTACAATAGCAACAAAGAAAACACAGTGTAAAATGTACGCTGAATGAGATAATGTTAGCCAGCCAGTGCAAACACTTTACTTGGACCAAGTTTATACCTGTAATGGATATGAGAGCTTTCTTTTGGAGGGAAAAGGGAAGAGGATGCAGCTTGAGCATCTTTATTGCTTTGTAGTATCTTTGTAGTTGTGTGGATCTCCGGTCTGATGGAGATGATTGACCTACCTCAAGCCCCACCCTCTTTTCTTTGATCCTCCAATCACAACTGTTGCTTCAATCACAACTGTTGCTTCAATCACAACTGTTGCTTCCCTCAGAAGCAACAGTTGTGATTGGAGGATTGAGAAAGGAGGGCGGGGCTTGAGATAGGTCAATACTGACATGCTAAGGCTGGGTTTGGAGGAGGACAAGCCGGCATGTCAGAGTGGGGGACGAGGGGGGGTTTGGGGGGAAAGGTTCAACATGGCAAGTTTCATGAAAGGGTTCATCTAGTTTGGTTAACAACTCATCCCCCAAAAGACACACACACACATACACACACACACACACTCAGACACACACACACACACACACACACACACACACACACACACACACACACACACACACACACACACACACACACACACACACACACACTCAGACACACACACACACGTTTAAAATACATTCTCCTTCTTCTAAGTTCCATTTATCATCACTATCATCATCATCATCATCATACATTCTGTTTGAGATATTTTGTCTCCTTTAACGTTCCACTTCATGTTCATTTTGACCACGGTCCACCATTTTTAAGCTCATCAACCATGTCAACCATTTTTGGGTTTATCTTACAAATCCAGACTTTAGTAAGTCTTTCACTGAGTCACAATCAGAGCGGGTTTGTTTTGGGTTGTAAAATCACCACGGGAATGAGAGAGAGACATCAGTAGAAGTGAGCAGAGACATCAGAGAGCTGCATGCAAAAACCAGGACTGGAGCCTCCTGATCCGTAGAGAGGGGTCAGTCCAGTCCAGTCAAGCCAAGTCTGGTAAGGTAGCCCGGTGTAGCTGATTTAGATTATTTTCTTTTTTTCATCTTTAGAGTGTTCAACCACTCATTGAACACATAGCAGAGAAGAAGTACATTAAATATTAAATCCGATTGCAGATCACAGTAGCCCCTGACTAGTTGGCTGGTAATAAAGAGGAGGAGACGAGAGAAGAGGACAGGAGAGGAGAAAGAGAAACGGAGGAGAGGAAAAGAGAAACGGAGGAGGAGAAAGAGAAACAGAGGAGAGGAGAAAGAGTGCATTGCAGACAGAGTCTCAACCACGCACCTACCACTGGTCTAACCAAAAGGCAAGCGGTTAAATAAAGACATTTACTGGTAAGCTAACATAGGAGGGGCAGACTAATCTGATGGAAGTTCTTTTTTTCTTTTTTTTTCACAGCAAGAAAAATGTGGGGCAAAGGAGCCCCTGCGATAAATGTGCTCGGATGACGACGGAAGGGGTTGGTCTTGTTTTTCCAGTTCCTCTTCTTCTGCTCTCAACTCTGGACGAGAAGAGTCCCATCGTCAGCGAAGACAATCACATTCAGTCCAAGACAAGCGTCGTAATGGAGGGTCTCCGCGGCCAGTGGATACAGTCTCCAGCATGTGGCAGATAGCGAGCTGACACTGGACGGATAGGTTTTAGTGTGTGTTTGTGTGTGTGTGTGTGTGTGTGTGTGTATGTGCATGTGTGTGCGTGTGTATGTGTCTGTGTGTGTGCGTGCATTACACAATGAGTGGTCCGCGGCGGGGATGTTTCGGACTCTGGCCGTCCATAGGCTCCGCCACCTGCTCCTCCAGGTTAATATTACTGGTGGATGCGTGGTGGGGGAGGGGCTCCATCACGGGCCTGTACCCCCCGAGATACCTCAGACCTGAGAGAGAGAGAGAGAGAGAGAGAGAGAGAGAGAGAGAGAGAGAGAGAGAGAGAGAGAGAGAGAGAGAGAGAGAGAGAGAGAGAGAGAGAAATGCATCTTTATGACAGGCCCTTGTGCTGTGATGTAGTAGTTGACATCACTCAGGGACATGGCTGCGTTCCATGGCTTATTGGGGGGGGCGAGGGGTCAAATTAGGATCTATCAGGCTGCATGCACAATATCCATTGGCGTGACTGGGACCTCTGTATCTAAAAATGAGGGCTGTCGGGGTATATCTCTGAAGCAGATTGCCCATTCAATACCACCAACACGTTTGTGTATATACTTAGTGTTATTATTATTCTATGTGTTGTTTTTGGTTAGAAGCGCCACAGCAGCCCGTCTAACCCACTTACACAGCAGTGGCTACCCAGCTATGAGTAGGGCGTGTGAGATTTAAAGGTGCACTATGTACTTTTTGGGGAGAGGAAGAGGGAGGGGGGGGGAAATGTACAGTATGGTATATGTCTTCATAACTGAATAAGCAGATAATAATAAGCACTGTCCTCAGAGGAAGATTGGTGGGTCTTTGGGGAAAACTGTCACAGTGCCTCAAAATAATTTCGTTTTGATTCATGGTGACATAAGATAGAATAATTGTGTAGATGTACATGTATAGTAAATATGTTTTGTAAACTAATTGCAGGTCCTGCAAATGTAAAAACAAATCTCCTTTCCCTTGAAACTGCATAGTCCACCTTTAAAATGAGCCCAGAAACAATTTGAGTTCGTAGACTAACACCTAGTTGGGGTCTGGGCTTGGTTCTGCATGTCTGCAGAATCAGGGAGAATACTACCCAGCAAACACTTTGGCCAATGTTCTATTGGCCACTGGGCCAGTCTTTAGACCAATCATTTAGATAAGATGAGGATTTCAAATACAACTGCTTCAACTATCGGCATACGCACTCCAAACAGCGTCCTCAAAGTCTCAGGTAAAGTCTTCCTACATGAGGATTTACAGGTTGAATGGCTCAGTTGGCCTGGACTCAGCTTGCTTGCTTGCTGGGTGCCACTGCAGTGAAATCATGCTTGGACATCTAATACGGGGGGTTAACGAAAGCCGGGTAAGTCTTAGAGTGCAGGGCAAAGAGAGCTACAACATGTGAGGCTCTGGCGTTAGCAGCATCTAATCTACCAGCTAGCCGCAACTCCATACCTATTCCTCAATGTGCACTGGGCACGAATCCTCATCTGTCCATCCGAAAGAGAGCGAAAGAAGGGAGGGAGGGAAAGAGAGAGAGAGAAAGAGAGGAGAGAGCAAAGGGAGAATATCCAGAAAGAGACAGAGGAATATGAAATGTCGGGGGGAAAGGAGAAAACCGGAGAGAGAGAGAGAGAGAGAGAGAGAGAGAGAGAGAGAGAGAGAGAGAGAGAGAGAGAGAGAGAGAGAGACATAACAGAACAGAATACTTTTACAGCACAATACATCACACAACATCCACAACAAAACATCAATGGTTGGGGTGGGGTTCAGGGACATGGACGGGGGAGGGGGGACGAGGGGACAGGTGGATACGAGGCAGAGAGGTGCTCGACTGGTGCAAAGCCAAAGCATACTCGTTGGTATACTGGGAGTTTTTCACCCAACGTACCTTGACTTGACACTTCAGTGATGCGTACGCGCTAATGGGTGTGTTAATAATACTGTAGTAACTTATTTGTATCCATATAACAAATAATAATAATAATAATAAAACAATACCTTTTGCTCTCATTGCAGTAACCCATCCAGCACTACAACTGTACATCTATGAAGCGAGGGAGGAGGAGGAGGAGGATGGAGGAGAATGAAGGGGTTTAAGAATGAGTTGCAGATGTTTGGCAAAGCGGCTCGGAGCTGGCAGACACTGAACATGAGCTTGGACTCTGGGATGGACCAAACACACACACACACCTCCACACACATCCAGATGCATACACACAACTACAGGAAACTACATGCAGGAGGCGCACGCATTAAAACTGACATCCCCTTTCACACATACAGTACGGTACACACACAGCTTTTTCTGGGGGGGGGGGGGGGGGGGGTTGTGGGGAGGGGGGGGCTGGGGGAGCACAGACCCCCATTACTCTGAGAAAACAACAACAACAACGATCAACAACACGATCCACCACAACACCAAAGGGGGGGTAGGGATGAAGAGAAGGAAGGCTGAAGGCCCCAGTTCTTCATGCTGGGCAAAGACAAACTCTACACGCTCCTCTGGAGTCGCTCTACAGTTCACTACAGTTGAGTGTTTTGGACGGAACACTGGTATCTTTTGAAGTCTGTGAAAAGCGCGTCACAGGTACTGGTCCCACAACTTCCAATGCTACTTCTGTTTTTTTGCTTTAACTGGATGAGATGAGTATTCGTCAATGTTTCTGACAACCAAGTCGACTGACCATTCTCCTCTCCTGCCTCACATAATTCCACTTGTGCTCATGCAATGCTTTTAACTGTAACGCAACTCTTCTCTGGTGTCGTCCCTCATCCATCTCCCCCCAATCTGAGCCCAGTCCCAACATTCTCATGCCCAGTCCTCAGCTCTCATTGGTCCATGTTCGGTAGGTTGCCACTCACCGGCGAATCGGCTGTCGGGAGCCTGCTCATTATCCAACCCCAAAGAGGGCGTGTCACAGAGGGCGACGCCCTGATTGTTATTGGCCAACTCTGGACACCTGCTCCGCCCACCTGCAAGCGAGGGCAAAGGTCAAACAAGAGCAGCCAGGCACAGCAGGGAGAGTGGGAGTGGGGGGGGGGGGGGGGGGGGGGGGGTGTCAGAGGTGGGGGGGGGGGGGGGGGGGGGTTGCATGGTCATTGGGTGGTCATGCTGGAATGGCAATGATAACACATTATTGCATGATCATTATTATTCAATTATTCAAATGTATGAGAATAGTGTTTATCTAATTATTCAACTGTATGAGAATATTGTTTATCCAATTATTCAGCTGTATGAGAATATTGTTTATATTATTATATTATTATTCAACTGTATGGGAATATTGTTTATCTAATTAATCAACTGTAAGATAATACTGTTTATCCAATTATTCAACTGTATGATAATATTGTTTATATTATTATTCAACTGTATGAGAATATTGTTTATCTAATTATTCAACTGTATGAGAATATTGTTTATATTATTATTCAACTGTATGAGAATATTGTTTATCTAATTACTCAACTGTATGAGAATATTGTTTATGTAATTATTCAACTGTATGATAATACTGTTTATCTAATTATTCAAATGTATGAGAATACTGTTTATCTAATTATTCAAATGTATAAAGCTAGATTTAGATAATACAAATACTTTAAAGGTTGATAAAGTACAGTATTTCTGCCTTTTCAAGCATGACCAGATACTGATAGAAATGATGTGCGTGTGTGTGTGTGTGTGTGTGTGTGTGTGTGTGTGTGTGTGTGTGCGTGTGTGTGTGTGTGTGTGTGTGTGTGTGCCGTGTGCGTGCACGTGCATATGTGTGTGTGTGCGTGCATGCTTATTATGAGAAACTGACTGAGATGACTGAATGATTGGCAGCTCAGCAAATAGACAGGGCGCATACAGAAGCTGGCACGCAGGGTTGGTGCAGATGCACACACATGTGCACGCAAACACACATCCTACATTATACACAGACGCAGTGTACGATATGTCAGGCAGCACAAGGCGTCTTGGTTCCTAAGGAGCCGATAACACATTAAAAAAACGTCGGTTTTCACTGATTATCTCTGTTTGGCTTAAAGGTATCAGGATTTAGAGACACACAAACACTCACAAACACACACATACACAACACGACAATCCACAGAGAACCACAGACTCCCATCTGCTCCACCACACATACTGTATTTGAGCTGTACAAGGGAGCACCGTCATGTGAGCCTCAAGCTCTCTTTAGTCTGACCTTGAGACAGAGAGGGGTGTGGAGGTGGGCACAGGACGACAAGAAATATAACTCACACATTCCATTCACTCCAACTCTGTCTCTCTCTCTCTCTTACACACACACACACACACACACACACACACACACACACACACACACACACACACACACACACACACACACACACAGAGACAAAGACAAATATAGCATTCCATAGAAATGTGGATGGAGCCCATAAATAATCTTATATCATGATGCAGCAGGTAGAAATCACATGCAGGCTGCAGAGCAAACAAGACTACAGGAATGGTAAAGGTGAACCTCTCTCTCTCTCTCTCTCTCTCTCTCACACACACACACACACACACACACACACACACACACACACACACACACACACACACACACACACACACACACACACACACACACACACACACACACACACACACACACACACACACACACACACACACACACACACACACACACACACACACACACACACACACACACACACACACACACACACACACACACACACACACACACACACACACACACACACACACACACAGACACACACACATACAACATTTATAAAGGGGTGCAAATCCCTTGCATGCAGATGCAGATCACTATTAGTACACAGCAGAACCTCTTTTATCCAAAGCTTTCGACTGTTGAAAACTGAGCCATGAAATGTGACGATGATACAAATATACTGTGTTGAGTGTTCTCTCTCTCTCTCCCTCTCTCTCCCTCTCCCTCTCCCTCTCCCTCTCCCTCTCCCTCTCTCTCTCTCTCTCTCTCTCTCTCTCTCTCTCTCTCTCTCTCTCTCTCTCTCTCTCTCTCTGAGTGTAATGGTTTGAATTTCTTTGCTGATGTGATTCACGTCAGACAATAGGGTCTTTGCACACGTCACCCATACGTCTATCATTATGTGGTTATTGCTTTTCCAGCCAGTCTTACAGCGTTTGCAATGAGCCCCATCTAGAGGACGATGTCTGACACAAGATCCCTCATCATGTGGGTCGTTATTGACTGGCCATGTGAGTAAGTACTGCATTAATATTTAAGAGGAACATTCGCTAAGCAATATTTGAGAGGAAATCAATGATTGTGTACAGTAGCCAAACATTTAGAGTGAATGCATTCAAATATTAGTGTTAGAGAGGCTTTGAGGCCTTGTGATAGAGGGTGTTTGTATTTCTTTTCCCATATGGCCAGAAGGTGGCGAGTGCAAAGGGGAGATGACAAGGTCAGGGGTGAGAGGTTAAAGAGTTAATTACCCTTCTCATGAGGGGAGGGACAGTCCTCCTCTGTGACATCATTTCCCTAGAATGGTGGGGTGGGTTGGGGGGGGGTGATAGGGACAGAGACTCCATCAATCACTATAAATAGAATTTCTATGAAATATTAATACATGTAAAAGAATGTATAAATAAATATAGACATGAATAGATAGCAGAGTATTAATAGATATTGGGGTATTAATCCCATGGAGAACATTGTTCATTATATTCACCTCTGAATCCTGGTCCTCTACTACTCCCCCAGAGTAGTTTTGTTCCGTCTGGTCCTTGGGAAGTTCCTGAACACAGATGAGGAAACGCATACACAGAGATCGTCATAGAAGTTGCCAATCGATTTCTCTCCAAATTCAGGATATCCTTATCCTCCTACCACCTATCTCTACACCTTTCCTACGTCAGTACTTCTCATGCTGAAGGACGGGCACCAGTGCCGGTCCCTATTGCTAAGGACACCCCGGGGCGTCTGGTATCAAAGCAGGCTATTCTTTCATTTTAGGCTACCATAGTTTTAATTGGGGCAGTCCCAATAACATGGCATGCTGTTTGCCAAGTCTCCCATTGCCCAGACCTTTCTTTCTTCAGATTCCGTTGTGCCAGTGTATCAGTGCAAAAAAATAAAGAATTAGCATGGATGAATACGGGTGGGCGGGTGAGAGTTGGGGGGGTGATGGGGGGCAGCGGGTAAAGGCTATGCGTTGTTTGTATCTCTTCAACCAATCACAATCATCTAGGTGCTAAGCTCTATTCCAGCTCACACTCCTACACAGAGCTGTCTCTACGTCTCTGTACATCACAGCCTCCAAAATTTGTCTGACCAAGAGAGACAGAATCTGTACCAAATACAGAGTATCAGAAATCGTTAAAAAAATTCGTTTGGAACAATAAACGCCCGCGCTTGAAGAGATCAACTGCCCAAAGGAGTAAACTCGATGGGGGCTTAGCATTTCCAGACTTTAAATATTATTTTCAAGCTTTCTCTCTGAGACCTTTGATCACTTGGTTTGACGCTCAAGCAGCTGTATCTTGGCGACCATTGGAGGAGAAGTTGGTGTCCCCATATAGAATTCAGGATATTGTGTATACCAACATATCAATTAAACAATGTAAATTACGATTTGGCCCTCTAGTAATCACACATGTGATCCAAACTTGGCGTGACACTCAGAAAGTGGGTACAAACCGCCATCAATGGCACGCATTCCCCTCTATTTAATAACAATCTTCTCCTTATTGGACAACAACCTATTACAGACCTGAGCATTGTACGGCCCGCGGGCCGGATGATTCTGACCGGCCCGCGAAAGATTACATGATAATTAAAAAAAATTAAAAAAAAGTTTTTTTTAATTTTTTTATTTTAATTTTTTTTTATGTCAACGTTCACACGCTTAGGAGCTTATGCTTATGCTTACGCTTATGCTTAGGAGACATGCTCAGAATATGTTGGTTCTCTTTGGATCCACCTACATATGTGAACAGACATTCTCGGTCATGACATTTACCAAGTCCAGGTACAGATCCTCTCTCACTGATGAACATCTGGCAGCTGTGCTTCGCATCTCCACCTCAGACATGCAACCTGACTTTGATGGACTTGTTAAAGCTCAACAGAGACTGGATTTCTCACACTGAATGAAAAAAAAAGAGCTGAAGAACACTAAAATGTGGAAATATAACAAGTGAAATGGGACACTTGATATTTTTTTTTCTTTTTTTTGCACAGTTCTGAAAACATTAATATAGGCATGTAAAGTAAAAAAGGCTACAAAACTGGTACACTTTTCTTTACACAGTTCAGTGACATGTCTTGTTTATTTTTGCTATAAGATGATGTGATGTCTTTAGAAAGCTAAGAAAATCCTTGTTTCAATAGTATATGAAACTCAAAATGCCCTTTGTTATTAATGTTTCACATTTTGTTTATCATTTTGGAAATAAATTATATTTGAATAAATTATATTTTTGAAAGCTAACCTCACCTTTTAATTGCCAAATAATAACATACACTCTTACCAGGGGTCAAAACAATGCCATTTACTGCTTTTTATATAGAAATAAAATGTATATTATGCATAATTGAGTTTGGAATTTTGGCCCGGCCCCCCAACATATTTTCAGTTGCTCATTCGGCCCCCTGGGGAAAATAATTGCCCACCCCTGACCTATTAGGTAACCTAGATGGGAAAAGAAAGGCATCCACACATTGGGGGATATCATCGATAACTCTGGTCTCCGCTCTTTCCAGGATATATCCAACGGATATGATCTCCCCGGAACCTCCTTTTTCTTTTATTTACAAATAAGAGCAGCTCTGAAGGCTCATGGCGTGCCATGGGACGCTCCACTAGTGCATCACCGCTTTCACAAATTCTTTTATGACAAAGAGACATCGAGAGGCTTCGTTTCTGACTTTTATCGCCATTTACTCATGACCTCGTATAAAGAGCTCCCCCTGGATACGATTTGGAGAAAGGATGTCCCGGAGTTGGATGTAGATTTTGATTGGGATGCAGTATCAGAAATCGAACTATAAAAGAAGGGATCTCTGTCTGCGTTCTCATCCAATCTACCGCACGTAGGGTGCCCACCTGTCACGCGATTCACGGGACAATCCCGATATTGGGACGTTTGTCCCGCGTCCCGCTACAACAAAACAATGTCCCGCAATTCAAAGATACTTTTTTTTTTTTTTTTTTATATTTTTTTTTTATCTTTCAAAGATTATTATTTAAATTTTTTTTTTAAATGTTGTTAATTTAATGCCTCGTTCCAATACCCTCTTATATTTAAAATAAAAAAATCGGGCGACGTCACAAACCAATGCATTGCGCAGCCGAGCAATAGTATCCAGCTGCAGGACCACAGCACCGACACACTCAGGACCGCAACACTTTGCGGACCCACACTCTCCAGACCCTCGCTCCCATTGGCTGATTTGGGTCACGTGACCGTCCCACCCAATGTCCTAAATCCTTTATAGTCCTCAGTGATGCAGTAGTCAAATAAAAAGTGGGTGACCTATGAACTATAGTCAATGATTAACACCAATAATCAACACTACACACACAAAAGTGTATAGGCTGGGTATTTCCTCAGGGCTTGTATTGTTTTATTTCCTCAAAAATACCCCATTGTCCCTCTCTCTTCCCATCTCTCCCAGCCTCTCTCTCTCAACACATGCTCCCATCCAATGCATCCTTCCATCCGTCCATCCTTCCTTTCTTCCATCCATCCATCCATCCATCCATCCATCCATCCATCCATCCTTCCATCTTTTCATCCATCCGTCTGTCCGTCTGTCCCTCCCTCCGTCCATCCATCCATCCATCCTTCCATCCTCCCACATGGCCTCACCCCGTCCTGCTGCGAGGGTCCTCTTTCCATGGGGGCGTCCTGGTTCTCCTCCTCCTCTGCTTCTCCCCCTTCCTCCCCATCGGGCTCCCCCTCGGCCCCGGCCAGGTAGGACCCTGACATGGAGGACATGGTGTCAGTGCTGATGTGGGAGTGCTGGGAGTGGGACGAGGCCATGGACATCACTGACTGGGCCAGGCTGCTGCTCACTGGGTCTGACAGACACAAGAGACACATGCTGTTCTCCATCCTGCTTCTCATCAGCAGTAGAGATGACGGTAGAGATGATAGTAGAGATGACAGTAGAGATGATAGTAGAGATGACAGTAGAGATGACGGTAGAGATGATAGTAGAGATGATAGTAGAGATGACAGTAGAGATGACAGTAGAGATGACGGTAGAGATGATAGTAGAGATGACAGTAGAGATGACGGTAGAGATGACAGTAGAGATGACGGTAGAGATGATAGTAGAGATGATAGTAGAGATGATAGTAGAGATGATAGTAGAGATGATAGTAGATGACGGTAGAGATGATAGTAGAGATGACAGTAGAGATGACAGTAGAGATGATAGTAGAGATGATAGTAGAGATGACGGTAGAGATGATAGTAGAGATGACGGTAGAGATGATAGTAGAGATGATAGTAGAGATGATAGTAGAGATGACAGTAGAGATGACAGTAGAGATGATAGTAGAGATGATAGTAGATGACGGTAGAGATGACAGTAGAGATGATAGTAGAGATGATAGTAGATGACGGTAGAGATGACAGTAGAGATGACAATAGAGATGATAGTAGAGATGACGGTAGAGATGACAGTAGAGATGACAGTAGAGATGATAGTAGATGACGGTAGAGATGACAGTAGAGATGATAGTAGAGATGACAGTAGAGATGACAGTAGAGATGACGGTAGAGATGATAGTAGAGATGATAGTAGAGATGATAGTAGAGATGATAGTAGAGATGATAGTAGAGATGACAGTAGAGATGACAGTAGAGATGACAGTAGAGATGACGGTAGAGATGATAGTAGAGATGATAGTAGAGATGATAGTAGAGATGATAGTAGATGACGGTAGAGATGACAGTAGAGATGATAGTAGAGATGACAGTAGAGATGATAGTAGAGATGATAGTAGAGATGATAGTAGAGATGACAGTAGAGATGACAGTAGAGATTATAGTAGAGATGACAGTAGAGATGACAGTAGAGATGACAGTAGAGATGATAGTAGAGATGATAGTAGAGATGATAGTAGAGATGACAGTAGAGATGATAGTAGAGATGACAGTAGAGATGATAGTAGAGATGACAGTAGAGATGACAGTAGAGATGATAGTAGAGATGATAGTAGAGATGATAGTAAAGATGATAGTAGAGATGATAGTAGAGATGACAGTAGAGATGACAGTAGAGATGATAGTAGAGATGATAGTAGAGATGACAGTAGAGATGACGGTAGAGATGATAGTAGAGATGATAGTAGAGATGATAGTAGAGCTTGGCATCTTTGTATGTCAATTGGGATCCTGCAGATTGTCTGACACTTTCTTGTGTTAGTCGTTTTTTTGTGTTTGTTTGTTTGTGTGTGTGTATGTGTGTAGGTGTGTAGGTGTGTGTGTGTGTGTGTGTGTGTGTGTGTGTGTGTGTGTGTGTGTGTGTGTGTGTGTGTGTATCTTTTGAACCAAGCTGCTGAAATATCACCAGCTGGAGCAGAGCATTTCACAGCTAGGCTACAGGCGACAGCTCCTGGGTCAGAGAGCAGGTCTCACCGGTAGAAGGACCAGGCTGTTAACAGGGTGTTGTTCAGTATCTGATGTAATGCTGCATAGTGTGGAAGAGACATTGCTTTTTAGGGCTTTCATCAACTAAATAAATTCAGGATTTTGTCGAATAATTGTTTAGTTGAGTTAATCAACAAGTCTGTAAAACGTGTTTCCCACATGCAATCACGCAGAACAACATCTTAAATCTAGTGCTTACTAGAGACATGCTCACCATTTCTTCAGGAAATAATTCAATTCACATCAAAAACAACAGCGATTAATGGAGTAAGAGGGATAGCCGTACCCTTTTGAAGCAGACTGTGTGTCATTTTGCCATCTGCCAAATTGTGCCATATGTCTCAACCTGATCGTCAATAGAGTACATACTGTATGTAACTGAAAGGTCTCTGAATATCTGAATGCATTTACAATGTTAATGTCCCTTGCCTGCTTGATCATTATGTGGACACAAATACAGTAAATCATTCAAATGTGTATGTGTGTGCGCATGCATGCATGCCGGTCTGTGTGTGTGCCTGTGTGTGTGTGCGTGTGCACGTCTGTGTGTGTGTGTGTGTGTGTGTGTGCATGCCTGTGTGTGTGTGTGTGTGTGTGTGTGTGTGTGTGTGTGTGTGTGTGTGTGTGTGTGTGTGTGTGTGTGTGTGTGTGTGTGTGTGTGTGTGTGTGTGTGTGTGTGTGCGTGCGTGCGTGTGTGTGTGTGTGTGCATGCCTCTGTGTGTGTGTGCATGTGCGTGCCTCTGTGTGTGTGTGTGTGTGTGTGTGTGTGTGTGTGTGTGTGTGTGTGTGTGTGTGTGTGTGTGTGTGCATGCCTGTGTGTGTGTGTGTGTGTGTGTGTGTGTGTGTGTGTGTGTGTGTGTGTGTGTGTGTGTGTGTGTGTGTGTGTGTGCGTGCGTGCGTGTGTGTGTGTGTGTGCATGCCTCTGTGTGTGTGTGCATGTGCGTGCCTCGTGTGTGTGTGTGTGTGTGTGTGTGTGTGTGTGTGTGTGTGTGTGTGTGTGTGTGTGTGTGTGTGTGTGTGTGTGTGTGTGTGTGTGTGTGTGTGTGTGTGTGTGTGTGTGTGTGTGTGTGTGTGTGTGTGTGTATACCTTCGGGGGAGGTGATGGTGGAGGAGAGGGGAGTTCCGGTGCAGGATGATTGGTCGATGGCTCCAGACGAGGACAGAGTCAGGTTCTCACTCTCTGGAGTCACACCATTCTGTAAGACAAGAACTAGAGTTAGACATGCACTCAAAATAGCACACAAACACACACATGTACACACACATATACAGGCGCACACAGGCACACACATGCATGCACACACGCAAACTATCTATCACACATGCATACCATACAGAGATATTTTAGACTAAGATGAACACACCCAAGAATACACACACACACACACACTCATGCACGCACACACACATACTCGTGTTACTATACTTGGGTGAGGACCTCCCATTAACAACGTTCACTCCCTTGCCCCTCCCCCAGACATTCACCAGAACCATAACCCCTACCCACTGACCTTAAACCTAACATATACAACACATGTATTCACTCAGTGTACAAGACATTTAGGACATAGGGTTAATACAGAGTTGTACCGCGTTTTTATCTGTCTGAGTCGTCTCGGGGCATAAAGGTCTCTTCACCTATATCTATTATATACACACTCTACCCTGACTCCAGAGGATTTTAAACCTGCACTAGAGAACCTTTTCATGGAAAAAGCTTCTTGAGTAGCTCCTGGCCCACGTTAGGCCGAAGAAGATAAAACTGCACACGCGCGCGCGCGCGCGCACACACACACACACACACACACACACACACACACACACACACACACACACACACACACACACACACACACACACACACACACACACACACACACACACACACACACACACACACACACACACACACACACACACACACACACACACACACACACACACACACACACACACACACACACACACACACACACACACACACACACACACACACACACACACACACACACACACACACACACACACACACACACACACCTCCTGCTGGTCCACAGCTAGTTTACGCCGACAGGCCTGGACTTCTGATTCACTGCAGGACTTCTCATCTTCCTCCTCAGGGAGCACAGATGAATTCTGGGAAAGTGACCTGGAAGAGAGAACATAACACGTGTTTATGAGACATGCAGTGTCATAGTGAGTGAGTGAGTGAGTGAGTGAGTGAGTGAGTGAGTGAGTGAGTGAGTGAGTGAGTGAGTGAGTGAGTGAGTGAGTGAGTGAGTGAGTGAGTGAGTGAGTGAAGGAAGAATATAAGGGAACATACTGTAGAACATGTCATTCTGAGCCTACATTAATCAGAGGCAGGGTTTTATAAACATTGGTTCGGGACCCTAAACAGGTTAGTCTCTGGTGGCCCCCTCTTGATAAAAGCACCAGTACAGGTGAGACTTTACTCAGTTTGAATCCCGTGCTGGAGAAGTTGGAGGACCCCCCTGATCTAAGCCAAGGTACTTGTGTTCTATGAAAATGTTCAATTTATTTTTTTGCACATGGCCAACTCACTTAGAACCACTCTTCTTGAGTTTGAGTCCCTGGCTGGAGTTGGAGTGGTCTAGCGGGGAGAGGGAGCGCGCCGGGGCCGGGTGGGTATCACCGCTGTAGGGGGGCAGGGCCCCGGACACGTGACTGGGACCCGAGTGGAGGGGGGCAGACGGCGACGTGTTCAGAGGGCCATTCAACGCCTCCAGGAGGGAGACCACCTCGTAGCCTGGAGGGATGTGCTCCGACGCCTGACAATGAGAAGAAGACAGAAGTAGACATCCGTGTTTGTTTTGTGTCGTTTGTTTATTCGGTGGGAACAATTAATGCGAACGATGACATTAATAATGTTAATAGCCCCTTTTCACAGATGTGTCATAGCAGGGTAAACACAGCTTGATTCTGGTGTGCCAGGGAGCCAGCATTGACAATACTATTCAGTGTTGTCAATGCTGGTTCGCAGGCACACCTAAATCAAGCAGACCCATTATTAATGTTATTAGCAGCAGGTGTGTTTACCCTGCTATGACACACTGGAAAAGGGTTACCTGTCCCTGGACAGGTAAAACAGCTAAACAGAAAACTGATTACACATTTTTATAAATGTGCAATAATATGCACAGTAAAAAAACACAAGGACACAAAGCGTCATAGATGCAAAGCATTCTCAACATTAAAAGGCATAGTTCCTGTGAGTCACCACTAGGGGCAGAGTAGCTAACTGAATGAATGTTTTTATTTTATTTATTTGTTTATTTGTCAGGGACAATGCAAAAGAAAACATTGTAACAAGTTACAATAACAAGATGTATTGCATGTAGGATTTCTAGCCAAGGCTAGTTTGCCACCCCTGTCCCTGGTTAGGCTTTTCTACTTAAAAGTGGTCATTACATCATTACCAAAAGTACATTAGTTAAAATGAGCACATAGTAAATTGCGACATTCTTTGCATGATCATACAATAATCCCATTGCAGTCATTTTACATGTGCTGTGTATGTGTGGATGTGTGGGTCTTCCCTAATTCATGGCAATATATGTGTATGTGCATATGTTTTTTATTTTTTTTATCCTCTCTTTCTCAGATTTTTTCTCTGTTTTTCTCCCCGTCCCAATTTAGTCGTTGTGCCAATTCCCCCCCTACCCTGCCTGGTTGTTGTGCGCATGTTCTCCTACTGGTCGGTACAAGGGAACCCTGAAGTCATCCGCACGCTTCCTCCGACACGTGCAGCGACAGCCAGTGACTCTTTTTTCACCTGGCAGCGAGGACTCTCATTGGTGAAGCGTAACGCGTGGGAGGTCACGCTGCCTTCATCCTGCCTCCGCTGAGCAAGCGCCCAGACCTGACCTGTAGGCGTCGCTGTCCACAACGCCAGATTCCCACCCATGACTTCCCTCCCCCTAACTCAGCCAAACGAGTTAGTATGACGATCAGCCCAAGCCAAGGCAATGCTGACTCCGGGAGTCGAGACCGCAGCCTCTGGCATTGGTGACGAGCGCAATCTCCGCTACGCCACCTGACCGCCTGTATGTGCATATGTTTATAGGTCTGCGTCCGTGTATGTAGTAAGTATGTATTTCGTGAACGAGTAAGGGCTCATTCTCATCTAATCAATGTGTAACAATGCAGCACCTCGCCGCAGGTTGGTGCGTAGGTGTGGAGGGATCATTTGTATGACATCATGCTGTGAGTGGAATGTTTGGGGTTTTGCTCTCATCTGGGAGCAAAAACCCTAGCGTTACACGATGGTAATTTCCTGTCTATCTGCCCTGATTGCTCTATTGCAGGGGTGCCCAACCTTTTTTGAACCAAGATCTACTTTTTAATTTGCCACCTAGCCGAGAGCTACCAGCCCAAATTTGACCTACTCTCGGCTAGTATTAGTAGTAGGCCTAATAGTAGATTAATAATACCCATTCAATATGCACATGACAAAAAATATTATATGGCATATAATATTTTCTGTCATGTGCATATTGAATGTATATATTATAATATGATATTTTATATATCATTGTAACGGTGTAGTGTAGGAATTACAAGAATGACAAGAATGTTATTAATGAAATGAATGAATATTATCAAACAGAATATACATTTACATTTAATCATTTAGCTGATGCTTTTATCCAAAGCGACTTACATGTTCTGTACGACAAGCCATCAGGAAGGGCACAACTCTATCAGCTGAGCAACAATGTTCATCAAAGTGTTGAGTGCTACAGTGTAGGTTAGTTTATTAGGACAAGTGCATGACAGTAAGGTTAGTTAGGGTTAGATAATTTTTTTTTATTCAGATAATGGTTGAAGAAGTGCGTCTTTTTTTATTATTTTTTTTTACACATTTTATTTTACACATTTATAAAACGATCAAGGCATATTTAGCAATTTTTTATGCGTTCACATGCGCTTTTCAAGAATAAAAAAACAAGACTTAATGGGAAGGGTATGCTTGTACATATTTTTTTGTATCTACTTTTTCTCCCATTTTCTATTTTTCTCCCATCCCAATTTCGTATCGTCCAATTCTACCCTCCCCTGTCTCGAACACTGTTAGGCCATGCCTCCCACAAGCCGGCTGCAATGTGGACTAAGCCTTACATCACGTGTCCCCTCCGGTACTCGAGGAAGCAGCAGTCGCATCTTTTCACCTGCACAGCGCGATCTCTCAGCGTCGGGGATCTGCGTTTGGAGGGCACGCCGCCCCCGTCGCTTCCTGATTCTGCTGCGCAGGCGCACCGCCACCAACCGACCTGTAGGAGTCGCTGTCCACAATGTCCGATCCCCACCCATCAGCTTCCCACCCCCTAATACTGCCAATTGTATTAGTGTGAACGACCAGCCAAGCTGATAGCAATGCGGAGAGCTGGGCTCGAACGCAGCGTCTCCTGCATTGGTGGTGAGCGCCTTGCCCACTGCACCACCTAGCCGCCCATGTGCTTGTACATTTGAACATAGGCTGCGTTGTGCTGAGAAAGAGGCGCAGATCGCTTCTACTCTGAGGCGAGATCTGTATTTATTTTGTATTAATGTCAGAGCCGAGAATCCCGCTTCACAGAGGTATGTTGCCGCAAACGGGACAATCTTTTTCAGCGCAACATTACACAGCACTGGGTAGTCGTTCCGGACTGATATCCAGAACTTTGCGAGGGCCTGTCCAGTGAACTTGACTTTCAGTAGCTCGTCACACGAAAGATCGATCAACGCCTCCTGCTCAGACAGAGGGAGGCATGTTGCGAGCGTCATGCGCAATTAACGGATCTTGGATCCAGTTGTTCAAATTGTCCGTGCTCTTTCTTTCGGGGAAATAATTCCGAAATTGATCAATGAGCCCTTCTATGTGGCTACAGATGATGGGCTTCAAATCATTAAATACGGGCTCTGCTTACGTTTTTCCACAACTTGGCTCTTAACATCGTCCGACATGCAGTCAATTCTTCTTGAAATAGTGTCAGCTGACAGTGGTATTGTATGGAGCTGCTCTGCAACACTTTGTCCACAAAGGACAGAAACCACATATTTGGTACAGGGCAACCAAAAGCTCTCTGCAAGTGTCTGGGGTTTCCCAGTCTTTGCGATCCAATTGGCAACAATAAACAAAGCATGTAGTCCTTTTTCGTTGACGCGCGGTTGTTGCCGTTTTCAGCACAGTTTTCTCTGCTCTAAAACCGTAGTTGCGAGTGTCCAGGTTAAATTAATCAAATCAGCTTTATATGCTTGGCCTGGAAAGTCCCCCCCCCCCCGGAAGTGCTTTAGTTACGAGACAGTGTCAATCACAAATATCTGAGTACACATTGACTCACAAAAGACCAGACGGTCGATATACCTGCGCAGGGCTGTCACGCACGCTCGCGCATGCACGTCGCAGCACTTTGCGCTCCTCTGACTCACAAAAGACCAGACGTGGCCTGCGCTGATGTATGAGATGTGTATTGCAGTGTTGGAGGAGAAGGTGTTGCTTCGGAATGAGGGCTGGCGCTGAGTCATTTGAGATGGCGTCGGAGAGAGGAGGAAGGCACGGAGGAGGGTTGGACCCGGTCCCTCGGAGAGAGAGAGAAAGAGAGAAAGCGGAGTCGAAGCGTGGCGGGGGAGGGTCTGAGAATTGGGAGGAAGTGTGTCGGCGGATGGACGAGAGGGTGATGGCGCGGAGTTTGGAAGTTGATGTCAGAAAGTTATGCGGAGATGTGGAGGCGGTACCGGCGTTTAGGGTGGGATCTCGCTGTCGTGCTGTGTTTTCGGGGGACGGCAAGAGTTACTCAGGGGTTGTTTCCTGGATCGAAGGGAAAAAGTGCCGGGTCGAGTTTGATGGCTATAACGGTGACGAGGAGATGGATGTGGCAGCCTTGTTGATCTGTGATGAACTGCTTTCGACGTCGGGAGCTGGGGAGGGTAGTGAGAGCGAGGGAGGAGTCGATAGGGACGGGGACGGTCGTGACAGGGGAAGGGAGTCAGATGGTGACAGTATGGAGGGGGGTGAGAGCGGGGGAGAAGGGTGGATTAAGGTGGAGAAGAGGAGCAGAGACAGTGGGAAGGGGATAAAGAGGAAGAAGGGTAGGGGAGATAGCTCGAGTGGGTCAGAAGGTGAGGGTAGCGGAAATGTTAGTGCAGAAGTGAGGAAAATTGTGGTGGTAGTTCGGTTTGGGGATGCGGAGCAGAAAATGATGAGAGGGATGAATCCGATGGTGCTGTCTGATAATCTGAAAAAGCAGTTGGGGAGTATAGGATATGCGAGGGTCCTTCCTGATGGGAACCTGTTGGTTTCATGTAAGAGTGAGGGGCAGGCTGAGAAGGCTAAAGAGTTGAAGGTGGTAGTGAATTGTTCAGTGGTGCAGGTGGGTAGGGTGGGGGAGCGGAGAGGGGCAGGCAGTAAGGGGGTGATAGCCGGGGTGCCGAAGGGCTTGAGTGAGGAAGAATTAAAGGAGAACCTTAAGGGAGGTATGCTAGTTAGAGTAAGGAGGTTGCAAATAACTAGAGATGGGAAGAAGGAGCCTAGTGAGGCAGTATTACTGGAGTTTGAGGGGGAGGGGCTGCCTGGAAGAGTGAATTTGGGGTATGTGAGCTACTCTGTGAAAGCTTATGTGCCGAGGGCGATGCGGTGCTTTAACTGCCAGCGGTTTGGCCATATGGCCCGGGGATGTAGGGAAAGTAGGAGGTGTGCGAGGTGTGGGGGGGACCATGAGTATGGGGATTGCAGGGAGGTGAAGCCTAGGTGTTGTAGCTGTGGTGGGGAGCATAATGTGGCTTCTGGGGAGTGTGAGGTCATGAGGAGGGAGACGAATGTCCAGAAGGTGAGAGTGGAAGGTCGGCTCTCATATGCTCAGGCAGTGAGGGCGGAGGGGAGACAAGGTGGAGAGGCCAGGGGGCGGGAGGCGAGGGAGGTAGTGGTCGGTGAGGTGGATAGGCAGATGGCTGGAAGGATATTAGTGGAGAAGAAGGCGCTTGTGTTTTTTGTAGCTGAGGTGATTAATAGTGCTTTCGGGGTTACATCTAGGACTGCAAAGGTTCAGGTGGTAGTGAAGGCAGCAGTGAGTCATTTGGGAGTAGAGGGGCTGGGGTGGGAGGAGGTGCATAGGGTGGGATATGTAGTATAATGTAGATGTAGGTTTATAGGGATGGTGGACAGTGTGGTTGTAGGAAGGTGTTTATAGGTTAGGTAGTTGGTTAGACTAGTGGTTAGAGAGGGGAGAATGGAAGACTGGCCCGATCTCCGGGTCGGTAGGTGGCGGTAAATGCCCCAAATTTGGTGGCCGTCCGCCGTAAAACACCATTTAGAAGAAGAAGAGAAGAAGATGTGTATTGCAATACTGTGCCTCCGTTGATGCAGAGGCGAGACATGGCAAATACACACAGCGGCCAGGTGGAAAACTCTATCTGAGTTGGGCTCGCGGATTTTCGCTTGATCTTTTTTTTATTTTTTTTTGCCAATGCACTGTTACCTACCTAAATAATCTCACGGTCTACTTGAAACCAGCGCGCGATCTACCGGTCGATCGAGGTCGACTGGTTGGGCACCACTGCTCTATTGGTACTTGGTGTGTATAGTTTAGTTGGCTTTATATGTCCTTCCTGGTTACTAGTCAGATTGTCAGTCATTCACTGAACATTACCGTGAGTAGTCCTGTGTATTCTTGTGAAAGCGTTATCGCTCCTTGCCACGGAGGATAACCTTGTTTCGCTATTTTGTTTGAGTCGCCATATCGTTATGATTGCCGTTTATTGCATTCATTATTTAAAGTGTTTCCTACTGCGAGTATATGCAGCACCGTCGTGTGACGTGTTTATTATTTAGTGCTTTTTTGGAGACTTGCTTTTCCCCCTTTCTTTTCCCCTTTATTGTATAGTTTACCGTGTTCACTATTATATGCATTTAGCATGTTTTGGAGACTTGCTCTCTCCCTTTGATTTTTGATATACAAGTACTCGAATTAAAGGTCCCGTGCATTATAAATGGCTTTTTCCAGTGTTTAGCATTGTTTTATAGCAATATGGGGTTAGTATCAATGGGTCTGTGTCTCTAATTACCATATTGGCGGATTGCTCTAATTCAGTTGAGACAATCTCCTCCTCCAGTGAATTAGGTCATTCTGATTTGACTCGCAATGTGACGTAGCATGGAGCTGATGGAGCTGATTGTGATCTGATTGGCTCTATGGTTGTAGCGCATAGTGTAACCCGACACTTCCTCAAACGGGTTTTGACTGCGAAGCAGAGAACGAGCGAGCGAGAGAGAGGGAGAGAGATAGAGAGAGGGAGGGAGAGAGAGGGGTTGTAGCGCATAGTGTAACCCGACACTTCCTCAAACGGGTTTTGACTGCGAGGCAGAGAACGAGCGAGCGAGAGAGGGAGATAGAGGGACCGTCTTCTCTCCGTGCCTCCGTGTGTCCCTCTCTCTCTCTCTATCTCTCTCTCTCCCTCTCTCCCTCTCTATCTCTCTCTCTCCCTCGCGGTCGGGAGCACTAGCATATCACTGTAATATCTTTGCGCATGCTCCCACGTGCACACCCGTATTCCGATCCGTACAATAATAATCACAGAGGTATATATTGTCATTTGAAACAAGTTACCAATGCATTGTCCCGTGGGATTATGCCCCCCTGCGGCGAAATTAATTAGTATCCCCCTCAATCTCTCTCTGTGCCAGTCACTCAAAGTGCTTATGGGCGGAGGCAGGCCAACACAGCCTGAAATCCAAAGGGAGAAAAATGATGCTTTTGAGTACTTAATTAGAAATATAAAACGGGGCGGCTACGTGGCGTAGTGGGCAAGGCACTCGCCACGAAATGCTGGAGACGCTGGGCTCGTCAGTTCGAGCCCAGCGCTCCACATTTGCTTTCAGTTTAGCTGGTCGTCCACAGTAATACACATTGGCCGTATTACGGGGAGGGAAACTGAAGGGTGGGGATCGGGCGTTGTGGACAGCGACTCCTACAGGTCGGTTGGTGCGCCTGCGCAGTAGAATCAGGAAGTGTCGGGGGCAGCGTGAGCCTCCCACGCATTACTCCTCGCCACTGAGAGATCGAGCTGCGCAGGTGAAAAGATGCGACTGCTATTACCTCAAGTACCGGAGGGGACTTGTGCTATGTATGACTTAGTCCACATTGCAGCCGGCTTGTGGGAGGCAAGAAACAGCGTCCGTGACAGGGGAGGGTTGAATTGGATGATACGAAATTGGGATGGGAGAAAATATAGAAAAATGGGAGAAAAAGTGGACAAAAAAATATTGAAATATAAAACAATGAATTTTTTTGAAAAAACCTTACAGATGTGTTCAATAGACTCACAGGAATTGTGTAAAGTTGCCCAAATAGTGCAAGGAATAGCAGTGCACGTCCCCTTTAAAGGAGCAGTGCTCAAATTCGAGAACCAACAATTGTCTCTCGTCTTGTCTGTTCTACACTGCACCTGGGTCCAACACACCTATCCAAACCCCCCCAATCCCTTGTCTTCTGCTGTGATCGATTGGCCGCCGCAGCGTGGGGAGGGATTATGTTTTGGCCAATGTTGACTCGAGTTCAACTTTATCACGAAACGCTGCTCCGTTTTTCCCCCCGGCAACCCCATGCGGTAACTACTGGAGCCCAACGCAACTTTCCCCATAAAAAAAAAAACACCAATCAGATGCCTTCACAACCGCAAGGTGTTGTAAAACTGATACAGCTACATTAATAAATATACTTAAATAAATATTTATAGTGATACATAAAGTCTATAGCCGTCGACTAAAAACACATTCTCTTACTGTCTTTTTACTATTATGTACCCTAATATTATGCTACTATTCTTATACTACTACCTGTCTACTACTAATAGGTCTATACTACTATGCACTCTGAGTGTAACACTCAAGCTCAATATTATTTGACGAACAATGCCACTGACCCTTAGCTGCCAGAGATGTACCCCTCCTGGTGACATGATGTTCACAATCTGTAAGTCGCTTTGGATAAAAGCGTCCACTAAATGACAAAATTGTAAATTGATGTCCCTGCACATTGAATGTAAGTTGTCCTTTTGTTATTCGACCGTGTTTCTGTCATACTGTCCAACTTATACGTTTTTTTTTTATTCTGGTATGTTAGCCCCATGTACCAGAAATCTATCTACAATTACATCAACATCATCTATGTGCTGTAGATCTATAACGTGTCTATTGAAAGGGGTGCTCTGTCCATGTCGTGATTCTGTCATACCGAGTGCTCCTCCGAGTCGGACGTCTGGGAGGTGATGACGGGGTTAAAGCCGGACGGGGAGAGAGGACTCAGCTTCTTCCTCATGGCTCGGATCTGCAGCAGAGCTCGGAATGCTAAAGAGGAAAGGGATCGGGAGAAGGAGAGTAGGGGAACGCCGGGTTAAACGAGGAAAGAGATTCCAGGGCCCTCATTCATCAACGTGTTCTACGCACAGATCTGTGCTTACCCTGTGCGTACGATCATTTCTAAGCAAAGAGTGGGATTCATCAATTTCGATTTGAACTTGACTTCGTGCTTACATCTACGCACAGTTCAGACCTGGCGTACCTAGCGCCCAGTGGTAGAATATATTATTACAACAAGGAAATGAGCTTCTGTGCATAATAACACTGGCACGTTCTGTACGAACCGTAGTTCATTATAGTTCATTGTAAAATAGCAACAGTAGTGTAATTATGGTCAAAACCCTATAAATAGCATTTGGAATAATAGATCTTTCTCTCAGAATGAATGCAGCATGGTTTATATAGCGTTATCGGAATATACGGGGTGTAGGCTACTGACTGACTGCGCTCCGCGTAGCTTGATTGATTGATTGATTGAAAAGTTTATTAACAGATTGCAGAATGGGTACAGTACAGTACAGCTCAGTACATACAATTGTTAATTGGGGATGCAGACCAACTTTCGTCTTGTTTACATCAGGGTCCCCCATTTTCAATTCATCATAAATCATAAAGCTCAACTCGTTATTATTCTGCGCAGACCGCAGAAACACGGGAACGTTTTGATTATATTTAAAAGGCTTTACGTTAAACGAAACAAGTGGAACTTCGAAGCTGTAAGCAGAATACAAGTCATATGAATATAGTGTTCTTCCCCCTTTTTACTGTATAAGAAAGAATAGAAAACGCATTGCAATGACACTATAGTGGACAGACTATGTATATGATGGGATTCAAGTTCGCGTTTTTGTTGCTCATAGGCATGCTGTCAGAGTATGATATCTTAATCAAACATTCTAGAACATTTGTCGTCACAGATCATGTCCTAATAGAACATAGGCTATGGCATGGATCGTGATATTGTGTGGACTGTTATTATTACTGTACACCGGTACCACCCATTGTGACAACAGCCTTGTGAGTCCCGCACACAAACATGATGGAATTCAAGTTCATGTATTGAAAGGCAGGCTATCATACATGCAGTGAGATTCATTGTTCTTGTATATGCTCTCGTATTATATTGTTTATATAGGCTACCCAATACTGACATCAAAATAGATTGTAGTATGCCTCTAGAAATCATATGCAGCAGGTAGAAAATTGACGGGAGATCCATCGCGATTTGGAATAAAATTGAGGAGAACTTTAATCCCTGGGGTATTAATCAAACAACACGGGAAAAGGCAGTCATATTCCAGCGCAGTCTTTATTAGCCGACAACAAAATAGATGCATCTAAAAATCATATAGCCAATCGAACACAACTAATAAAGGCATTCATATTACAGCACGGTTATAATGACACACAACCAACGCCAAACAGTGGTCAACGAACGGTCTTTATTAGTATTTTGAGCTGTCCAGGCAGAATTGCAGCAATGGTCTTAGGGAGCCGTTGATATCTGACATCACCGTTTACGAGTCCGCCTTTTATTTATCCCACAATACGCGATAGTGTCTTCTTGGTTCGACAGCAGTGAACAATCTTCGTGGAGTTTCTCAGGGTTCCGCTCGGGTCCGTCCATTATTTCACATCCCATGGGGGGTGTTTCCTCATTTTCATGACCATATATGGATAATCATGCACGAGCATTGACAGTAGAACAAAGTGGTATTCATCAACACGGAGGACCATAGAGCCTGCGTACGCACGTGTGATGAATGCCGACTTCCCTGTGCGTACGCTAGTTCTACATTCCGTGCTTACGTGTGGAAGTAGGTCAAGTTCTACGTCCACGTTGATGAATGAGGGCCCTGGTGTTCTCAGAATTCTATCTTAGAATTGTACCACTCACTAGCTTTCAATGGCCAGGAGCCATTTTAAGTAAGTAACTAAGAAGGTAAGTAAAGGTTATTTAGTGTAGTACATCTCACAGAGCAAGGTCATAAAGTGCTTCACAAGAATAAGAAAATAAGACCATAAAGATCACACAAAATTACAAATACTAGACAGCATGAGGCGAAACAAAGGCCAGTTTGAATAAATTAGTCTCCAGCTGCATTTTAAAGATGTCAACAGAGAATGTCTATAGGAAGAGTGTTCCACAGTGTCTGAGTGAAATTGAGAGCGAGGGACAACCAGTAAGCCCTGGTCAGAAGACCTAAGTGACCTACTGGTGAGATATAGATTAATCTGGTCACAGATACACAGGTGGCTGACCATACCAGGCTCTATGTGAAAACTAAAAATGTAAATGTATTTCAAATAAATCCTAAACGTAATGGGAAGCCCGTGTAAAGAAGATAGGATGGGGGTGATGTGAGTTGACCTGCTGGACCTGGTCACTAGCCTCACAGCAGCGTTCTGGACCATTTGTAGACAGTCCAGGGACGATGTGCTGAGGCAGGTGAAAAGGGAATTGCAGTTGTCCAGCTAGGATGATGAGGTGTGAATGATCAACTCTGGCTCAGGTTGCAATACAACAGACCTGAGTTTGACAATGTTTCTTAAATGGAAGAAAGATGTACGGGTCAACGCTTTGATATGTTGATCGAAGTATATAGCCTGATTCCATTCACACCTGACAGTGTTGGCCACTGAGCAACTCCACTGGAGCAGTTGGGGTTAAGTGCCTTGCTCAAGGGCACTTCAGCAGTTGGTATTGAGGGATGAGAGAGTTATTCATTCACTTCCCCCGCCCAGATTGGGTGTTTAAATATAACACAGAGATTTCTAAGATTAGACTGTACAGCTGAAGTGAGGGACCCAATACACTGAGCAACCTTGGAAGCTATGCTATCTGAGGCAATGATAAGGACAGCAGTCTTATCTGCATTTAGCTAAACAAAAGGTTGTTAGCCATCCAGTCCTTAATGGCAGTCAGACAATTGTGCAAGACCGACAGTTTGTCAGTCTCACCAGGCTTAAAAGAGACATACAGCTGCTGAATATCAGATGTGATATGAGCAGTGATGCGTTGTTCATGGGACGGGGTTGCACTCCGTGCAACCAAAGTTGTGAGCAGAAGCGCGTGCACGCACATGCACAGATGTGCACGCGCGTGCACACAGGAATGCGCTGCACTCGACTGATGCGCCAACTCGCAGTACCCACCTGGCTACTTTGCATATCAATAACGCCGGTCGTCAGGTGTTACATTCCATTCGTAGAGGAAATTAGGCACTGTCTTTAGTCTGTCCTTATGCGAGGGAACATTTATGCGCATGCGCGGGAGCGCGCGCACGTGGCGTCATTAGCGTGCGTGCAACCAGTGTTGATATGAGCAACGCAACACTGGATATGAGATATGTTTAAATTTGCTAATAATATGACCTAAGGGAAGCATATACAAAGCAAATAATATAGGACCCAAAAAAGAACCCTGAGGCATACCACAGGAAAGAACAGCAGTTTCAGACATGTAGAGACCAAGCAACACAGAAAAACTCCTAGGAGGAGAACCAATCCAGGGTGTTCCAGACACACACCCCCTCATTGTCCAAGCCTTTCAGTCAGGATACAGTATCAAAAGCTGCACTAAAATCCAGCAGCATGAAAACAGAGCAATCACCCACATCAGAAGCATTGGAGACTCTGAGAAGAGGTGTTTCAGTGGAATACCTCAGTCGGAAACCAGCTTGTGTCTAAAAGGTTGTGTGCATTCAAGACAGCAGTGAGCTGTTTGGCAACAACCTTTTTTTTGCAATAAAAGCCCCCCTTATCTTTTGCTTAGATATAGCCTATAGCCTTTGGGAAGGGATGGATCAAGGTTAATTTATAACTACTGCATATAATAACTGCATATTCAAAATAAGATGACAACCATATTGCAGATTGTCCACCAGATTGTGACATCATCATTAGTCAGTCTAATCTCAGATGTCAGATCGTAGACCTCAAATGGTTAAATAATCTGCTTCATAAGGCTGTGATCATATTGGACGCCTCTTTCTTGCATTCAAACATGAGGCGTATCGGTGTAAATAGATAATCAAAAGTGCACAGTGTACACAGGGCACAACAAGCAATACCACTGAATAGCTACTGTTGCTACCTCAGACATAAATTACATACATTACCAATGGTAGATAATGCTAACTAACGTTGGCAACTATTGATACATTTTCAACATTGAGGTGTTGATTTCTCTTCAGATACCTCAAATTTGTAATCCCTCCCCTTAGTTGATTTGATTGGTCCGTCGACAAGTAGGTGACATTGACGTCGGTGCGCTCCATGGCTAAAGTTTAAACTTTTTCAACTGAGAGCACCCGAAAAAGCGTTGCTTCAAAAACGTGATGCGTGTAGTTTGGAGGAGGCCTATCAGAACAAAACCATTGAAAACAAAAGGGGGAAAAGGTGCAGGCACATTCAAGATGGCGTCCAATGAGATCACAGCATTAGGGGTACTTACGCAGTCTACAGATGGGGCAGCAGTTGGCTTGGTAGCGCAATGTGTCCGCGCACGCGTTGCAGAGACACAGGTGTCTGCACGGTAGGATGAGCGTGTCTCGTACATCTGACAGACACACCACACACTCCGCGCTGTTGTCACTGATCTCATCATCCGCTACCTGGAACCAAGCGGCACGTTTGAATGAATGAGGAAACATTAAAGATTCACTACGATTTCTGATCATTTGAGGACCTTGTAGAGTGAGTCTACAAGGTCCTCATTGCCGCCTGTATTGAACGAGAACTGTTTGTAGAATAAATTAGACTATTAGATATTACGTGCTTATTGCACATGGTTTAGTCTACGTGGTCCTCATTCCAGGTGATCAAAAACCTTAAAATCACAAAAGTGTTAAAGACCGTGGTGATTTCATATTACTGTGTTTCCATTGTGTGTCATACTGTGTCAATGCTGATTGAGTGAAAATGGAAACCTGTCATGCTGTATCAGTTAGCGTTACTGGCAGGTTTACCTTTGATTCTTGGCTGTTGTATTTGTTCTCAATACCGTAGATCTCCTGCAAGAGGTAACTCACTCCATCCACCTGGAGAAGGAAGACAGAAGAAAAACAGTTCACGTTGGGCTTCATATTGAAGCTTGAGTGCACTGGGTCACTGAATGTGGTGGGAAACGCCAGGACAAAGGGAGGACGAGGTGTAATAGAGAAGAAAGGGAGACATATTCACCACTTGTTTCTGCTTCAAAGGTTTGACACAGTAGCTTCCGTCCATGTGCTGCAAAAAGAAAACTCAAACACATCAAGACACGTATCTAAAAACACAGGATCTGATGGAGCGGCAAAACACAAGGTTGGTAAACTACAAACTCCAGTCGACGACCACTGTAACTCCAATGACAATCACCAGTATAAACACTATACTGCATATTTTCATTATATAATACAATTATTTTATTAAATAATTGTATTACATTTCCTCGAATGTAACATTATTTTCATGTAACTTGAATCACTGCGATAGGCCTACTTACTATAATCTATACAATGAATTTCACTCATGAGGATTTATATGAGCTTAATCCTTTCACTACCACCCTACAAAAGGTTAACCTTCTATAAGGTGGTAGTGAAAGGGTTAAAACATTGGTAAAATTCTATTTCACGTTATAGTAGGGCGAGTGAACTGAGTCTAGCTTCTTTTACGCCCTCCTCCAATACATCCCTGCTGGTACCATAATCTACAGTGAACACTTACACAGAAACCTCAGTTGGATATTAGAGAAAAGCTGTTGCATCATTCTTCCATCATATTTATATTCTGTTACCAGAAAGTTGCCGCAAAACAATTCCGTCTTACCTTCTCAAATGTAGCCAGCAGTACATGAGAGTGGCCCATGTGATCTATGGAGGGACATAAGGGACAAAAAGCACATCTTTAATTAAGATTCTACAGTTTTACAAGCACACCCCGCTTGAGTTTGGACTGATCAAGATACAGCAGACTTAGACAAGAAGTAGATACACAGATAACATAATCACATAGTGTGTTTATATGCATATCGATATTCTCCATACTAAAATATGTCCCAGATAGGGTCTTCGGCAAGATCAGGCATTTATATGCATCTTCATATCCTGATAACCAAATATGTCCAGACACATGAGTAAATGGAATATTATTATATTATATTATTATATAACTATTACCATGGAAATGGAACTCACACAAACCACAAAATCCAAGCAAACAAGACAAGGTGTTTACATGCCTCAGTATTCTGGCTAATATCGTATCCCAATGATATAATCATATTCGGGTTTCTCATAGTCAGGATTTGAGCTTGTCCCGGCTATTATAAATGGGATCTGGGGAGGCTTGGTAGCATAGAGGTCTGAGTGCTACCTCCGGCTTGTCCAGTCGCCCCTACGAACACAATTGGCAGTGTTTGCAGGGTCGTTGCAATAGCGACTCCTACTGGTCGGTCAGGGTGCCTGTTCAGCAGGGAGGGGATCTGGGGGAGATAACGTGAACCTCTGTGCATGTTATGCTCTCCCAGTGAAACTCCAACCTGTCAGCTGTCAGGTGACTCCACATGTATTGGAGGAGGCATGTGGTAAGTTTCATGGAATCCTCAATTCTCTCAAATAGTATCAAAATAACGTGCATGTTGACCCACTCTATGAATCCACAGCTATAATCAGATGGGAGTATAAGTCACCTTCCCCTTCATCCACCACAGCCTGCACCACCATAGGGAACACCTCCTTGTCCACATCGAACAGCAGCTGAAAAGGAGAGAGGAAACGTCACGTTATTTAGCAGGTCCTTGGGGGGTTCCAGGTGGTCCACGGCTAAATGAGGAGCATCTATGTATATGGTCTCTATGGCCAAAGTCCACACGTATAGGGATATCTTTAGTTTCCTCTTTGAAAAAAATCCTATCCATACCAACTGTGTTTTAGAAAACCCCTTCATCATTCAGCAAAGTAAACAAACACTTTCTGAAAATATTTTATTAAAAGTCTTCAGAGAGGCTTATGTCTCGAACTCAAACCAAAAAACCATCTCAAGACTCTATAAGGGATTACAACAGACGAAAGGTAATTCATTGTATGTAAAACAGAAATGGGAAAGGGAGGGAAACCTAAATATAACAGAAGAGGAATGGGAGGATTTATGTGAAATACAATGGAAAACATGAATGAATGAATGAATGAAAACTTTATTTAACAGATTGCAGAATGGGTACAATACAGTACGGCTCAATACATACAATTGTTAAGGGGATGCAGACCTGAGAAAGACGTTTGTCTTGTTTCCATCAGGGTCCCCCATTTTCAATTCATATAGACATATATGACATACATGACATACAGATAGTCAGTACTGCTACATCTATACATTTATGACATACCAGATTTGCAAAAACAGTACTTTTTGTGATACAGAAGGAGTCAAGAAAAGGGAGTATATACATTTGACGTAGAAACTGTACATTGGAGGAGGTTGGGTGGGGGGGGTTGGGTACATTGGGATATTGACAACGATACTGGGTAATTTACATTGGAGGTGGTTGGGGGGGGGGGGGGCACACTGTATAAACAAGTAACACTGTACATTGAGGGGGGGGGGAGGAGACACTGTACAAACAAACACAATTGTACATTGAACTATTGACAAAACCATACTAGGTAAATGACTGTACATTGGAGGGGGTTGGGTTAGGATATTTACAGGGGCCAGTGTTGAATTGCAGTCTCCCGTAGGTGTCCCTTGAGAGAGGTTTTGAAAGTGGGTAGTGATCCACATTCCTTTACAGCTTTGGGTAGGGCGTTCCACATTGATGTGGCATAATTGCGAAACGTGTTTAGTCCCTTATTTGAGCCGAATCTGGGTTTAACATGATTTGTGGAGCTCCCTCTGGTGTTGTGATCGTGGTATTCACTGACCTTTGGGAAGTATTTTGACATGTACATGGGTACCTTGGTCGTGTAGTGTATCTTGTAGACCAGGCCCATTGCAAGTTGTTGTACTCTGTCGTCTACTCTAAGCCATCCTAGGTTGTCAAAGTGGGCAGGGGTGAGGTGGGTTCTAGGAGTAAGGTCAAGCAGTAGTCTGACCAGTTTGTTTTGAGATGTTTGTAATTTTGTTTTTAGCGCCTTTGAGGTGCTTTGGTACCATGAGGTGCAAGCATAGTCGTAGTACCCCTGAATGAGTGCTCCTGCCAGAGTCTTCAGGGTGTTCTTGTTTACCAGAGAGGAGATCCGGTACAAGAATCGAGTTCGTTGGTTGACTTTTTTTATTACATTGGATGCCATTTTGTCACAGGAGAGATTAGCCTCTAGGATGGAACCCAGGTAGGTAATTTCATCTTTCCTTGTGACAATATTGTCACCCACTGTAACTGAGAAGCCGTCGGTCTTGCTGAGTTTGTTATTTGAACCGAAGAGAATGGACTCTGTTTTGCCCATGTGTAATGATAGTTTGTTATCAGCGAGCCATATGCAGATTCTGCCTAGTTCCGAGCTGAGGGTTTTTTCAACCTGTAACTTGTTCTTGTCAGAGACCAGCAGGGCTGAGTCGTCCGCAAACAGGAACAAGTTGCAGTCACAAGCTGACGACATGTCATTTGCATAAATTAGGAACAGTAGCGGTCCTAGTATGCTTCCTTGTGGAACACCACAGCTCACTGTATGGAGAGAATTTTGTTGGAAATCCCTGATTAGGTTCTTTAGTACTCCAGCTCAAGGGAGCCATCATACCAAATCTTCCAACTGCTGGAGACAGTGTGGCCTCTCAGAGGCAAATCATTACCACATATTCTGGTCTTGTCCATTGCTGATGCCTTTCTGGAGGGAGGTCCATACAATTTTTGAAAAAATATTCCAGGGGGACATCCCATTTAAGTTGGAAAGTCTATATTTCGGCGCCAGGCCATCAGAAAATGGGGATAGATATATATTTCAGATATTAAGTGCGGCTAGCAGGAAAGCCATTACTAGAAAGTGGTTAATAACAGAAATTCCTACAGTGGATGATTGGATTGATATTATTTATGATATTTTTAAGATGGAAAGAATTACTTTTTCTTTTAGGTTGCAACAGGATAAGTTTCGGAAGAAATGGGAAAGATGGATAATGTACATTACACCATTACGATCTTCATTTGTTTAAGGTATATAGAAATGATCATTCGGGATAATTGTTAAGTGAAACTTGTGTAAATGGAGTAGAGTATCAGGAAGATGCACCCCAACATATTATTTTGTTATTTGTTTACTTTATGGTAAATGCAGATGTATTGGAGAGGTACCATAAATTATAATTTTGTTATCTATTATTTCTTGTTATTGTTTTTGTTTGTCTAGAAAAAAAAAGAAGTATAGGATGTTATTGACTGTATGGGTCCTCATGCACGTAATGGTACTTCTGCACTGCAACTTTTAAGTTAAGTAATAATTATTAACAATTGATGCAATTTGTACAGCAGAAGGCGAAGTCAAGATATTGTTTGTATGGACCATAGTGAAAATCAATAAAAAGATAATTTAAAAAAAAAGAAAACCTCTTCATTCAAATGACACTAAATTACTGAGCAAAAGATCTTCTACCGCAGGGGTCTCAAACTCGCGGCCCGCTGGATGATATTTTGCGGCCCCCTACTTGACATCAAAGTTTAGTGTTAGTGCGGTCCGCGCGCAACTGTTTGCCGAGTCGTTGCGCGAGAGTTGGAAGTTTTATTTATTTGACAGCAACGTTACGTTAGTGACTTGGTTGAAACGTGATTCCGGAGTGATACCAAGTAAAGTGGAAGGCAAATGCATCCTCGCTGTCTCCTATGCGAGCAGTGCTCTGCATGTCCGGCTGCACTGCCACACTGTCTGTGTACTCTGCTCTGGTCCAATCACATTCAGCGTCCCGTCAGCGTTCTTCCCCCCCCACCCACAGTCTGCGAATCAGATGCAGAGTAGGGCGGGTCTTAAACAGTCAGAGTCAGAGCAGAGTTGACAGCGCATCTACAGTAGCCTCACTCCCAGTTTTATCTCCGTGAGATAAATGTAGCTAGTAGCCTAGTTTCGCCAGCAGGCAGCCAGCAGAAAAATATGGCATGTTCAAAGATGGTCAGTAAAAGAAAAGTCGACTGCAATTCAAAGGTGAATGGACTGAAAAATATGCGTTCATCCTGAGTCCCAGCACCAAACCAATGTGACTAATATGCCAAGAAACGGTAGCTCTTGTGAAGGGTGGCAATTTGAAACGCCACTACGAAACAAAACAGTTATTTTAATGCAACCTTTCCTCAAAATTCAGTGCTAATAACCACAAAAATAAATGGAATGAAATCATCATATCAAGCTGCAAGCAGAATTATTGTTAAATCTATGTCACAACGAGAAAAAGCAACCAAGTCCTGCATGGGTGTTGGCTAAACACAAGAAGCCATTCTCTCTCTCTCTGATGCATACATAATAAAATAATGTATGAATGAAGTGATGGAGACCATGTTTGAAGGCAAACAAAAGCAAATCCCCCTCAGATCGCACAGCAACCAGAATAACTGAAATACTGGCTGGTGATTTGATTAAACAGCTTTGTGATAGAATAAAAAAATGCACAGTGCATTTCCATAGCTGTGGATGAGTCCACTGACACCACTGAGAAGCCTATGTTCTGAAGAACCGTTCATGTTCTGAAGAACTGTTCATGTACTGAAATGTTATTGCTAAAGATTGAGAAGATTGGATCAGTTGTACTTTTTTTTGGAATACTTGAAACCCTTTTTTTGTGGAATATTTGATGCGGCCCAGCCTCACCCAGACTCTACCTCCAGCGGCCCCCAGGTAAATTGAGTTTGAGACCCCTGTTCTACCGTCTACCTTGGGGGTCCTTAACATGCAAACATTACAGGAACTCATGGCACTGTACACAATCAAATTGATCTTACACAAACACACAACCCTTATAATCACATGGTGTTTGTGAGCCACACCCCACACACACACACACACACACACACACACACACACACACACACACACACACACACACACACACACACACACACACACACACACACACACACACACACACACACACACACACACACACACACACACACACACACACACACACACACACACACACACACACACACACACACACACACACACACACACACACAGCCTACCTCCTCATCGGCCCACTCGCTGAGGTTGACAGAGTGTGAGGGCAGACAGAACTGCTGACAGACTCCCCTCTTAAAGTGCACCGTCTCCGACTGTAGCGAGCTGTCCTGGGGCAGGTAGCTGGAGAGAAATGCAGAGTCAGATCAAAGACGCTCTAATAGAGGAAGACGACGCGTCATGAGAACACCAACGGACACCAACGGAATGAGAACGGAACAGTCCCTGTCTCCTGAGTGGGCGGGACTTTTACACTGGCGCTGTCATTAAACGCCCAGACTTGCTAAATCTACAGGTCAGAAAAGTGTCAATTTAGTGTCCAAATGTTCAGAACACCTTCTATAAGATACAGTCCAATATTTATCTAAATTTCTATGGTAAAGACAAAAATAGCCACATTCGGTCAAAACCTTTACATCTCTCATTGGGGTCTCCTAAGTTGAGGGGGGGCATGCACACACACATACACACATGCTTGCACACGCACACACACACACTTACATTGGCACACACACCCACCCACACACACGCACACACACTTACATTGGCACACACACCCACACACACACGCACTTACATTGGCACACACAGTGTCGTGGAATATATTATCATGTCATTAGACAGCTTGACTGGTGCACTTTGACCAGCTATATAATGTGCTCAGATATGGCAGACACTACTGTCCCTTTAAATCTTCTTCTCTGCTAGCAAGACTGTTTAACATTCAGTTAGTCACCGCCTAGCCAAGGCTGATTCTCCTTCGGGCAGACTTTGTTTACCTATCTGGGTGTCTAGGGGACGTCATTTCAATTGTGTATTTAACATACGTGTGAACAGCGCTCTGGGTCAGTCTATGGCCAGACGCTACTGTATTAACATGTTGTCTCTGACTGTAAACTGTCCTTTCATTGTGGCCACGGTGAAATAAACTTTCCTATTATTAATAATGACTCAGAATCATTAGTGTAAACGGCTCATCGTTTTGTCCCTTTAATATTTCCCATTACAACACCCACACACACACACTTACATTGGCACACACACCAACACACACACACACACACACACACACACACACACACACACACACACACACACACACACACACACACACACACACACACACACACACACACACACACACACACACACACACACACACACACACACACACACACACACACACACACACACACACACACACACACACACACACACACACACTTACATTGGCACACACACCCACACACACACTCACTTACATTGGCACTCCACTGTGAAACTCCTCTATGGCCTGGTAATAGATGGTGATGGCCACCTGGGTGTCGGCATCAAAGGTGAACTCTATGTTATAACAGGCCGTGCTCTTTCCTGCCACCTCCTCTCCTGGCAGCTTCAGGTCCTCGCTGCATCTAACAGAGGAAGGGAGGGTGTATATGACGGATTAAAAAAAATAAAAAAGAGAAAGGGAGAGAGGAGGCAGAGAGGGCATTTCTAGGACAGAGGAGAAATATAATCCCCATCCGCACCCCATTAAGTAGTGATCTGGCCTTCAATAATCAGACAGTGTTTCAGTATCCTGGGAGGAGATGGCTCTTTTAGACCTGTACCCAAAATAGCTAAATGGGCACAGGATTAGATCATCTCTCGACACCGAGGGCTGTGCCTACTGAGTCGATCTATCGAATAATCAGCCGCTTAGTCGACATTGTTAGTCAAATTAGTAGTTTTTTATGCCTTTTCCATGCTGAATGAGTGTTTCCTGAAATACCTATAAGCATTTTTATTAAGTGTTACTTCTGGATGATTGTATGTAGGAACCAAGCAAGAATTTGAGTCGAGGTAAAGCACTTCTCAACACTGAGGGAATGTGTATATTTGTGTTTGCGAGGTAGAGGTACATACCGCACGAGCCGTAGGGTGTCCTTGCGGATGTTTATAAGGCTTCGTAACGTCTTCACCGGTTCCTGGGGGGGAGGGGCAGCGTACGGGAACTGCAATGGTAAATAAATGCATCACAGAGATACAGTGTGTAACTATGGGTGGTAGCGTGTCATTTTAGGTTATTTAACATATCCAGTTCAATTTGGTCTTTATTTCATCTTGAAAAGATCATTAAGAGCAAGCTCTTGTTTACAATGCTGTCGAGAGATTTTTCACAGGCTTAAAACAGATAAAAAAAACACCAAATAAAAGTAAGAGAAATAAAATCAGCTTTGTTAAATTAGACAATGAATAAATAAGACAAAAACAGATGCAAAAAAACTCAAATCTAAATTGAAAACAGTCACAGACTGAAACAGGGAGGTTTGTAATGGTCTGTGGGTTAAGCGCTGTATTGATTTTTGGCGAGAGTTGAAGATCTTTCCAAGAAGCCGGGGCATTAAAACAAAAGGCTGACTTTCCGAGCTCAGTCTGCACCCTGGGGACCTGAAGCATAAGCCAGTCATTTGAGCGTGTCAGATAGGGTTCATAGATCCAATCTAGCAACATTGTGATATAAGGTGGTAATTTCCCTGCAATGGCCTTAGAGATAAACAGATAACAATGTTTATTTCGCCTCTCTGCCAGAGAAGACCAACCCACTTTATCATACAGGATGCAGTGGTGAATACCATATCCATCACCAGTAATAAATCTGAGAGCAGAATGATAGACCGTATAATGCTGCTCAGTCCTTGCAACGCTGAACTAACATTTGGCCCAGTGGTAATGGTTTGGTTCTGGGCCTCCATGGCTTAACACAAAATTCCAGAATAGCATTGGTTTGTCAGCATGTATCAGAGTAGTGCTGACAAGAGCTGAGCTAAGAGTAAAAACCTGCAGAGGCGGTGTCTCTCCAGGGCCAAGGTTCACACTCCAGGCTGTGTTTCTCAGACCCGTGTGCACACATCACGCCACAAAGTGGAAGAGTAGTTGGGTGATATGGTATTACATAGGGGCGGGGGAAATCCATACAGTAATATATAGCAATATTTTGTGTGTCGATATTATATCAATACAGTGACGACGGGTATCAATATTTTTTTTTAATCCCATTTCATGATTGACGATCCCATTTGACTGTAACAGAAATGATTGAACCGAGGTGAACAGACGAAAAACGTTACCTTATTAGATAAAACAGATATATTTCTATTGCAGATGTTAGCAAGGTTTTCCGTTGGGGACATAATTTGCAGTTGAAATAAGGTAATACATCGCAATATATACTATAGCAATACCGTGATATTACAATACAGTGACTCTAGTATCGGTGACAATATAGTATCGTGGAGCCACTGGTGATTCCCACCCAAAGTATCACAAAATGTTTCCTATTTTCAACAGTATAACTATATTTGACGTGATTAGGTTTATCCAATAGAAATTGCACTGGGATATAACATTGTTTTAATGTCCTTTTTTGGAGAAAAATTGTCATGGTGCAACTTCCATTAAAATGGCCTAATGTTCATTGCAAACTCTTTAAAGGCCCCATATTGTAGAAAAGGGAGATCAATTTTTTTTTTATTATAAAGCAGGTCTAGATGCTAGGCGTTGTCAATACCTGGAGCTCTCATTTTAACAATTTCCTCGTGCACCTACCCCCCCCCCCCCCCCCCCATTCACACATACACACTCACACACATATATATTATATATACATATGACCTTTCAATTTGACCACTATGAGTAGCATAGACATTTGACAAGGGGATTGGGTTCCTTCATTGAGCTTGTCCTTATCATTAGGGCACAAGTATCTTGCGTTTTATTATAGAAAATGTGGATCCGTGACGTATACCTTCAAACACAGTATACCCACTACACACCCTTTAACCCTTTCAGGTCTGAAGCTTTTTGGAATGCTCTCTCGGAATTCTATCGTGGAAATCTAGGGCCAGGAGTTGTTCAACCTATTTCATGCCTGAGACTGATCGTAGAAGTTGACAGGATCCGAGGGTCCTTCTCTCTCAGTATTCTCTGGTCCTATTATATGTTTGACATAGAAGTAGCTGACGGCGAGTAAGGAGAGAGACTATGTGGTTGTTGGGTAACTGTGAGGAGGGGCAGTCTAGAGCAGGATGTGGTTAGATGGTTAGATACCCCACACTGCTGCCCCTCATATGGGCTTGGAGGAGGGGCACACTGGAATGTTGGCCCCTGTGTGTGTGTGTGTGTGTGTGTGTGTGTGTGTGTGTGTGTGTGTGTGTGTGTGTGTGTGTGTGTGTGTGTGTGTGTGTGTGTGTGTGTGTGTGTGTGTGTGTGTGTGTGTGTGTGTGTGTGTGTGTGTGTGTGTGTGTGTGTGTGTGTGTGTGGGTGTGTGTGTGTGTGTGTGTGTGTGTGTGTGTGTGTGTGTGTGTGTGTGTGGGTGGGTGGGTGTGTGTGTGTGTGTGTGTGTGTGTGTGTTTGTGTGTGTGTGTGTGTGTGTGTCTGTGTCTGTGTGTGTGTGTGTGTGTGTGTCTGTGAATAGTACAGTATTCAGTATTATTACACATCTGTGCCCAGCAGGAGCCCTCCCTGTAAACCATGCACGCGCACACACACACACACACACACACACACACACACACACACACACACACACACACACACACACACACACACACACACACACACACACACACACACACACAGTGACAGATGCTGAAAAGCACCATTCATTAGGGAACTAGGAAGCAACAGTGGTAGGTCTTATAAGTTGGGAAACACGTGGAACATCAGAACTCTGTTCAGCCACATTCCTGCTCGAACAAAACTTAACACTTTAAATCAACTTTACACTTTGGCAACGTTCAGGAGACTCATTCAATCTGCCACCTATGGAGAAAATGAACCCACTGCCTTTCCTGTTAAAAGGTACACATGTGTGTACGTACGCACACACACACGCGCGCACACACACACATACAATCACATGTGTGGCCCGAAGACGTGCAGATCTCTCTCTCTTTCTCTCCCTCTCTCTCACTTTTTCTCTTTCTCTCTCTTTCTCTCTTCCCATCTCTCTTCCCATCTCTCTCTTTTCTCTCTCTCTCTTTATCTATTCCCATCTTTCTCTCTTTCTCTCCCTCCCTCTCTCTATATTTCTCTCTTTCTCTCTTCCTCTCTCTCTCTATCTCCCTCTCTCTCCATATCTCTCTCCCTCTCCCTCGCCCTCTCTCTCTCACTCACACACACACACACACACACACACACACACACACACACACACACACACACACACACACACACACACACACACACACACACACACACACACACACACACACACACACACACACACACACACACACACACACACACACACACACACACACACACACACACACACACACACACACACACACACACACACACACACACACACACACACACACACACACACACACACACACACACACACACACACCTCAAGCTTGAAAGTGACTCTGTATTACCAACAAAGCCGCCGTCTAAATCTGCAACATTACCAGCTTCTGTGCCGATAATGACAGACAGACAGACAGCACACTCAAAACACACACAACCACACACCCTGATACCAACCTGACTGATATACATGATATACTATACAGTATCCTTCACACACAAAATAAACTGTACAGACAGGCATAAGCAAACATATAACTAAGGAAATATGAAAAATAAATCCCTGTGTGAATCCCTGCGCTTCTGGGAAAACCTCTATGAATAGCAGAGAGAGAGAGAGAGAGAGAGAGAGAGAGAGAGAGAGAGAGAGAGAGAGAGAGAGAGAGAGAGAGAGAGAGAGAGAGAGAGAGAGAGAGACAGAGACAGAGAGACAGAGAAAGGGAGCCGAAGAGAGAGAGAGAATTGTATTCAGGTTTATGACTGCAGTGCCATCTGCTTAGAAACCAACAGAAATTATATAATGCTGGAAAATAATAACACAGCTTCAAACACACACACAAACAATCATCAATTGCTCTGCACACACACACACACACACACACACACACACACAGACAGAAGGGAGATTATGAACGCCATCATAATCGGGGGGGGAGGACACGGACTACAATCATAATTGTATCCTCAGTCTAGACAGACACAGCAGTGTGAACTGAGATGAAAAAGGGGTGGATTGGAACTCGCTCTCAGCCAATCAGGGTGTTTCAGCCATAACAGTGTTATTATGACATCATGAAAACAGACCTCTCAGTAGGGCTGGGCAATATGAAAGAAATTCATATCACGATAACCTGTAATGTAATGTCTTGCGATATCAATATACATCACGATATGTAAAAGTGTGGTATCAAACCAAAACTCCCTTAAAAAAAATAGGCAAAGAACCACCCGACACGCAGCAGAGTGCCTTAAAACTGTCACCTACTCGTTGATTATTCCGCTTACAGCATGGTTATTTTAAGTTTAATCTAAAGGTTATGAAGCCAGAGCTGACTGTTGTCATGACTAGGAATAAGTCTATTCCCCTTTATAACCAAGTTGGTTAGTCACAGACTCACAGTATAAATTACGTTTATAGAATTATTATATTATTTATATATAATTTTTTTTCTATTTATCTATTTGTTTATTATTATTATTCTTTGTGTGTGTGTATATATATATATATATATATATATATATATATATACACACACACACACACACACACATATATTAAAATGTTATATTAAATTATTACAAATTGTTTCTTTCTTTTCTTTTTCCTCTGCTGAGTCCCATTCTTCAAAACTGTTGTATTCTCTAAATAGATTGAAAGAAATGTTGAAATCAGCCATTTGGTGTGTTTTCCTTAGTTCACGGTCATTAGTTGATCAAGTTGATAAGTCAGCTGTGCTTTGCCGCAGTCGATAACGAGTAAAGCTTTGACAGCTGTGCTTTTTAATGTTGCTATGGTTACAGGTTGGGTAGCGGATGAATTTAGAACGGTGATTAAACTTTGAGCCTACTAACGCATGCATTAAACGGTTTTGACGAACACCTGCCGGCCAATCAGAAAAGAGTATATTCACCCAGACCAAGGTATAAACTATAATATTGCATTATCACCCTAACCCTACCTCTCAGTCTGTTAAAAATAATGAAATACAGACAACTGCACAGGGGAGTTCTCAGTTAAATGTTCCCCTCTCTCTCTCTCTCTGGGGTTCTGTTCATTTTAAGCTGCAGTTCTCATTAGCCTGACCTTCAAGCTTATAATTAAGATGAATGAGACGTGAGACCTGCCATTTGTCTCTGTCTCTCTGAAGGGAAGAGAATTAATTTCATTCCATTTCACTTAGCTTGACAGCATGAGACACTACACTTTCAAATCATGTTGGTTATTGTAATAACCCACAACCCGGTCTGTTTAATCGCAAAGTTCCCCACAGGGATTCATTAAGTTCTTATCTTATCGTATCACAAACTCATTTGAGGAATTGAAATGTCACCCATTTTAAGAATTCACATGTTTTTCCCAGTGGCTCTGCGCTATCCAGTCAGTATTTATGAACATACACCATTCTCTCCCAAAGCTAGAAATCAGAGCGAGAACCCTTGCATTTGTGGTTTCATCTGGATGTAAAAATCGAGGGCTGCTCCATAGACACCGAATGGAGCCGTGCATCCATAAAATGTGAAGTGGAGTTCTCACACCCAAACAGTATTGTAGTGAATGCTAACAGGTCTGAACCAGATTTTAAACCTCATTTGGATTTAAGAGCTCACAAACATTTTATGGACACACAAAGTCAGCATGGATTGTAGTAGCAGCAAGCGGTCTATAACTGAAGGTTATATCAGTCATCAAACTCCAGGGTCAGTACTAGCACCCATTTCATCCGTACACTCACTCACCCAGATAAGAGCAAGACACTGAACCCCTAACTGCTCCCGATGAGCAGGTTGGCATCTAGCATGGTTGGCTCCACCGTCGGTGTGTGAATGTGTGAGTGATTGGGTGAATGTGAGGCATAAGTTGTAAAGCACTTTGGATAGAAGTGCTATATAAATGCAGTCCATGTACTATTTACTATATGCAATACATTTTATTTGACCAAACGTTTTTGGCAAAAAGCCTTCCTCTGGGTCTAATTATTGTAACATAACTCCAAATGGCCTTTGACTAATTAAAGTGAATTCATGGTGGCAAGACAAAAACAACATTGATTGCTGCTAAAACAGGCCCTGTGTCCAGAAAAGATGTACAGGGCGACATTAAACATATGTTTTGGGGATAAACTCAAATACTACTGAGACATTTTAAGGTTAGCTCAGGTGAGCTGGGATGGGTAATAAGCCTCATCACTCACTCACCCGTCACACCGGACGTTTCCATTTTTTCTGATGCGTACATGTTGTGTTACCATTTTGAAACACTGAGACAGTCCACTATATACTGTATCTCTCCTTTATTGCTGGTAGCAGGCGTTAGTGTGACAGAGGGGTCAGATGTCTGAATACCCACCGCTACTGGTCTGGTTCCCAGGAAGTTAAGGTCTGTGTTCTCCCCAAACAGGTAGCCCTCCGGGTGGGTCGAGTCAAACTTCTCTCCTCCCATGATGAAGTGGCTGGCAAAGTAACTTCCTGCGGATAGAGGGAGTCAAAGTCAAGATATTAAACACCACAATAATGGGGGCAAAACCATACCGATAACAAAGACCTTGATCAATTGAATAACCCTGATGTGTTTGTTTTGGGCTTTGGACAAAAAGGTTGCACAGCTGAGCGGACAAGCCTTGGGTTGTTGTTGACAACAGGGTGTAAGTAGCACCTGGAAGCTCTCCCCATAATCAGAGTCTGCTATGATAAGACTATAATAGCAGATCTGTGGTCAGGGAGCGATTTTAACCACATGTTAGACATGTCAAGTCATCGTCTGCTGGTATTTGGGGGGAATCTGGTCCTGGATCTGGTTGCACCTTGTTTCCCTCTTGTCCCTGTTTGGCGCCCAGTACACACCTGACCAAAAGTGTTCTGGCCTGACCGTCCTGGAAGAGGGATCTCCCTTTCTTCCATGTTTTTCCTCTTGAAGGTTTTGTGAGTGTTTCCTCGTCTTTAAAGATGGTCAAGATCACTCTGTTGTCATGGCGGCCTATAAAGCCCTTTGAGAGGCTGTGATTACAGGGTGAAATAAACTTGACTTGAGACTTTGTTCAACGAAGGCTCAGCAAATCATCTCATCACCGACCAAATTTTGTAATTGAGAAGACATAGTCATGAGTTCTCAATCTTACGATAGCCCTTTCATTAACAACACCATCATTTTTAATCATAGCACATTATCGATCAATTGAGGCGCCTCTCATTTATACCCACTGGGGTATGTGGTGTTTAAGCGGAATAGAGCATACAGCTAATGGATACAGTATTAACAATTTGTTCATTCATAGTGTATTATTGATCGATTGATAGGACGCGTAGCACAGGTCAATTGTGATAACTTATGAATGCATGTCGTCTATTTTATGATTATTGTCTATTTTATACACATTTTATGTCTGCACTTTATGCGTTGCTTTTATTTAGTCAATTCTCTGCTCATTTTATGTCAATTATCTGCCCATTGTATGCCTATATCTATTTTATGCCCATTATGTCTACAACTCTACATTACTGCTGTGAAGCACTTTGGGCTGAAATTCATATGAAAGGTGCTCTACAAATAAAGTTTATTATTATTATTATTATTATTATTATTATTATTATTATTATTATTATTATTATTATTATAATTATAATTATTATTATTATTATTATACCCACACCAAAATGTGGGTACACACCATGATTAAACCTATGACATGGGCTCTCTCCCATCTTATTATTAATTACACCTGCTGGGACGGGTGAGGTGAGCTGTGGTGTGTTGTCACCAGATCCCAGCCATGAGAACTGGGACTAAACAGATCAGTTTCACCAGAGCCACTAACAGTAGCAGCTCTCTGGACCCACTCAGGCCGCATTCCAACACTTCAATCAACCTGCTTCCTTTTCTTCTTCTATACCTGTCCTTTTTGGGCATGACTGGTCAGACTGGGTAGATATTAGCACTGATTATATATGAGGAGAGTGAGACCACACACTGCTGCTCCATACTGTATATATGCTGGGGAACGGTCGTCTGGTAATCTGAAGGTTCCCAGTTCGATCCTGGCTCCTCCCGGGCAGCGTGTCGAAGTGTCCTTGAGCAAGACACTTAACCCCTAATTGCTCTTGATGAGCATGCACCTTGCATGGTTGCCTCTGCCGTCGGTGTGTGAATGTGTGAGTGAATGGGTAAACATGTGAGGAACAAATTGTAAAGCGCTTTGGATAAAAGCTGCTATATAAATGCAGCCATTTACCTCCGCCATCGGTGTGTGAATGTGTGAGTGATTGGGTGAATATGAGGCATAAATTGTAAACTATTTGGCAAAAAGCCTTCCTCTGGGTCTAATTATTGTAACATAACTCCAAGTGAATTCAGTGGCAAGACAAAAACATACAGGGTGATATTAAACACATATGTTTTGGGGACAAACTCATATACTACTTTGACGTTTTAAGGTTAGCTCAGGTGAGCTGGGATGGAACTGGCTTTAAACTGGGTAATAAGCCTCATTTCACTTCACATCTATAATGATGAAGGGCCTGGGCTGGTGGAGTATATTTCTAGGTGGCGGAGGTGGTGATGATGATGATGATGATGATGATGATGATGATGATGATGATGATGGTGATGATGATGATTGATTGATTGATTGATTGATTGAAAACTTTATTAACAGATTGCAGAATGGGTACAGCAGTACAGTACAGCTCAATACATACAATTGTTAAGGGGATGCAGACCAGAGAAAGACTTTCGTCTTGTTTACATCAGGGTCCCCCATTTTCAATTCATCATAACATATGACATACATGACATACAGTACTGCTACATCTATACATTTATGACATACCAGATTTGCAAATACAGTGCTGTTTGTGATACAAAAAGAGTCCAGAAAAGAGAGTATATACATTTGACGTAGAAACTGTACATTGGATGATGATGATGATGATGATGATGATGATGATGATGATGATTGGGAGCTATCAAGTATTCCAAGAGTCATGCTCTAGCTAGAGAAGCAGTGAGATCAGTTCTAGTGATGCCATGGTTACAGCAATGCGAGAATCTCCTGTTCAATTCTGTGATCAGCGTTCGACATATAGCGACTGTATGCGGGTTAAAGCAGGAGTGGGGTGTATACTCACCTATTTGCTCTTTCTATAGGTATATGAATGAGCATCTATCAGCCAAATGACCATGGACGTGTGCTGGTGGTCACACAGTATACCCACACCACCTCTCCAACTACCAGTGGTCTTGCTATGCTGGTCTTTCGACGGAATATATAGATCCTCTCATCGTTGTACAACGGGGAAGATAACTATTATGCCAGAGGTGCATCATATGCTTATTATCTGTCCTACTCTCGTGTGACGTGGTGGTGTTTCCACTTAAATAAATACAGACAATCAATCCGTTTGGGTTATCAAAATGTTCAGAAATCCCCCAAGATTGCTGGCGCGGCCTCCCTCTCCACAGGTAGCTATAGTCCACTCCTTCAGATTAAAGGCGGATGCAGGATACGGAGTAACGGGACAGAGGCAATGTCCCCGTGGCCGTGGGCCTACTATGATCACAGAAGGCATGATGATGATGATGACTTGGATATTTGTTTTTAGTTCCCTAAACTATGCAGAGATTGCATAATGATAATCTGCAATGTAGGCCGTATGAGGGCGACTGCATAGGCTACCCGAGTCCCGACCACACTCAAACTGGGACCACTGTTTCATGACTTACCAGATTTCGGCGGATAACGGTACACCGAATTGGACGGTATGTCCACCTCTTCCACACCTACATTTTGTCTGCTTGTCAAAGCTCCCATTTCCAGTTAAATTAAAGCGCACACTAAAGAACATAACAGTTTACATTCGCTGTTCTCAACGCCTCCTCATTTACTGTCATTTAATCCAGTCCTCCCTGCCCTTTCCATTTTCCGTTTGGTCCAACAAGGCCCTCAGAATGTGGCGGCTGTGTTGTGATGATCGTCCCGGGGATTAGTTGTTGTTCTCTCGCTGCTGATCCCTCCCGGCTGAACGGCTCCGTTGGAGACCTGGTTCTGAGCAGAAAGGCAGCGACCGAGTCCCTTTAACCGAGAGGCACTTTCATTATGCGACGCTGTCGCATCTCCAATGCCAGGCGGGTTTGAGACCAAATAAAAGCAAATGATCCTCAACTTGGGGCTATGTGATAGAAAATAACGAGGTACTCGACATGATATCTCTCTCGCTTTCACAGATGCTGATCGCTATCACAGCCCCTTCTTCTTCTCTCCGTGTTGCTGTCAAAGACCAATTCTATTGCTCCCCATGACGTCAGGTACAGATCCGGAGCGTGGTTTTGCGCAGTCCCATCCAGCAGCTCCCGAGCCGCTATAACGTGACCTTCCTGCGATACATGTGTGAACAGCACTGACTGCAGTGCAGTGCAACGAGTGCCAGAAGAATACAGTGAATACAGCGACAGGCTAAGCCTAAACAATTCCGATTAATTCGAAATTCTATTAATAATGTTAGCCACAGTGGCGGTAATAGTAAGTGGACTATAGAGACATACGAGCCAAAACACTCATGAGTTATACTCTATTGGGTTATATATTTTTTTTATAACCTTACATTGAAACGGCATTAGGAATATTGATTGGATTTAGAGTCATTGAACCGTCTTATTTGTCATAATAGAACATTTGTGATGTCACAGTATGAGTCATAATCAAACATTCTAGAACATTTGTGATGTCACGATGTCATAATCAAACATTCTAGAACATTTGTGTATCTATATATATTTAGTTGCCTACACTGTTAAATTTAGTCTACATTTCAGAATACAATGGGGCTTAGCTGTATATATTTAGGTTATTGTATTATATGAATGTTTATATGTTTATTTTTATAACCATACATTGAAACGGCATTAGGAATATTGATTGGATTTAGATAAAGTCATTGAACCGTCTTATTTGTCATAATAGAACATTCTAGAACATTTGTGATGTCACAGTATGATGTCATAATCAAACATTCTAGAACATTTCTGTATCTATATTCAACAATTCTCTCAGAAGAGCTCATTGTGCATCTTAAAACATGCAGTGCTGAGCAGTAGGCCTACTGAACAGATAGACTAAACAACATAGATTGAAGCCTGCATTTCTAGACCAGGGTGCCTTGCCTACTGTTTTGCTGTGGAAAGAGCCGGCAAGTTGAGTTTTACGGCTACAGGCTAAGCCTAAACAATTCAGATTAATTCGAAATTCTATTAATAACATTAGCCACAGTGGTGGTAGTAGTAATAGTAAGTGGACTATAGAGAGAGACACGACGAACATATACGATTAGATAAGAATTGTGAAGCCTCAGCTTCTTCCATGGATAACGGTGTTACATGCCACAGTGGCTGGTAAAGTTACCAAATAACTGCGCAGTAATAATAACTTATTGCATCTACACTGAATGATACAAAAGCGCCAAGTATTATCATTCGGCTACTACTACGATATTCCAGGTGAGGGCGCTGTCGGCAGACTGTCAAACACTCTACCAACTAAAGTAGCCAATCAGAAGAGGCCAACCAGAGCGGAAGCTTCTAGCCGCCATTTCATGTGCGGTCCGGCAGCGCGCGCACAACATCGTCTGTGCAGTAATCAATTTAGTTAATCTAGCAAGAGTTCGTCATATCAAGGGTAAATTATTTGTGGACTGACGTTTTTTTACTCAACGGTCGGACCGTAGAGGTTAGTCTTTATTGTCCCGTCGTCTTATTTTCTAAATGAGCTACGGGAGACCCCCACCCGACGTCGAGGGAATGACCTCTCTCAAAGTGGACAACCTCACTTATCGCACTTCGCCCGAGACGTTGCGCCGAGTTTTTGAGAAATATGGCCGTGTAGGCGATGTGTATATTCCCCGGGACAGATACACAAAGGAAAGTCGTGGTTTTTCTTTTGTGCGATTCCACGATAAGCGCGACGCAGAGGACGCAATGGATGCCATGGATGGCGCCCTGCTCGACGGGCGGGAGCTGCGGGTGCAGATGGCGCGCTATGGCCGCCCACCAGACTCTCACTCCAGCAGGAGAGGTGGCGGAGGACCGCCCCGGAGATCCGGAGGATCTGGTGGATCTGGACGCAGAAGCAGGAGGTAATAAGCTGCACTGGCAGTAGGATGCAACTTTGATTTTGTGATTCTTTGCGAAGTTCTTAGCAATTACTTTGTCACTCCCACTTCAGGAGGACATTATGTCCTCTTGATCGACAGGAACGCTGTGTCCACACGTGCAACCTAACTTTAGGCAAGTTCTTAATGTGCTTTATAGATTTGTAAAAGTGGCAACAATAACATGCTTAAATTACCGAAGTGTAGTTACTTTTGCAATATTTGCTAATGCAAATGTTAACCGGAAATACACTTGGGCCTAAACGATTCCCTAGCAACACAATCCCTTATCTATTCGCCTTATTCTCTTCGCCAACATCTTTGTTTATCTAGATCGCTATGAACGCATTCCAATGAGCTGATGGCTAGCTAGTTCACTTCCATGTATTTCAAAGCACAAACTACAGCGATGAAAGACTATCCGAGTCAGGTAATCGTGATTTTGTAATCACGATAGTGTGTTCTGGGATATTTTCTAATAGCTATGTTTTAACACTTCCGCATCTGTACTTTACATCAGATTTGAACACTATGGCGGCGAATGGCTGTACAGAAACACAGAGCACACCGATTGGTGCTATGCCAAAACAACCAATTTGGCATTGAACTTTAAATGTTCGTTTTGTCTGTTTTAACCTGATCTTTGCTCCCCTTTAGCCGCTCAGGCAGCCCCCGTCGCCGCAGACGCAGCAGAAGCCGCTCAAGGTCTCACAGCCGGAACCGCTACAGCCGCTCCAAGTCCCGCTCCTACTCTCGTTCCAAGTCCAGGAGCCCCCGCAGGAGCAAAACCAAGACTCCCTCCAGGTCACGATCTGGCTCAAAGTCCAAATCTAGGAGCCGAACCCCGACTTCTAACAGAAAGTCCCGTTCCAGGAGCAAGAGCGTGCCCAAATCTCCAGTGGACAACGAGACAATCTTAACCCAAGCCTGAGACGGTATACAGGGGAAGGGGGGGCTGGTATGGGAGAATCGTAGTGGGTGTGCATCTCTGGGGGGGGGGGGTAGTTTTCTGCAGTCTTGATGTCACTTTGTCTCCAACCAACACCAGTAACATACACAGCAGAATTCTGACTATTAGACATTTAAGTAGAAAAACACATGTAAAGACAAGTGGGACTGATGTAGCATATCGTCCTATTTCTGAATGTGTCTGTCTTAGTATATTTAATACCCCATACTGTTTTCAACCATACTAACAGATTATGGACCACCACTTTCATATGCATCATTGAGTTGAGTATCATGAAATGTGAGATTTGGTATGTGTGAATGTGGTAATGGGGCAGGTGCTTCAATCGAAACGTTCACCTAAATGTGGAATTCTTTCCCCCAAGCTGCGGGAGTCCTGTTTGCAAAGAGAGGAGTTGGGGGTGTGGCAGTGTGAGAGCAGTTAGTATGTGACCCGCCCCTGGTGACCTGCCTGTTGCTGAGGGTGATGGCAGTTGCTATGGAGCAAGTCGCCAGGGCAACTGTGGTTGCTATGGAGCAGGTCGTCATGTCGGTGGCTCGGGCTCAGTTGGTGGTATGAGGTGGTGTGGTGAGGTACGTTCACAGGACTGCAGACACACAGAATGCTGTGTCGTACTGTTTCTCTGGTTTCCCTGACCACTCGCAAGAGGGGATGTACCCCCCCAAGGTTTGTCTTCAAATATGCCCAGAGAACCAATTCCCGACAGTCGGTTTGTTAGAGCTGTGAATTGGGTGGGGGCCTTGGGATAGTGTGAAAATACATAAATTACATGTCGACTTGTCAGGAACTTGACCGTTCCAGAAGGCAGATTAAACGGTAGTCTGGAAACTGACTGTCACAAATGTTTACCTCACACAAAATCAAATCTTAAATTGGAATTGAATACGGTTATTATACATAGGCAGGCAAATTGTGTAAGTTATCCATCTCGTTCTGCACCAACTAACATGGTGTCTCGTCTTTCCTTCCAGATCTCAAACGATGGAGCCTTTACCGAGGACATCAGGAAGAGCCCAATAGTACAAGTGGACTCTACTCTTAAGCCCACTGATTACTGACCAAAAGGTTATTGGAATTTGGTCTAAAGTTTAAAATTTGTTTTTATTTCACTGACCCAAAATTCTGTACTAGTATCGGGTCAGGGTTCAACCTTTTTTTTGCTTTATTTGGCTCTTTTTTGCCACCCTTAATACATTTTTGGGGGCATTGAAATGTTATTATGGAAAACAGCTTTTTTTAACAGCCTTCATTCAGTCGACAAATAACATCCACAGTGACGGCTCCTCACACTGGCTGTTTCTGCTGCCGGGGTCTGACGGCACTCTTTACAATAGGATCTGATCAACACAGTCCGATTCCCAGGACTCCACTGTACTCAACGTTCCTGGTCTTCCTCGACGTTGCTCGCAGCAGACTTAGCTTAACGTTGAGACGGTGGGAGGGACTCGTCGCTGTTTGATCACACAGGATTAATAAACCACATCTTTCACTTCTCAGTTAGATTTATTGTAACTTCATGGCATGAAAAAAGCAAGTAAACTGTATGGCATTTTTTGCCCCCCATAACGGAAGTTCAAGGGCATTTTTGCAGCGAAACCCCCATTAATTTCGAACCGTGTGGTTTAGGATTGTTCATTTAGGTGAGCATATGAAAGGGATTTGTAAGGTGAACCTCTTTCTTTTTGTTTTTGAGTTTGTTGCATACGGTTGAAATTGTTCAAGGTCAAGTCTATTTTTCTGTTTTGAAAATTGAAATCCCTTGTTTAGCTCTCCTTCCAGGTGGATGTGAGTTTTCCGTTTGTTTTATTTGCCAAGTTGAAAAATGTTATGTTGGATATGCACAACCTTACAGAAATTCATACCACTAAATATGGCACAACAAAGGTAACGCTCAACCATTCACATGTCACAAATCGATCCGCTTCGAACTTTGGGATCCCGCTAATTCATCCAGCAACGTAGTTTTCTTTATTTTTATTGTGAGCTATTTCTTTTGATCTTGATGTCTGGCTAAAGTTGCTTTCCTGTGACTCTAACCTTCTTTCCTGTATCTTTTGTGCACTAGGCGCAGTTGTGTAGCAGTTGAGTATTGCTGGTTAGCTGTTAAGATGCGGTGCAGTGCGGTGGTGAGATGGGGTGTTGCGGTGCAGAGTGCCCGGGGCTCAACCCTCCGCTGCCGTTTGCCGGTTTGTAAAGATCACAGGTGTGGCAGATCATCCATATTTGCTTGTGTTGTGACCCCCCCCGTGTGATTTTTTTTCGTGGCCACAGTTTGCAGAGACGCTCTCTGATTGGCCACTGACGTTTCTGGTCGTGCGACATGTGCAGCCAATCGTGTGACGCCTGTTTCTTTCATCGGTTAAGCTTAGGCACTCTTTTGAAGTTGGTTAATGTTAGTTTGTCTTAGAGCAGGGCGATAGAACACCAGCCCTGATTCCAAACTCTAACCGTAACCAACTTCGAAAGAGTCGCCTAAGCTTAACCAGTGATAAACTAGGCGTTAGGTAGTTTGCATGCTGTTCGAGGCGGAAATGGGCAAAGACACAGGCGTCATGCGATTGGGCTCACATGACCAGAAATGTCAGTGGCCAATCAGAGTGTCTCCGCAAACTGCGGCTATGAAAAAAAGTCATGCCCCCCCCCTTCATGTTCTGTACAAATACCCGTCATTCTCCTTGTCTTTCCTCTTTCTCTCTACCCCCCCCCTTTTTCTGTGGTTTATGCTCTGCTCTTGAGCTGGTTTTGCCCGCAGAAGACATGGGAGTCATTTGATTCCAGTGGAGGGCTTTTAAGGGCAATTTCTTGATGAATGAATATGTATTGCATTCCTCTGTTAACCTTCAGATGTCTTGTTCAGTTGAATGTTAATGCTTCAGGTGAATGCTAATAAAAGTAACTTTTTTGTGGTAAGATTGTTGCCAGTGTGATTATTTTTTTTTTAAATTTGATTAAACTCACTTTTTTGCTAAATGCATTTGGTTGTAATAGCTTTGGTTTCCTTTCTCAGTTGAAGTCAATTTCAGTTGTGAGATGTCCATCCTGCAGTTGACACTTGGGAGGTGGTTAATAATTTATAATGGGTAGTATTACTTTAGTGTATAATTACCTAATGCATAACGAGCTGTATACATGAACATAAATGTTACTTTAAAAATTATTTGTTAATTGACCTATGTCAAATCGGCCTGCTTTTTTTTGATCCTCCAATCACAAGGTTACTATTAAATCCTTGAAGGCGTTGGTTTCAGTGGGCGTTGTCAAAATATGTAATTTGGTGAACTGGGTTTCTGTGAGCACTGTACAAGGCAAACCAGAGACATCTGCAGGACAGGTGTGCTAGAAATACAGTTTAGTGAAAATCTTGCAATCACTGAGAAAAGGCATCTAGATTAGACTCTTAGACTACTACGAGCATGTAATGTAATTGATTGGATTACTAACAGTAATGCAGCCTGACTATTCGATCATTTTAAGCATTGCTTTGTCTCTTAAATGTACAGAATTGGGGGGTTAAAGTGTACAATGTGTTGCAATTTACAGACATGTCATTTAAATAACCATCTACAATCACGATTACCATTTACCACATTTTTGTCATTTAAATGGGTCTACTGTAATCCAATTACATGTAATGAGTTACTTGGCTGCACAGATCGACAGCTTGTGGGGGCTGGGGTTTACCATCTGGCACTGATTGATTGATTGATTGAAAACTTTAACCGATTGCAGAATGGGTACAGTACAGCTCAATACATACAATTGTTAAGGGGATGCAGACCAGAGAAAGACTTTCGTCTTGTTTACATCAGGTGGGTGGGGGACACTACAACTGTACAAGCAAAACTACATTGGAATATTGACAAGACCATACTTGGTAATTTACTGTACATTGGAGGGGGCCAGTTTCGAATTGCACTCTCCCATAGGTGTTTTTGAAAGTGGGTAGTGATTCACATTCCTTTACAGCTTTGGGTAGGGCGTTCCACATTGATGTGGCATAATTGCGAAATGTGTTTAGTCCCTTGTTTGAGCCGAATCTGGGTTTATGAGTGTGAATCTGGTGTTGTGATTGTAGTATTCACTGACCTTTGGGAAGTATTTTGACATGTACATGGGTACCTTGGTTGTGTAGTGTATCTTGTAGACCAGGCCCATTGCAAGTTGCTGTACTCTGTCGTCTACGCTAAGCCATCCTAGGTTGTCAAAGTGGGCAGGGGTGAGGTGGGTTCTAGGAGTAAGCTCAAGCAGTAGTCTGACCAGTTTGTTTTGAGATGTTTGTAATTTTGTTTTTAGCGCCTTTGAGGTGCTTTGGTACGATGAGGTGCAAGCATAGTCGTAGTACCCTTGAATGAGTGCTCCTGCAGTCTTCAGGGTATTCTTGTTTACCAGTGAGGAGATCCGGTACAAGAATCGAGTTCGTTGGTTGACTTTTTTTATTACATTGGATGCCATTTTGTCACAGGAAAGATTTGCCTCTAGGATGGAACCCAGGTAGGTAATATCTTCTTTCCTTGTGACAATATTGTCACCCACTGTAACTGAGAAGCCGTCGGTCTTGCTGAGTTTGTTATTTGAACCGAAGAGAATGGACTCTGTTTTGCCCATGTGTAATGATAGTTTGTTATCAGCGAGCCATATGCAGATTTTGCCTAGTTCTGAGCTGAGGGTTTTTTCAACCTGTAACTTGTTGATTGATTGATTGAAAACTTTATTAACAGATTGCAGAATGGGTACAGTACAGTACAGCTCAATACATACAATTGTTAAGGGGATGCAGACCAGAGAAAGACTTTCGTCTTGTTTACATCAGGGTCCCCCATTTTCAATTCATCGTAACATATATGACATACAGATAGACAGTACTGCTACATATACATTTATGACATACCAGATTTGCAAATACAGTACTGTTTGTGATACGAAAAGAGTCCAGAGAAAAAGTATATACATTTGACGTAGAAACTACATTGGAGGAGGTTGGGTAGGTGGGGGTGGGGGTACGAATCCAGCTCACAGCTCCGGGGTTGTCACCAGCTTGGCTCGCCGTTCACACTAATACAATTGGCAGTATTAGAGGGTGGGAGAAGCTGGCGGGGTGCGTCCGGGTCGTTGTAAACAGCGAATCCTACAGTTCGGTCGGGGCGCCTGCTAAGCGCGGATAGGATCTAAGTGGGATAGTGTGATCCTTCCACACGCTACGCCCTCTCAGTGAGAATCCGCGCTGCCAGGTGAAAAGAAGCGGTTGATTGGCTGGACGTGTGTCGGAGGGAGCACGTGGTAGCCTCCACTCTCCCAGACCGACTGTGGGGGGTAAGTGCGCAGCGACCAGGAAGGGGATTGGGAATTGGCATAACGACTAACATTGGGATGGGAGAAAATCGGAGGAAAAGGGAGGGGGAAAAAGATCAATATAAAAAATGGTGTGATTGACAGTGTCGAAGGCCTTTTGTAGGTCCAGCATGACCTAGCCCCTTACGTGACTGCGGTTTGCAGTCACGTAAGGGGCTAGGCATGACCATGCCGCAGTATTTGCCGCGTCCAGCTTAATGAATGAATGAATGAAAACTTTATTTAACAGATTGCAGAATGGGTACAATACAGTACGGCTCAATACATACAATTGTTAAGGGGATGCAGACCTGAGAAAGACGTTTGTCTTGTTTCCATCAAGGTCCCCCATTTTCAATTCATATATGACATACACAACATACATGACATTTATGGCATAGGGACATATAGGTATTTAGTACTGATACATTTGTGACATAAGCGGTATTCAAATATACAGTACTGTTACCCCTAGATCCTGACAGAGTATATACATATGATGGGGAGGGGGGACTGTACATTAGGAGGGGGTGGGTGGGAGGGAAATATACATACGGCGGGGAGGGAATATATACATGCGGTGGGGAGGAGACTATCTATTAGGAGGTGGTGGGTTTTGGGCATTTACGGTGGCCAGTTTCGAATTGCAGCCTCCCGTAGGTGCTCTTTAAGAGCGGTTTTGAATGTGGGCAGGGATTCACATTCCTTTACAGCTTTGGGTAGGGCGTTCCACATTGTTGTGGCATAATTGCGAAACGTGTTTAGTCCCTTGTTTGAGCCGAATCTGTTTTGGGTTTGATGTGGTCGTTTAAATAGAGAAGGCATGTGGTGGAGTGGGATGTTCTGAAGCCAGATTGGAATTCGTAGATTAGATTTTTTTCCGCAAGGTATTTTTCTACCTGTTCGTATAAAAAAATTTCCATGACTTTCGAGATGGAAAATTTTAGGGTCTAATTTACTGCCTTTTTTGTGCAGGGGTGTTACTCTCGCAATTTTGAAGTCCTTGGGGACGTGTCCCTGTTTTATGGAGAGGTTTATTATGTGTGTGATGACTGGGGTGATGGCGGCTGCTGAGTCTCAGGAATTTGGAGGGGATGTTGTCATGGCCAGTGGCCTTGTTAGGTTGGAGGGCGCTCAGTTTTTTGAGTACCTCATCTGTTGTTACCATTTCCAGTTTGAAGTCGTCTTTGTGGACCCCTAGGTTCTTGTAGTATGCTACTATGTGTTCTACCCCATACTGCCCTGAGTGTGCGGGTAGTTTGTTTACCAGTGTTGTGGCTATGTTTGTGAAGAAACTGTTTAAGTAATTGGCTACATCCAGCTTGTCTGTGATGAGCGTGTTGTCCGTCTTTATGTTTATGTTGAATCCTCGCCGCTCCTGCTGCCACAGACCACTGGAGTCTCCCCGCTGGTGCACAACACGTCGTTACCCTGATGCGATTACCTGCTCATTAGCGAGTCGCGCACGTTGCAAAGTGACCAGCGACCTTATTGAGCCGTAGACTCAGAATATAGTTGGAATATAGCGGCGAACACTCTTCACTCGCGAGGTGCGACTAGGGGCGGAACCGAAGGACGCTGGAGTCGAGGCGACACGTTATACAGCAAATGTTGATCGCTATTATCGCGGTTTGTCTCAGCGAATGAATCGAAAACAGGATGGCTGACCGCGCCTGACGGGTACGTTAAACAATATATTTGGCATAGAAGGCTGAAAGGATCTGCTCAAGCTACAACAACATAGGCCTTAATAAAAGTCGACGCGCACCATAATAATGGATATAACTTTTATATTGTCCGCTATTATTTTCACGCTTCTCGCTGTTGTTGTGGCAGCATCAGTATTCAATCGCTCTTCACCTTCAGCGGACGTTGCAAGGGGTTGTTTCGGACACACCGGGAAAGCTAAAGCAGGAGGATTAAGCCGAGACAAATCTGCCCCAAAGCACAATGGCCATATATCAGACAACAAGAAAACGACAGCAGTTGACGACTGGACAGAAGTTTGCGGGAGTACCCACGACCACTGGGACGTAGTGCAATCTGTGCTTTCCGTAAGTACACTCACTCACTGGTACTGTTGTTACATAGTTCTGGCTGTGGCTACATACAAAGACTACAGCCCATTGACGCCCCCGTCCCTTCCTCCTATCACACATAGGCACGCGTATCTGATTAGAATAAATCAAATACCATTGTAGACTATACCACATCCACAAGTTGTCACACATTTCATCTGTGGGTCTATCTATGGCTGCAATCACCTCCATCTCGAACGTCATGGAAAAAATAGTCTACGAACAGGTCGAAAAGTACCTAGCGGAAAAAAATCGAATCTACGAATTCCAATCTGGCTTCAGAACATCCCACTCCACTGACACATGCCTTCTCTATTTGAATGACCACATCAAACAAGAGGTGGACGCAGGCAAATACTGCGGCATGGTCATGCTGGACCTACAAAAGGCCTTTGACACGGTCAATCACTCCATTCTGATTGACAAGCTAAAAGCAATTGGTTTTGATAGTCTATCAGTGAGCTGGATGCAATCCTACCTTGAGGGGAGGGAACAGATGGTGGAGGTAAACGGTACCCTATCCCCCCCCCCTCACAGTGAGCTGTGGTGTTCCACAAGGAAGCATACTAGGACCGCTACTGTTCCTAATTTATGCAAATGACATGTCGTCAGCTTGTGACTGCAACTTGTTCCTGTTTGCGGACGACTCAGCCCTGCTGGTCTCTGACAAGAACAAGTTACAGGTTGAAAAAACCCTCAGCTCGGAACTAGGCAGAATCTGCATATGGCTCGCTGATAACAAACTATCATTACACATGGGCAAAACAGAGTCCATTCTCTTCGGTTCAAATAACAAACTCAGCAAGACCGACGGCTTCTCAGTTACAGTGGGTGACAATATTGTCACAAGGAAAGATGAAATTACCTACCTGGGTTCCATCCTAGAGGCTAATCTCTCCTGTGACAAAATGGCATCCAATGTAATAAAAAAAGTCAACCAACGAACTTGATTCTTGTACCGGATCTCCTCTCTGGTAAACAAGAACACCCTGAAGACTCTGGCAGGAGCACTCATTCAGGGGTACTACGACTATGCTTGCACCTCATGGTACCAAAGCACCTCAAAGGCGCTAAAAACAAAATTACAAACATCTCAAAACAAACTGGTCAGACTACTGCTTGACCTTACTCCTAGAACCCACCTCACCCCTGCCCACTTTGACAACCTAGGATGGCTTAGAGTAGACAGAGTACAACAACTTGCAATGGGCCTGGTCTACAAGATACACTACACGACCAAGGTACCCATGTACATGTCAAAATACTTCCCAAAGGTCAGTGAATACCACGATCACAACACCAGAGGGAGCTCCACAAATCATGTTAAACCCAGATTCGGCTCAAATAAGGGACTAAACACGTTTCGCAATTATGCCACATCAATGTGGAACGCCCTACCCAAAGCTGTAAAGGAATGTGGATCACTACCCACTTTCAAAACCTCTCTCAAGGGACACCTACGGGAGACTGCAATTCAACACTGGCCCCTGTAAATATCCTAACCCAACCCCCTCCAATGTACAGTCATTTACCTAGTATGGTTTTGTCAATAGTTCAATGTACAATTGTGTTTGTTTGTACAGTGTCTCCTCCCCCCCCCCCCCCCCTCAATGTACAGTGTTACTTGTTTATACAGTGTGCCCCCCCCCCCCCCCCCAACCACCTCCAATGTAAATTACCCAGTATGGTTGTCAATATCCCAATGTACCCAACCCCCCCCACCCAACCTCCTCCAATGTACAGTTTCTACGTCAAATGTATATACTCCCTTTTCTTGACTCCTTCTGTATCACAAACAGTACTGTATTTGCAAATCTGGTATGTCATAAATGTATAGATGTAGCAGTACTGACTATCTGTATGTCATGTATGTCATATATGTCTATATGAATTGAAAATGGGGGACCCTGATGGAAACAAGACAAACGTCTTTCTCAGGTCTGCATCCCCTTAACAATTGTATGTATTGAGCCGTACTGTATTGTACCCATTCTGCAATCTGTTAAATAAAGTTTTCATTCATTCATTCATTCATTCATCACCATGAAAACCTAATGAGAGACCCAGGACCATGAAGGGTGGGTAAAGGGTATGAGGTCAGAAGAAGGCAGAGGTGCCCTAGGCCTCAGCAACACAGCTGTTGAGTCAGACCAGGTAACAAGATATTCAAATCTTTTGTCATTGTTTATATCCCTGGTTTGAAATATGCGTTGCAACATATGACCTATGGGCTGCCCACAAGGTTTAATCTCCACCCATAACGTGAGAAAAACCCTCATTCAAAGACCCCCACGTGGAATTGACAATAAATAATAAACTGTATTTGTATAGCACCTTTCATACACAAATTGCAGCTCAAAAAGGGCTTTACAACAGAAAAAGACAGACAAGGCACAACATGAGCACTTCATAAAGTGCAGAATTTAAATAAAAATCAGTTATTCACATTAGGATCTAACATCCCAATAGGCCTTGTTTGTGGTTTTATTCAGTGGCACAAGAAGTGCAAGGAGGAAATACAAAATACCCCAATAGCAGAAGTTGAATGCATGGGAAAATCTGCTGCAACCACAGTGCCCCATCTCACCCTTTTACTCTCTTAACAGGAAGAGTCACTTTCCAACCCTAGCCCTGCGGAGCCGGAAACAACAGCGGAGTGCACTACCACGTCCAGCCAGGCCAGCTCATCAAGGGATACGACAGTGGAGTGCACCACGTTGTCAAGGGATACGACAGAGGAGTGCACCCCCACGTCCAGCCACACCAGCTCATCAAGGGATACGACAGAGGAGTGCACCCCCACGTCCAGCCACGCCAGCTCATCAAGGGATACGACAGAGGAGTGCACCCCCACGTCCAGCCACGCCAGCTCATCAAGGGATACGACAGAGGAGTGCACCCCCGCGTCCAGCCACGCCACGTCGTCGAGGGATGCGACAGAGGAGTGCACCCCCACGTCCAGCCACGCCACGTCGTCAAGGGATACGACAGAGGAGTGCACCCCCGCGTCCAGCCACGCCACGTCGTCAAGGGATATGAGCTTCCACTCATCGTCCGAGGCGTCTTCCAGTAGATCAGTCATTGGGCTCTCTGAGAAGGAGCTCCTAAAATGTGCTTTCTCTCACCCCCAAACCGAGGATGCCACAGGGAGCAACGGTAAGCACTGTGTGGAACAATGTTTATGCAATTGTCAATTTCCGATATGATGTGTCAAGAGTTATGAAGTAAAATGACATTTACCCTGTTTAAAGGAAAACTCCAACATTTTGGGAAATTAGCTTATTTGCCATCTACCCTGGAGTTAAACAAGAAGATACCTTTTTTCTTCTCTGTGCATGCAGTAGGAAGGAGTAGGAAGACGCGCACCGTTAGCCTAGCTTAGCGTCAGTCACTGGAAGTAGGTTCCTCCATTAGCCTAGTTCCCAACGTCTTCCTACTCCTACTGCATGCACAGAGAAGAAAAAGGTATGCATCTTCTTGTCTAACTCCAGGGTTCCCAAGATGTTGGAGTGTTAAGATACATACATTTTTCTTCTCTGTGCATGCAGTAGGAGTAGGAAGACGTGCACCGTTAGCCTAGCTTAGCGTCAGTCACTGGAAGTAGGTTCCTCCATTAGCCTAGTTCCCAACGTCTTCTTACTCCTACTGCATGCACAGAGAAGAAAAAGGTATGTATCTTCTTGTCTAACTCCAGGGTAGATGGCAAATAAGCTAATTTCCCAAAATGTTGGAGTTTTCCTTTAAGAATCTGTTATTAATCTTGGAAAATGTTAACGGCTAATTCTTTCAGAATCTGATCTATTGATGTAAAGGTTAGGTATGGATTTTTTAATCATAATCATCCCTCTGTTTCAGCAGATGAGGAAGTAGACGCCGATGGCATGCCCTTGAAATATGTCCCCGGGATGCTGCGAACCTCCCAGGTGGAGACGATGATGTCCAGAGATGAACTGCAGGAGGAGCAGAGGTCAGTGACTCTGGGAGACTGGACTAATCTGACAAGACAGTTCTGTGAGAGTCAGTCCACCTGCAGCTTTTAAGATCTCCCTGTTTGAAGCATGGCACCAATGCCACAAGTTTCATTAACCGCACATAATCTCACAATAACATTGTGAATTTCAGAAAACATGTTGTAAATGTGATTTTCAACGGCTAGGCTAATTATGTTGCACCCATTGGTCGATAAAGGCAACATAAACAAGGCAACAAATCACCAAGCTTTATTACTAATCTTGAGCTGAAAATAGTTATTGTACAATTATGTCACCCAAAATTCCATATGTGTAAATTAGTCTTCTAATAGTTTGGTATCCACTTTCGGTTCAGTCGATGAGAAATCTTAACTGGTAAAAAGGGAGAACTACCTTACAAAAAAGATTCTCGTCAGTTCTGCCAATTGAAAAAACATACACTATATTGTGAAATTAGTCTTATAATTGAATTAATGGCCATTGTTGTGACTGAATTGTAAGTGAATGTATTTCCATCCTGGTTTGCACTCAGCTCTCTCTGGCCTTCAGCCTGATGTCTGTCTGCATCCTTACCGTTGCCTCTTGTGAACCCTCTCTGCTCCCTCTCCACGTGTGTCTTGTGTGTTCTTGTCCAGTTACCAAGAGTGTTCTGTGTTTACTAGGTCACCCCTCAAATAGGCTTTGGGCTATAGATTGAACAAGGTGAGATTGAGTTTGCGCCAAGGCGGAGGCCTCAGTGACGGCGGGAATGTATTTTAGAAAATAACGTTTAAGCTATTTGTTAAGTCGGTACATCAAGGCCTTACTTTAATTTTATTCAGAGAGGAGTAGGGACAGAAAGATAGAAGATGCCATAAGAATTGGTCATCCAAGTGTCTTTTATATCATGGTAAATGGACAGCATTTATACAGAACTTTTATTCAAAGCGCTTTACAATTTATGCCCTATATTCACCTATTCACTCACACACACACCATTCAAGGTGCCAACCTGCTCATTGCTGCCGGGAGGAGCAAACCAGGTCAACCCGGAAACCTTCAGATTACCAGACGACCGCTCTACTCCTGAGTCACTGCCACCCCCTTGTAATTAAGCAATAGCTCACTTCAGGCAGTGGTACTGGTATTATATGGTTATTGTATACCACTATAATATAATAATAACCATATATAATAACCATATCCCACGGCCATCCAACAGTCACCAACTCACCAATATGAATACCTGGCAAGATTTCATGAAATAAACACACAGCAACAAAAATGCGAGAATTCTTCTGCCAAGTAATGTAGTTCTTCAGACATTTAGCGGAATGGTTTGATTGATTGAAGACATTATTAACAGATTGCAGAATGGGTACAATACAGTACAGCTCAATACAACAACTGCTAAGAGGATGCAGACCAGAAAAATACTTTCGTCTTGTTTACATAGGGGTCCTCCAGCAACACACAAACACAGTGGAAACCATGTGTCTTCATCTTTTTAAGTTAAGTTCATTTGAACTTTTATTAATTCATCTTGGGAAAATTTGTCCTCTGCATTTGACCCATCCCAACTATTTAGGAGCAGTGGGCAGCCACCACACATAGTGCGCCGCCCGGGGACCAACTATAAAAAACGATCATTAGGGGCGGCTAGGTGGCGCAGTGGGCGAGGCGCTCGCCACCAACGCAGGAGATGCTGGGTTTGAGCCCAGCTCTCTGCGTTGCTACCAGCTTGGCTGGTTGTTCATACTAATACAATTGGCAGTATTAGGGGGTGGGAAGCTGGTGGGTGGGGATCGGACGTTGTGGACAGCGACTCCTACAGGTCGGTTGGTGCGCCTGCGCAGTAGAATCAGGAAGCGACGAGGGCGGCGTGTCCCTCCCACGCAGACCCTCGCCACTGAGAGATTGCGCTGTGTAGGTGAAAAGATGCGACGGCTGCCTCCTCGAGTACCGGAGGGGACACGTGATGCAAGGCTTCGTCCACATTGCAGCCGGCTTGTGGGAGGCATGGTCTAACAACGTTCGAGACAGGGGAGGGTAGAATTGGACCATGTGAAATTGGGGACAGGAGAAAAATAGAAAAATGCGGAGAAAAAGTAGATGAAAAAAAAAGACTATCATTACACCTGGTTAAAACAGAGTCCATTCTCTTTGGATCAAATAACAAACTCTGCAAGGCCAACGGCTTCTCTGTTACAGTGTGGGTGACAACAATATTGTCACAAGGAAAGATGAAATTACATACCTGGGTTCCATCCTAGAGGCAAATCTTTCCTGTGACAAAATGGCAACCAATGTAATAAAAAAAGTCAACCAACGAACAAGATTCTTGTACCGGATCTCCTCTCTGGTAAACAAGAATACCCTGAAGACTCTGGCAGGAGCACTCATTCAAGGGTACTACGACTATGCTTGCACCTCATGGTACCAAAGCACCCCAAAGGCACTAAAAACAAGATTACAAACATCACAAAACAAACTGGTCAGACTTCTGCTTGACCTTACTCCTAGAACCCACCTCACCCCTGCCCATTTTGACAACCTAGGATGGATTAGAGTAGACCAGTGATTCCCAACCTGGGGTCCGCGGACCCCTGGGGGTCCGCCAGGGGGCGCAGGGGGTCCGCCAGACCACAGGTGATTTTTTTTTTTTAATTTTTTTTACCTTTTTTTTGCTTTTTTTTTTTTTTTTTTTTTTATCATCAGAAGCATGAATAGTCTCTCCACTACAATAAAAAAATAAAGATAAATAAATAAACATCTAGACATGATTTTTGAATGTTAACAGTAGGCTACCGGGTAGCCGCTAAAACGCGAATCAGTTGACTGTATCACTTTCTGTAGCTAGCCTAGCACGCTAGTTAACTTTCTCGGCTTGTCTGCAGTCAGCCGCCAGAGGCGAAAATGTGTGACAAACGAAAAGGAGATGATGGCAGCTCATCTGCAAAAAAAGTTAGGACCTACAGCAATCGCGAAAATTAGATCACCATGGGCTTCACTGAGGGACCAGACAAACGACCTGAGTGTGTGATTTGTGGAGAAAAGTTGGCAAACTCGAGCCTGAAGCCCAGCAAGCTGAAGAGACATCAGGCGTCTAAGCACCCAGAAACCGTTGGGAAGGATCCAGACTTTTTTCGGAGGAAAGAACAGTCTCTCAAGGCGAACAAGCCTGTTGATGTTAGAGTAGCGTGGAGCAGGGGTGGCAGTGATTTACAGAAGGCTACCGAAGCCTCCTTTGAGTGTTCGCTTTTAATTGCAAAAGCAAAGAAACCGCACAATATTGGCGAGCAGCTCATCAAACCAGCCTGCATCAAAATGGTTTAGAAACTGTGCGGCCCACAGGTGGCGGATAAACTAAAATCAGTACCACTCTCTAACAATGTAGTGAAATACCGAATTGATAAGATGTCAAGTGATTGCGAGCAGCAGCTGTCAGAAAAGCTTAGAAAGGGTCCATTTGCCATACAACTTGATGAAACTACAACTGTCGCAGACGAGGCTGTGCTTATCGTTTATGTGCAATATATTGAAAATGAGGATCTGAAGCAGGACATTCTCATGTCAGTCAACCTTACTACCACCACTCGAGGTGAGGATATTTTTACTGCAGTGGATTCTTACTTCATTCAACATAAATGCAAACCGTTCACCATTAGGGCCTGATTTGAGAGGATGAATACAGGATTTGAATATTGGCCAAAATTTTGAAATACATAAGGTGCAAGATTAGATTTGTTGATTGAAGGCACAAGTCAAAGACGCATAGTGGGTCTAATTATGATGCATATGCCTGTGTATAAGCAGTTTGTTATTAAAATGACAAAAAAAAGGTATTAAACCCAGCTAGGACAGATTCTCTCTGCTACTGATTGGAATTTCCTGTCTCATATTTAGTTTAATTTGTTGCATTGATTTGTTCCATAAATGCAAACCGTTCACCATTAGGGACTGATTTGAGAGGATGAATACAGGATTTGAATATTGGCCAAACATTTTGAAATGCATATGGTGCAAGATGAGATTTGTTGATTGAAGGCACAAGTTAAAGAAGCATAGTGGGTCTAATTGTGATGCATATGCCTGTGTATAAGCAGTTTGTTATTAAAATGACAAAAAAAAGGTATTAAACCCAGCTAGGACAGATTCTCTCTGCTACTGATTGGAATTTCCTGTCTCATATTTAGTTTAATTTGTTGCATTAATTTGTTCCATAAATGCAAACCGTTCACCATTAGGGCCTGATTTGAGAGGATGAATACAGCATTTGAATATTGGCCAAACATTTTGAAATGCATATGGTGCAAGATGAGATTTGTTGATTGAAGGCACAAGTCAAAGAAGCATAGTGGGTCTAATTGTGATGCATATGCCTGTGTATAAGCAGTTTGTTATTAAAATGAAAAAAAAAAAAGTATTTTATGGTATCTTATTAGGAGGGGGTCCGCGAATTTCATCAGAGATGTTTGGGGGTCCCTGGGGGGAAAAAGGTTGGGAACCACTGGAGTAGACGACAGAGTACAGCAACTTGCAATGGGCCTGGTCTACAAGATACACTACACCACTAAGATACCCATGCATATGAAACTGTCGAAATACTTCCCAAAGGTCAGTGAATACCACGACCACAACACCAGAGGGAGCTCCACAAATCATGTTCAACCCACATTCGGCTCAAACAAGGGACTAAACACGTTTCGCAATTATGCCACAACAATGTGGAATGCCCTACCCACAGCCGTATATATAACGGTGTATATATATATGTGTATATATTCTTTTCATTGATCATTCATATTACTCTTTGAGAGGCTTCTCAGCTCCAGGACTCATAATGGCTGCCTGTGAAAGCAACCCAACCCACTTCACCTCCAACCATAAACACCCCCCCACCCCGCCTGCTTGGATTGGATCTATTTCCGGATCTATTTGTTTTGCTCTATTTCTCAGGGGGAAAGCAGGTGTTTCTTGTATGTTGGCACAGTGTTGATTGAGCACAGCCTGTGTTTCATAACAATTCTCACCTCAGGACTGAAGGTCAAATGAGTTTTAGTTAATCCTCTGAGGACACTCCTCTGTTTAACCTCTAGGGGGGGCACACTGCAGTACAAAACAGATCAGTATTGTGGAAACAGATGAGCAACTTGTTTGCAAGGCTTTTCAGCAACACAGAAATAACATGCCTAAAGATCAAGGACAAATACAGGAATTTCTTCATTAATGTATGAAGTAAGCTTACATGCCAGGGCTTCCACATCACGTCATTAAAGGTTCAGATTAGTTAGTTTGATAGCTAAACTTGTGTTTTAGCTCTTGGGATATTGGAAGCAGAATTTGTTAGTACAATGCTAGTGGAAGTGAATAGGGTCCCATAGCAATTCTTTGGAAATAAGACACTTAAGGATGCAGTATCCTCTGATGACATCGCTGGAGGACATATTCAAACATATTAACTCTCAATAACTGTCAAACTAAATTATATTCATATATAACATAATATTTCTGTGAAATATAACATTAAATGGATTAAAATAATATTTGAATCCATTTAATGTTATATTTCACAGAAATATTATGTTATATAAATATAATTTAGTTGCACTGCATCCTTGTTCTTAATTACAGCTCAATACAATTATCTAGATGAAAAATTTAAATAATAATTGCAATAGGGATTTATATTTTTCATCTCCATTGTTTAATTGAACTGTAATTAACACAACACAAGGATCCAGTGTCTTCCGATGACATCACTGGCAGAAATATCCAAACTCATTAACTCGTAATAACTGTCAAACTAAATTGAAGTGTGCAGAATTGTTTAGCGCCTTGAGATATGCTTGAGAATGTGCAAAATAAATCAACATCGTTTTTATTTGGATGAAGTGCCCCTAAAGCTTGTCTTTGTGTTATTAGTATATTAACATCCTCATGGTGCCATAGCTTGTCTTTGTGTTATTAGTATATTAACATCCTCATGGTGCCATAGCTTGTATTTGTGATATTAGTATATTAACATCTTCATGGTGCCATAGCTTATCTTTGTGTTATTATTAGTATATTAACATGCTCATGGTGCCATAGCTTGTCTTTGTGTGTTAGATTTGAATTGTTTTGGGCAGTAGATAGGATCCTTAGACACAATTTACATTAACTAAGACGTTCTTTTCTTTGTGCTTGACAAAAAAAAATTGTGAGAATATCTCCATGTGCAAAAACTCGACTTGGTGGGCGCCGCCATGACAGTCTAGACTAGAGTCAAGTCAACACAAACACGCCCACATCTCCACATGTGAAACAGGAGTCAGGAGGATGCTCTCTACCAATCTACTGTACATAAAAACAACGCAGTAACAAACCATTTAGTAATGGTAACTGAGTTACTGAATTTAAAAGGTAATGCGTGAATGAATGAATGAATGAATGAATGAATGAATGAATGAAAACTTTATTTAACAGATTGCAGAATGGGTACAATACAGTACGGCTCAATACACACAATTGTTAAGGGGATGCAGACCAGAGAAAGACGTTTGTCTTGTTTACATCAGGGTCCCCCATTTTCATAGCGTTAGAGTACTAGTTACTGCCAAAAGTAACGGTGTTAGTCCCAACACTGAGCACAATAGAATATAGTACAATTATAAGTAAACAATTAAATAGGAATAGGCCAGGGCTGTACAACTGGGCAGATGTGGTCAATTATATACACTAATTAGAATGAATGGTGCCATAGCTTGTCTTTGTGTTATTATTAGTATATTAACATCCTCATGGTGCCATATCTTGTCTGTGTTATTAGTATATTAACATCCTCATGGTGCCATAGCTTGTCTTTGTGTGTGTACGAATTCTTTGGCTGGGTTTGACTTGGCTTTTTGTTTAGTTTTTCTGCCCAGCTACAGACTTTACGTTTTCATTGGTCAACAGTGCATTGCTTGTATTCCAAAACTGCTGCTATATATATGTTCGGCTTCAATTCTGCATCATTGCAGATTCTTCTCTAGCTTTTAGGGAGGGCTTAGGTGGTCAAATAATGGGTTTCATATGTAGGAGGGTGGGGACTAGGAATCCACAAAGCCTCATATGAAGATGATACAATAGAAAATATTTTGCACCACTTTTATGAAGAAAAAATTTAATCTTTTTTGGGTAGTCAGGAAAAAGAAAACACTTGAGGTGAGCCACCTAAGAGTTTTATGCAAAGATCCTATCTTCTCTCTGGGGATTGCTCTACCCAAAGATATCACAGCATTCACCCAGACAATGGATGCAGCATGATAAATCATCTATTTCTCCAGCCCCTGACATGTAATAAAGCTGCCATTGATCTAATGTAGATCAAGTGATGCTAAGAATTTATTGTGTGTGTGTGTCTGTGTGTCTGTGTGTATAGAGTGCAGCGGGAGCAGCTGGCAGCCATCTTTCAGCTTCTGAAGGACAACAGGCAGACGTTCGGCGAGGTGTCTGAAGGAGACATGGAGGAGCAGCTCAAACTCTACTCTGTCTAACGGCACGAACACACCGGACGCAGGCGTGAGGCGGGCGAGCCATCAGCGCTTCACTTTCGCTCTCATCAGGGCGGGCGAGAAGCACATTTTTTCGCTTCTGTTGGAATTTGAGGCGTGCACCACGCGCATTTTCAATATCTGCATTATTACCACACATATAAGATGTTGTTCAACCAGCTAATGTGTCTGTATCTTTCCCAATACAAATAAACCATACTATACTTTTTCAGGAGTACAGTCACACTGATTTATCATTCTAAAATTCATTCATCTAATTCATCTAATTAATGAGATGATAACGGGTTATACATGCAAAATGGACAATTACAGAATAGAAAACTGGAACTGGAAATCTTAAAAAAAAAAAACTTCAAAGGGCATTTACAACTTCGCATATAGGCATTTACAACTGTTCCAATGTAAATCTGCGCACTTCCGCCCACTCTGAAGTCAGACTCGGTGTGGATGGCCACGCGAGCTGTTCTCGCACGAAGAGAACTGTCCCCGGCGTAAGACCTTTCTGCAGCTCGACTCTGTACCGATAGCAGATTCTACTTTTTACGCACAAGCCCTATTCAAGGTCTATTGCGGCATACCAACTATAAACTCATTCCAAAGAAATTGGAAAATATTGTGTTTGGCTCGTTCATTATGACCATGCAGAAAAAAATATCATTCCAGACCAACCACCATTCACCGGTTGTTTATATTTCCTATTGTTTGTTTGTTTGTGTATTCCAAACACCTTTCATCCACAGTCCAGTCCTTGTGGAGACCAGCACAAAGCAGCTGTCTGTCGAAAAAACCCAGTATCTGTATTATTTGGTGTTCATATGTAAATAATGACTAAAGGAGTTTGATAATTCTTCCTTTTATATTCTGACAAAAGCAATACACATGACTCAATATTTGTTTTATTAAATTTTTTAAGTTTATTTTTGTGGCACCTGTGAAGCCTATTGTGTATAATGTCAGACTGTTGTGAAATATACTATTAATAGTTGTAAGTAAATATTGTAAGTAACTTTCATGAGTGTGTGTAAGCACGTGCATTTTATTTATTTAATAGTAGCTTAAGGCGTGGAGAGCATGCAAACCAGGATGCTGTCGTGTAAGCTCCACCTGGGTTGACATTAACTAGTTTCTTCAAAGGAGCTAAAGGCAAACTGCTCTACTTAACTGGACAGGCAAGTCTGTTCTCTTGCAGAAATGATGGTTCGGTCGTGTGTGCTGCTTTATTTGCTATCACGGGGACATGACATCAGGTAGGTTTTCAAAAGATTGTTTTTAGGATTTCTATTCAAGGGTAGCACTTTTGGTGGCACAAGGATGATGATTAAGTACCTAGGAAATTGATTAATCAATCAGTTGCTGAAGTCTCAGACCTACTTAATAATTGTTTGTGTTTTTAGTTAGCAGAAATGTTGGATGTAAAGGAAAGAAAATATGATTGTATACTATACAGCAGAATATTTTACTTGATTAATTTAATCCTTAAATATACAATATAGTATTTCATTCTTGTTTTTTATTATTATTGATTTCAAATACAAAATGTTTAACAAATTCTTCACTTTTCACATTATTCACAAATATTGAGTGATCGACCTATCAAGCCCTGCCCATCACAACTGTATCAAGAACAGTATCAGAAGTATATTTTCTTCATAGAAAACGAACAATAAAAGAGGGCAGGGTTTGAGACAGGTCAATTGACCAACACTGCATTGACCCCCCCCCCACCCACCCAACCTCCTCCAATGTACAGTTTTTACGTCAAATGTATATACTCTTTTCTGGATTCTTTTTGTATCACAAACCGTACTGTATTTGCAAATCTGGTATGTCATAAATGTATAGATGTAGCAGTACTGTCTATCTGTATGTCATATGTCATGATGAATTGAAAATGGGGGACCCTGATGTAAACGAGACGAAAGTCTTTCTCTGGTCTGCATCCCCTTAACAATTGTGTGTATTGAGCTGTACTGTATTGTACCCATTCTGCAATCTGTTAATAAAGTTATAAATCAATCAAGCATCTGTTGCCCAATGTCAAGTTTCCAGTCTACAACATTTTTTACTTCCTGTTTTTGCTCGTGACTTTTCACCAAGATCCTTGATGCGCTCATCCCCACCTGGGGTATCATTGGAAAGCCACACTCATTGGTTACAACCCTGTCCAATAATTTTCGAGATCGCCAAATGATTGACGGAGCTAGAGCGTCGGGAGTGGTATTCGAAAAGATTTAAAGTCTGCTAAAGACTTTGGCGCATGCCTCACATATCGGCATGTAACTCGAGAACCGCTGAACGGATTTTGTCGCCTGAAAGCAATCTTTTACGTTACGGATGCAAAAAGTGCCTGTTCACTTCAGTGTTAAAAAATTGCCATACAAACGCCATTTTCAAGAACCAAAATTTGGGAATTTCTAAAACCAATAGCTAGTATGAGTAAGTCTGTCCATAAGGTCAAATCATCAGTTAAAAAAATTAAAACGAAAACAAATTAAATCAACATTTTCTTTTAACTCAATCAGCGCCAGACCCCAGGATAGTCGGGTTATCTCGCCAACCGTTCAGCGCCAAACCTGAGTATAGTCGGGTTTTCATCGTTATTTCTTTTATTCAATATTTCTATTCATTACAGGCCCACGGACATCGGGGTTAACATGGGGAATCATCCTGAGATTGCCAAAGTGCAATACCGACCGCATCCTGCCATGTGGCAGTATCGAGCACCCTTTGAAACCTTATATCTTGCCCTGTGTTACGTTCAAATGTCTCCGGGTGCAGTTTTCTTGGTCAGGGGAGTCTAGCGGTTCACTCGATGGCATTGAGACTCGTCCAATGCCCCCTATGCATCTGTTGTGGTGGATTATGTTGGTGACACGATGGACACCAATACTGGGACTAGCAATCAGACAATTGGAATATTCTTTTTGGGATACCTCCTAGTGAAGGTAAGGACGATATGACATCAATCCTGCTTTGATCCAACCATGATTTCACATCGATCACAATGTGTGTGTGTAACGTTACTCCACAACAACATTATAAACTGAACGTGTCTGTCACTTACAGAGTAGTTTTAACTTCATGTGAAGGAGAGAAAGAATGATCTAGAGACGACACTACACATTACGCAATGATACGGTTATCTAGTATTGGCATGGGTAGTAGTGCATGTGATTGGTTTCAGGATAATCTATCTTTTAGACGTCAGTGTGTCGAATCAGGCCATGCTCAATCTGAATTCTTGTCCATAACTATGGTTCAGTGCTGGGTCCTGTCCTTTTTACTATTTATATTAATGATATTGTTTCTTCTTTGAATGACTGTCATGCCCATTTGTATGTGGACGATACTATTGTGTACTGTATCTGACACTGTTCAGTTGGCCACTGAGAACTTACAGCTTTTTTTATGTTCTCCAGGAAGCTTTTATCAATCTTAAATTAGTCCTCAATGCTAGTAAAACAAAATGTATGCTGTTCTCCAGAGACAAAAATGTTGATTATGATGAAGTACATATATCTACCATTGAGAGAGTCACTGAGTATGAATATCTTGGCTTGTGGCTCGATGAGAATTTTCCATTTATGTTCCATGTGGATATTCATGCTTCCAAGCTGCGACAGAAAATTGGCTTCCTGTACAGAAATAGATCCAGCTTTCCTGTAATTAGTAATAATAAAATAATAATACACTTTATTTGTATAGCACCTTTCATACAGAAATTGCAGCTCAAAGTGCTTCACAACAGAAAAAATACACATTGATTGATTGATTGATTGATTGATTGATTGATTGATTGATTGATTGATAAAGTGCAGACATATAAAATCAGTTTTTCACATTAGGATCTAACATCCCAACAGGCCACCTTGTTTATGGTTTGATTCAGTTTTTAAAATAGACAATAATAAAAAGAGTAAGATAGTATAGACAGAGTAAAATAGTGCAGTGCAATAAGTAGTAGAATAGAATAGACATGAAATTATCACATAATGTGCACTTTGTGCAGACATGTAAAATCACAGTTTACAGTGCAATACAATTGTTCTGGATTACTGTAACAGTTTAAAGTCGTCTTTACTTTCTCTGTTTGGTATCCACAGTTTAAAGCCTGACAGTCTTTCTTGTTTGATACCCACACAGTTTAATACCTGACAGTTTTGAACCTGTAATAAAAAGTAATAGACAGAGTAAAATAGTGCAGTGCAATACAATTGTAGAATAAACATAGTAAAATTATGCAACAGTGCAAAGTGCAGTGCAATAAAATGTAATGGACAGAGTAAAATAGAGCTACAGCACAATCGACAGCGGAGTGTATTAAAAGGCTGAAGAGGTAAGTTTTGAGCTTATTTTTTTTAAATATTAAGAGATCTAGCTTCCCTAATGTTTTGTTACCCTCTGTACAGCACTTTGGTTGACATGTGTACAATTGGGTGTCATCTGCGTAACTATGGAAACGTACATTGTGTACACGTTCGGTCTTTACGGTGAACGGAGAAGTTCTCAGCCGGATGTATGGCGTGGTCTGGGACGTCTGGCGTGAGCCAAGTCTCGGTGAAACAAAAGACGTTGCAGTCCCGAATGTCCCTCTGGAATTTAATTCTTGCTCTTCTATGCTATGCATCAGTACCAGCATCAGTATGTTTGCTCAGTATGTGATCAATGTGCTACATTGATCCGTCTGTCAATGAACAAATGGAAAAGTGACAGAAGGTATTACTGTCCGTTGGTTTATCTTTAAATTAGAACCTATAACGTGAACTCTGTCCAACAACTGGATACTAATCATTGAAAATATATTAAAAACAGACACATGGATCAATTGTTGTGGCATAACATTAAAAGTAAAATTGAATGGGAAATTCCACATCACCCTAAGTACTACTTGAGTGAAAGTTGGTTTATAAGATAATAATAATAATAACTTTATTTGTATAGCACTTTTCATACAGAGGTTGCAGTTCAAAGTGCTTCACAACAGCAAAAAATACAGGCATAAGCGAGCATAAAAAGATAGACAGGTAGAATCACAGTGTTTCACATTAGGATCTAGCATCCCAATAGGCTCTCCGCTTACAGTTTTCAGTAACACAAATAGTAAAAATAGTTTAAAATGATTCAGTTTAAAAATAGTCAAAAAATTATAAAATAGAACGGACATAAAAAATACAGGCATGAGCGAGCATAGCAAGATATGGCAAATCACAGTGTTTCACATTAGGATCTAGCATCCTAATAGGCTCTCTATTCAGTAATACTCCTGTAATTCATGAACAAATAATCACAGTGTTTCACATTTGGATCTAGCAAATAATAAGAATAAAATGATTCAGTTTAAAAATAGTCATAAATAATCAGTGTTTCACATTTGGATCTAGCAAATAATAAGAATAGTTTAAAATGATTCAGTTTAAAAATAGTCATCAGTAAGAAGTATAAAAGTGCAATAACCGACACATGAATTTGATAGGCAGTGTAAAAGAGTAGCCAGGGTAAGAATAAATACAAGTTGTGTCAGGATATCCCTGATGTTTCCTCTTGCCACTAGGTGGTAGCAGATATCTATCAGTGAAATGCCTGAGCAAAGAGATAGGTTTTAAGCTGTCTTTTAAAGATGTCTAGCGAGTTGGCTTCCCTGATGTTTTGGGGTAGTTTGTTCCATAGTTTTGGGGCATAGTTGATAAAGGCTGCATTACCGATCCTCTTTTGACTGCTTCTGGGAGCCTCTAGTAGTCCAGCAGCTGATGATCGCAGTGTTCTTGCTGGTGTGTAATTTATTAGAGTGTTGGCGATGTAGCTAGGTCCCTGTCCATTTAGAGCTTTGTATGTAAGGAGAAGGACCTTAAAGTCAATTCTAAATGTTACAGGAAGCCAGTGTAAAGCGGCTAGGACTGGACTAATGTGCTCTCTCCTTTTGGTTCTAGTTAGCAGTCGGGCTGCAGAGTTTTGGATTAGCTGAAGCCTCTCTGTGGTTTTCTTAGGGAGACCTGTGAAAAGTGCATTACAGTAGTCTAACCGGCTAGATATGAATGCATGAATTAGCTTCTCAGCATCGTTCTGATTAATAAATGGTCGTACTTTTGCTATATTTCTGAGATGGAAGAACGATGTTTTCGTCACTTTGCTAATATGAGAATTGAAGTTCAGTTCTGAATCTATGATAACCCCAAGACTAGTGACCTCAGATTTGATCCAAGGGGTTAGTCCCCCCAGGTTCTTTATTAATGTTTCTTTTTTAGTTTTGGAGCCGATAATTAGAATTTCAGTTTTGTTCTCGTTTAGTTTCAGGAAGTTCTTACTCATCCATTTATTTATTGCCAGTAAGCAGTTTGTAATGGAGCTAATCGCTGTATCATTTGGTTCAGCAGATATGTACAGTTGTGTATCATCTGCATAGCTATGGAAATCTACATTATGTTCTCTGATGATATCACCCAGCGGTAACATGTAAAGGGAGAAGAGTAAAGGACCTAAGCAACTCCCTTGTGCAACTCCATAGTTGTTGTCGTATATATCAGACATGTGATCTCCTAGTTTAACATAGAATTTCCTCCCTCTGATGTATGTTTTAAACCAGCCCAGCACATGGTCTGAGAAACCGACATGGTTTTCAAGACGATCGATTAGAATATCGTGATCGATTGTATCAAATGCTGCACTGAGATCTAACAGGATAAGGATGGAGATCTTATTCTCGTCAGAGTTTAGTCTGAGGTCACTGATTATTTTGGTGAGGGCAGTTTCAGCGCTATGATATTTTCTGAATCCTGACTGAAATTCTTCTAAGATGTTGTTTTCTTCAAGAAAGGAATTTATTTGAACTGAAACTATCTTTTCAAGTACTTTACTAATGAATGGTAGGTTGGATATTGGACGATAATTTGCCATTTCATTACTATCCAAGTTAGGTTTTTTTAGTAATGGCTTTACAACTGCTGTTTTAAAGGCATCCGGGAAAATACCAGTCCTAAGGGAAGTGTTTATGATATCTAGCACAGGGCTTGAAACACTATTAAATACCCGTTTGAAGAAAGCTGTAGGTATAGGGTCAATGTCTGAAGTGGAGGAGTTACATTCTGAGACAGTTTTGCAGAGTACATCTAATGTGATGCATGTGAAACTTCTCATGGTTACATTGCACGGTTTGCCGCAATCAACTTTATTTCCATCATGAGTAATGCTGGCCCTGATCAAGGTTATTTTGTTGTTAAAGAATAGTGCAAGTTCTTCACACTTAACCGTTGATGACTGAGGAGGTGTAGGGGCAGTGTTGAGTAGTACATTAATAGTGGAAAAGAGGATTCTGGAGTTTCCAGCATTTTCTGTAATGATTTTAGAGAAGTAATCTTTCCTTGCTAAGCGGATGGTTTTATTATAAGCAGTTAAAGCATCTTTGTATATATCACAGCATATGGTGGTTTTTGTTTTTCTCCATTTTCGCTCCGCTGCACGACATTTCCTTTTTTCTTTGTTGACCGTATTATAGTTTAACCAGGGCGAGGCTCTAGTTTTCTTCTTTTTCGTTTTTAATGGGGCGACAGAATTTAATATAGATGACATTGCATCATTGAGATTTTCTACCATTTCATTTAGAGAGCTGTCATGATTGTGTGGTTCATGTAGTCTGATAAGATCAATGAACTTTGATTCAGCTTTGTCGTTTAGGAGCCTCTTTTTAACTATGATTTCTTTTTTTGTTTTAGTAAGGGTTATTTGAGTATCAAAAAATATACAGTGATGGTCGGAGAGAGGTAATTCAGTTATTGAGATATTTGTTATGCTTAGCCCAGTTGTTATTATAACTAAGTCTAGTGTATTCCCAAGCCGGTGAGTTGCATTTGTTATATGCTGTATTAGGTCAAAGCTATCCAGTAGATTTTTTAGTTCCATAGTTTTGGAGTCTGTTTTCTTATTAAAATGGATGTTCAGGTCTCCATTTAGGATCACCTTATCATATCCGGTAACACATAGTGAGATCAGTTCAGAGAGCTCCTGTATAAATATTGGTGAGTGTCTAGGCGGGCGGTATATTGTGACAATAATAGTTGATTCTGTTTTTAGTTCAATGGCAAGATATTCCATTGACATGAACTCGCCTAGTTCTGTGATTCTAAACAAGAGTTTTGAGGAGAAGATTGCTGCAACTCCTCCGTCCCTTTTATTTTTTCTGGGTATTTGAAAAAAGTTATAGTCTGGTGGACAAGCTTCTATCATTATTGATGTAGCTGTGTCATTATTTAGCCATGTCTCTACTAGGCAGATGCAATCCAAGTTATTTTCTTTAATCAGATCATTTACTAAGAATGTTTTATTATTCAGTGATCTGACATTTAGGAAAGCTAATTTTATTTGTTGGACTTCTTTAGAGGAGGTCTGCTTTGGTTTGACCGTGATGGCCCTGAGGTTAATAGCAGGTAAACGCATTGGTGGCGTATATTTTTCACCATGCCATTGGCTAGTTATGATTACTTGTATGTTTTGAGAGATGGCATGGTAATTGTGCTATACTGTACCGTACTGACTGCACTGTGCTTTCGGGGACATTTGATCAGACGAGATGGCCTTGTGTGATATGGGGACGGGGGACGGGGACGGGACGTCTTGTGCTGTACTTCGTGGTGAGATTGTGTCCTTCATGACTATCTCTCGTGCTGGTATGAGCTTATAAGATAAGATATTCCTTTATTGATCCCCTTGGGGAAATTCAGGTATCATAGCAGGATGGGGGAGGGGAGGTACAGGTCACAGAATTATAGTACAGTGGAGAAGTGAAAAAAAAAAATAGTTTTTATAAAAAGGCAGTGTAAACAATATACAATATAATTAACTCTGGACATGCGCATTATGGGCAACAAGGTGCGAGATGAGGGTATGTATGCCCTCTGTTATTTTGCCCTACAATAAATATAGTTACAATATATAATCTAATAATCAAAATCTAATCTAATATATAATCTAAAAAATTAAATGCTAAATATATGCAATATATAATCTAATAATCCAATAGACGAAATCTAATCTAATATATTGTAGCGACCCTGGAATGTGGGTGATTGGTCAGCCGAGCTGTCACTCTGCACTCTACCAACCTGGGCCTGGCAGGCGACGCTATTGGTCACGCAAGCCCGGGGTTGGTAGAGGGGAGGCGGCAGGGGCTGACCTGTGGGAAGGTATAAGAGGGCGTTACACCTGAGGGTGCGCTCTCTTGGTGTATGGGAAGTTATGGAGATGAGTCTACTGTCAAGCAGAGGTGATGCACCCCATCTTGTGTACAGAGAACCATGCCTAAGTGTTGAATAAAGACATAAGTGAGAAATAACAACAGCCTATGTGAGTCATTAATTTCCGAGGACGTTACAATATAATCTTAAAATGCTAAATATATGCTATATATAATCTAATAATCCAATAGTCTTAATCTAATATATAATCTAAAAATGCTAAATGCTAAATATATGCTCTGATGAAGTATACATACAGTATTCACATAAGGTGCAGTATGCATAAGGTAGTATATTGTCCTTTTAGGTGGGAGTCAGCTACTAGGTTCCTAGTAGTTGGATGTCTGGCAGCAGTCTGTCCACAACACTGTTGTGGAGCCTGATGGCCGCTGGTATGAAGGACTGGCCGAGGCGGTTAGTTGAGTGTCGGGTGGTATGAGTCTGTGACTGAACATGCTTCTCATCTTGACTAGCTCATCGTAGAGGGGGTGGGAGGGATTCACCGGATAGCAGCCAGCTTCCTTCTCATCCCCCTCTCTGCCACCACCTCTAGTCTGACCAGCTCGACTCCCACCACGGAGCTAGCCTTCCTCACCAGCTTGTTCAGTTTGCTGTCCCTTGAGTTGATGTAGCCCCCCCAGCATGCCACAGCATAGAAGAGGACGCTGGCCACTACAGACTGGTAGAATGACTGCAGCAGTCTATTGCAAACATTGAAGGACCTGAGTCTCCTCAGGAAGAACAGCCTGCTCTGTCCCTTCCTGTAGAGGGCGTCTGTGTTGTCCGACCAGTCCAGCTTATTGTTCAGGTGTACCCCAAGGAACTTATATGACTCCACCATCTCCACCTCATCCCCTCGAATGGTGATGAGAGTCTTCTTGCCCCTCCGGAAGTCCACCACAGCTCCTTGGTTTTACTGGTTGCTGTCGCTCTACCCCACAAAGCTCTCCACCAGGGCTCTATACTCCTCCTCATCGGTGTCGGTGATGTAGCTTACGATGGAGGAGTTGTCAGAGAACTTCTGTAGGTGGCACCCGCTTGAGTTGTGGCAGAAGTCTGAGGTATAGAGGGTGAAAAGGAAGGGTGACAGCACAGTTCCTTGGGGGGCGCCGGTGTTGCTCACCAGTACGTCAGACTGACGGTCCTGTAGTCTGACGTACTGCGGTCTGTCAGTGAGGTAGTCCTTGATCCAGGCCACCAAGCCGTGCTCCAGCTGCATCACGGAGAGCTTCTCCACTATAGCAGTGAAGGCTGGATGGTGTTGAAGGCACTGGAGAAGTCAAAGAACATAATCCTCACTTAGCTGCGCGGCTTCTCCAGGTGCGTGTAAGCTCTGTGGAGGATATAGATGATGGCGTCCTCCACCCCAATGTTTGCTTGGTATGCAAACTGCAGGGGGTCAAGGGAGTCATGCACCAGGGGCTTGAGGTGTTGCAGGACCAGTCTCTCGAACGTCTTCATAATAATAATAATAATAATAATAATAATAATAATAATAATAATAATAATAATAATAATAATAATACATACATTTTGTATAGCGCTTTTCCGAATGCTCAAAGACACTTAAACAACAAAGCAAAATAAACAATACAAATTATATATTATATAAAAATTTAAATAAAAATTATATAAAAGGTGAGAGAGGAAGGAGTTCAAGGCTTGAAGGCAAGGGTAAAAAGGTGGGTTTTTAGGGCTTTTTTAAATGATGAGAGGGTGTCTGCATGACTGATATGGTTGGGCAGGGCATTCCAGAGGGTGGGGACAGCTGCAGCGAAGGCCCTGTCGCCCCAGGTCCGGAGCTTAGTCCTGATGGGTTGGAGGAGGTTAGCATCTGCGGACCTGAGGCAGCGGGTAAGCGTGTGGTGGTGAAGGAGGTCAGAGAGGTAGGAGGGGGCCAGGTTGTTGAGGGCTTTGAAAGTGATGAGTAGAATTTTTAACTGAATCCTGTATATGATGGGGAGCCAGTGGAGATTGTGGAGGATGGGGGTGATGTGGTCAGAGCGGCGGGTGGAGGTGAGCATGCGAGCAGCAGAGTTTTGGACGTATTGTAGTTTGTTGATTTTGGTGGATGTGCCATACAGAATGCTGTTGCAATAGTCCAGTCGGGAAGTGATGAGTGCATGGGTCAGTGTTTCAGCAGCAGAGAAGGATAGTGAGGGGCGTAGATGGGCAATGTTCCTGAGGTGGAAGAAGGTGGTTTTTATGATCTGGTTTACATGCAGGAGGAAGGAAAGGGTGAGGTCAAGAATGATACCTAGGTTGCGGACATGGGTGGAGGGGGTGACAATGGAGCCGTCGATGTTGATTGAAAAATCCTGGGTGGGGCGGGTCAGGGAATTTGGGCCAATGATGAGTAGTTCAGATTTGTCACAGTTGAGTTTTAAGAGTTTTTTTGCATCCAGATTTTTGTCAGAAAGGCAGGTGATGAGGGTGGAGTGGGTGGCGGCAGTGATGGTCTTGGTGGAAAGGTAGAGCTGTGTGTCATCAGCAGTGGAATCGGAGGCCATGTTTGCAGGTGATCTGTCCAAGTGGGAGAATGTAGAGGATGAACAGCAGGCCAAGTACTGAACCCTGAGGGACACGGTGGGGGACTGGGGCAATGGGGGATTTGGAGTTGTTGGTCAATCCGTCAATCATTTGGCAATCTCGAAAATTATTGGACACGGTTGTAAGGAATGAGTGTGGCTTTCCAATGATACCCCACGTGGGAATGAGCGAATCCAGTGAAAAGTCATGAGCGAAAACAGGAAGAGAATTCTCAATCGAATGCATTGGAGTCAATGAGAAAATTGTTTTCTGAGTTATTTTTTTTCTCACTTCTTACCAAAACCGCTCCTAATCACTCCTTTCTGGACGAATTTCTTTAAATCAAATTCGGACATGTACTACACAAGACTTCAGGCTATGGACCCAGGGTGTTTTTTCAGCCTATCCCATTTCTTTGGAAATACTACTTCTGGACTACTAACTACTAGTAACAAGTTTTTCTACAACTCAAGTTTAGACCTATGTTACTCTATTTAATTAGCACTAAAAGTGAATTTTCTTTATTGTATCACCCCCCATCCCCAACCCCCGGTGACATAACTCCCACTTCTACATTACAACAATAAACTGTGAACCGGACTTGCATTGCTGCACTATACACTATTCCATCAATTGCAAGCCATTGTTGTTGTTTGTATGCCAGTGGTGATGCTCTAAACTAAATTTTGTTGTACCAACAATGACAATAAAGATTCTATTCTATTCTAACTTCAGAATGTCATCTTTCAAAAGAGACCAGGCTCATGCATGTGCTATAAGTTTTTGCTGCAACCTGTTCTTCCAGAAAGGGTACAACTTAATCAATGCAGGACTAAATGATTGGAAAAATTGCCACCAATTACTGAGAGCACATGAGAGGAATCCAGAACATACTAAACACATGAAATCTCGCTTAGAAAAGGGTCAAACTATCAATAGGATTGAGATGAGACTGATCGACACAGAAAGGAAGAGATGGCGTGAGGTCACTGAGGTGTTAACCAGGTTGGTCACCATTCAGTCATTAGCTGAGAGAAACTCTTCGTTTTCCGACGCTGCGATCATTACAAAAGCATGTTTTATGATGGGATTCGGTAAAATAGACGTTTCCTTTGTCAGCAGGTACACAACCATATTTCTTCACAAATCCATCGGGGGGGGTCGTTTTCCGACACTGCGATCATTACAAAAGCATGTTTTATGATGGGGTTCGGTAAAATAGACATAAAATAGACGTTACCTTTGTCAGCAGGTACTCCACTCTCGCTCCAAGTGTCTTCGATCAGAACAGGATCAATACATATAACGTTAGGTGGCCCTCATCCGTTGTCTTCTTCTTCATTTGTGTGCTCAGGCCAGACTATACCACGGAGCTGAATAGGTTTCCTCATCGGCCGGTTTGACTATAGTAGTCTGGTAGTAGTCAACATAGTCTGGTGAAAACGCACCTTATCATCCATAATCATCATCCATATAATCCGTTTTGTCTTCTTCTAATATCCAATAGTTTGCTCAAGGCGATCGCCATTGTCGAACGTTAGTTGGCTGTACTGCTCACTGCTGCTCTCCCTAGTGCTTTGTGAGCTCGCGCTGCGTCGTGGGGCGGTCCACACTAAACTGGCCCATGCAGTTCATAAGGTAGGCAATACTGCCACCTGTCTGGATTCAATCATCATTGCAAGTCCCAGGCACACTCACAAAGGCCTGCACGAGTGTTTAGAATAATAATAATGAATTTTTTTAAAAAGGAACCAGAAACGAGTTATCTCGTTATTGGCACTCAAGTGTTGGCTCTCAGAAACGAGATATCTCGTTTTTGGCGCTCAATGAGTTAAGACTGTTTCAGCAGCCGCACGCAAGGGGCGCTTTTCATAATCTCGCCTAGAGCTGCTGAAATGCTAGGGCCGGTGTTCTGCCGAATTCTACTGCTTCCTCGAAAACTGCTGCCGTAGCGCGAATCGCCTATATCTTTTGACAGCTGGGTGACGTCACCCTATAGTTCACTCCAAACTCCAACAGGTGTACCGATATTTTATCATCTACAAATACATTCTGCTGCAAAGCCAATTACATGCAAATATTTACATGCGTATACAGTTCAAAAGGTGCAATGAAAAACATATATTTAAGATATTGTTTAAGATATATCAACAAGACTCAACAAGACGTTCGTCAGCAAGGTGGCAGAATATTGTTGAGTGAACGATTGTGGGTCATGCGCATGCGTGCGCAAGCGCAGGAGCGCTGGCAGCAGAATTCGAGGAACAGTAGAATTTGGCAGAACACCGGCCCTGTGTGTGTGCATATGAGGGAGTTCACACACATCCTTGCTTATATCTGATCTTACTCAAATAATAATGTACTGTATGTAGGTGTGGTTAGCCAACCAGTACCTGGGCAAACTTGACTAATTCTTTATGAGGGCCAAAGACAGCCAAGTCAGACTATTCAACTGGACAGGCAAATCCTCTCTCTCTCTCTTTCCCTCCCTCCCTCCTCTCTCTCTCTCTCTCTCTCTCTCTCTCTCTCTCTCTCTCTCTCTCTCTCTCTCTCTCTCTCTCTCTCTCTCTCTCTCTCTCTCTCTCTCTCTCTCTCTCTCTCTCTCTCTCTCTCTCTCTCTCTCTCTCTCTCTCTCTCTCTCTCTCTCTCTCTCTCTCTCTCTCTCTCTCTCTCTCAAGAATGACATTTCGACGTGGCCAACGAATTTCCCTTTTCCTGTTGGTGGTCTCAGTGTGCATTTTGCTTTATATGTTAACATGGGGAGGTATAACACAATCAATCAGGTAGGTTCCCTTAAGATGTATATACTCTTCAATATAATAGAGCAGGGCAGTTGGGTGTATTGTAAGTCTTGTAAATTATAAAATTCAATATTTTCTAGATTTTCTTTAAAGGTGCACTACGCAGTTGAGGGATTTATTTACATTTGTAGAGCCTGCAGTTCATTGAAAAAACATATTTACTATGTATTGAATTATATTCTATCTTGTGTCATCATAAATCAAAACAAAATAATTTTGAGACACTGAATCAAAGCCTATAAGTTTGTAAAATTAATTGTGGGTGTTGCCATTTTAAACAACAGTGAAACAGTAAGTTTTCAGGCAACTCAAAACTGCATGAGGCAACTTTAAAAGAATTAATAATTTAGAGAAGTTTATTGTTTGGTAAATCATTGTTTTTTATGCATATGTGCTTTAATTTGTAGATACAGTATGCAGTGTCTGTGTGCGGGTGTGGGTGTGTGCGTGCGTTCGTGTAACTATATTCACAGTTCACAAATGATAAAGGTTATATTTGACTAACTCTTTGTTGTTATTGTGCTGTTGTTCTATGTCAAGTCTTCATTTCCACTCAACTGCTGACTCAGGGAAAGGTAAACACACTGGCGGAGATGAAACGTCAGTGTTAGCCGGTCCCAAACACAACCATACTTCACATCCTCCATTAAACACGCCAAGCGCAACAGTGTTTGATCCTGCAAAATTAGACCTAGTTAAACTAAAGACAGATGAAATGTTATTGAAGGGGAACACGACACAAGGACCTGTACATCCCTACAGGGAGACCCCCATGCCTGTCCTCCACGTAGACGACTATAAAGAATTACCCCAATGGGATTTTGATGGTGTATACACCCAGGAGGACGCCCCACCCAAACAGAGAGTAAGCAGACAAGATCGGTTTGATGACACTTTCAATATTAAATCATCTGCATGACTGATATCTTTAGGCATTGGGATTAGGTGTGTGTACTGTCATGACATATTGTATCTGTGTTCTGTGTTCCTGTTTCTAACCAAGTCATTATACTAAGCCTCTAACCTCGATCATCAGTAAATCCAACCTAAGTTATGTCAGGAATTGCCCCACGGTATGGAGGCCTATGATGAATCAGTAGGATCAGCCTACTGAATGTGTGTGTGTGTGTGTGTGTGTGTGTGTGTGTGTGTGTGTGTGTGTGTGTGTGTGTGTGTGTGTGTGTGTGTGTGTGTGTGTGTGTGTGTGTGTGTGTGTGTGTGTGTGTGTGTGTGTGTGTGTGTGTGTGTGTGTGTGTGTGTGTGTGTGTGTGTGTGTGTGTGTGTGTGTGTGTGTGTGTGTGTGTGTGTGTGTGTGTGTGTGTGTGTGTGTGTGTGTGTGTGTGTGTGTGTGTGTGTGTGCGTGCGTGCGTGCGTGCGTGCGTGCGTGCGTGCGTGTCTGTTGTATTGTGCTTCTGACTTCTAATGGTCTTGGTTTATATTACTGTTAGTCTTGATGTGTTCCATCATCTGTCTTTTGTCCGTCCTCTTTGTTGTTCATTCAACCAGCTCTTTCCTTATATTACTGTCTTCGCACTATGGCCTAATCATCCCTCTCCAATTGGCTAACATCTATCCTTGTTTCCTGAGCTGTTCAGTATACAGTATGTGTGTTGTGCGTCTGGTGCTGGTGTACATGGCATCCATTCAGCCCGCGTAGCCAAAGGTTATCAGGCGCTACATGTTGGTGGTGGAGGTCATTTATACTCTACACATTGTAAAGCGATTATCCTACAGGAAACATTTATTTTATAGGATGTAGGATATTACAGGGGAGAAGATGAGGCGCAACACATAAGCTACTTAAAAAATATGTATTGATTAGAAACATGACGTTTCAGTCTAAGACACCTGATGATGCTCTGTTAGACCGAAAGGTCATGTTTTTTAATCAGTAAATAAATACGTACTGGATATTCTTTGGACATTTTAAGAATGATGAGCCTCATCCTCTCCTCTATGATGTCCTACAGTTAATGCAGCACCTCTTCTTTTGTTCTTGGGAACAAATACTGTTTAGAAATACGTGTTGAAGCAAGACAGGACGTGTTGTCCCAGAATAAACACATATAGATGTGTTAGGAAATAACACAACCTGACTGAATATGTGTGATGTTATTAACATATTGTCGCTGTCAGATGGAAACCACTTATCTCTTTGGTCATTTAAACATTTTATTTGACTGGGAATGAATGTTTACATGGTTGTCTATCATGTGAGCAAGTTTCATGACCCTATGACCTCTGAAACACATTGGGCGGGATCCACTAAGAATTGATTGCGAGGTGGGAATTGCGCAGGGTTTGCACACGGTTTCTGCTCCGTCTTTGCGAGCTATGCACTAAGGACATTGCGCGGATGAGATACCAGCGCAGACACGCCCATTATGTGTGGCTCGCGGAGCAGTCTGCACACGACAGGTGAGCGACGTCTGTAAGTGTAAACACTATAAACAATGCCTGTCAAATGAGCAATACTATTGTCTCCATAGCTATAATACAGAACACACGATGGGTCCGCAAACATTGCGAAAATGGTCAATGGTGCCATTGAGTAAAGATGGGAAAAGGGCGTGGCAGTTAATGAGTTTGTCACAATCATGGCGAGCGCCGCCATTTCTCTACCTACTTCCACACCCTTATATGGGCAGCATCCGACGCCATCTATCAGCCCAGCTGAGAGTCATCAGCCCATCAGCCCAGCTGAGAGCCGTCAGCTCATCAACGGTCCGGATATCAACCCTGCGGATCCTGTTCCGGATCGTCTCAGTGTTATCCTATCTAACCTAGGTACGAGGACGTACTTAGCCTTGGCTGCTCTGTCTGTACTGCCTGCCATGTCCTAACCTCTGTTCTCCCTGTGCCCAGGACCACCACTCCCGGCCGATGCTGTCTCCTGACGTACTACCTGCCTGGACATTCCTGAGGAACTCTAGCAAGAGTCACTACTCGTCCAGAGTCGCACATTCTTGTATATTCTCTACTGCCTTGTCTGCTTGGTACCCAAAGGAATTAAAACCTACTTAAAACGCTCCATTCTCTCTCTCCCTGTGTTCTGCTATTGGGCTCCGCTACCGCTGCCCTAACAGAGTTAAGAAGTCGGTCGCCTGGTGTTGTGAAGGGCCAGATTAAACCGAATATATATATTTATTTATATATATATTTAATTGTATTTGTATATTCTCTAATATTCCCTGATATCCCTTGTATATTCCTTGTACAATATGCATTGAATATCCATTCAAGCCTACTGAACATCCCATAATAGTCTCCATTCTACTATTGGTCGAGACCTTGGTGCCAGGCTGCCATACCCCTCAGACCCAGTTCAAACGTACCGCTCAACATGTACGAACAAGTCCTAGTTCCGCGTAGGAATCTGGCTACCGCACCACTAATGGGACTATTTGTTCATAGTGCGTATATATACTACGCTACTAAAGTAGGACTCCCTTTTCAGTCCAGTTTCTTACCCTCCAATAGAGTCACAGACGTAAAGCCTCCCCGCGACGCCACGTGTGGGAGTAAGGCCAAGTTCGCCTACCATCGGTATTGAGACATCGTGTATATTAATATTTGAATAGTCATATTTGGCACTATATCGTCGAGTTGGACGTAGTCTATTAAGCTAATAATAGTCTGTTAATATATAGTGCTTCGTACGGTGAGAATACTACCGTAGTCAGTACCCCATCGTTTCGGGCAGAGAACTGGCGGCTTATCCAGGGTGGTTGACCCCACGTGAAGCTGCACCCGAGGAGCCCCAGAGCCGACGAGCGAGTGGACCTGTATACCGGATTATTCTACCGACGACAGCCCGCCTTCCCAGGCACGGATTATGCTTTGTATACGTTGATTATTCCATGGATAAAGACCCCCGACACTGCCGTGTGTTGGAACCCCCCCCCCTGGAGAGGACGCAAGGTGAGGAGACGCTCTGCAAGACGAGGTCGCTTCACGTCTCTCCTCCGTGGACCGGAGGACGCCGGCCCACAAAGAGTCCACCTGCTTTCATCTGTGGTCAAAGGATCGCCGGCGCATTGAACGGCACTACAGTGGGTTCACCTGGGATACCCTTGGCCGGATGAGGCAGCCGGATTCTACCCCCCCCCCTTCCTACTCCTGTCGGCTTACAAGCGACCGGATTAACCCCCCCTAGTGTATCCAGCCTATAATCATTGAAGTATCATTGCTGTTATTCCTTAAACTATTCCAGGTCGTATATGTACCACCTGCGCCTTCAGAGATTGGACATTCTCTATTGATATACCGACGAATACTCTTGCCATAAAAGTGCATACTAATTCCCATTCATAAATGTGATTGATTTGATTAAGTGCTTGCTCTACACACCATCGCTGTGTAGAAATAAAGACCTATTTCTAATTCGTACATTTGTGTTGGATCCGTTTCATCTACGTGACAGTGTTCATCATAATATATTTATGCCGAGTACTGGGTGGCCGAATATTAAGTACAAAGGTAGTGGTAGTAAGTATCATATCTAGTAATACAGTCAGGGAATTGTACCCCTCAGTTACACCTGGCAAAAATCGCCCGCCGTGTGCGTTGGACTATAGACACAAAATACAAATTAAGCAAGCTCTATACATTACGAAGTAAACGAAATACAATACGAAATGAACGGAATACTAATGGTGAAAAATATACGTTATGCACATAACGTATTTTTCACCATTAGTATTCCGTTCATTTCGTATTGTATGAATGAATGAATGAAAACTTTATTTAACAGATTGCAGAATGGGTACAATACAGTACGGCTCAATACATACAATTGTTAAGGGGATGCAGACCTGAGAAAGACGTTTGTCTTGTTTCCATCAGGGTCCCCCATTTTCAATTCATATAGACCAGTGGTTCTCAAACTTTTTACACCAAGTACCACCTGAGAACGTAGCTGGCTCTCCAAGTACCACCATATATCCGGCGTTAAAATACAGTCTATTCAGCTATGCACAGTTCACGCAGGAGGCAAATGTATTCCTAATACCATTATTTATTGTTAACTTTTGTCAGACACAGCCACAATGTACAAAGGGATAGCACTAGAACTAGCAAACGCTTCCACACAACTCATACAATGCAAGGGGCATTGAGAACATAATAACTAACATTCTCACATAGCAAGTGAGAAAATTAAGAACAACTGTATTTCAGCAAATGTACTTAATTCTCTCTCTATCTCTCTCTCTCTCTCTCTCTCACACAGCAAGCAATTGTCCGTCATTCTCTCTCTCTCTCTCACACTCACACACACACACACACACACGCACACACACACACACACACACACACACACAATTATTTTGTTACAAAAACTTAATTTCCTGCATTCTGGTGCAGGAATTTTTTTATTTTTTACCCTTTAAATGCCAGTGTTTGTGATGGGCATCACAAATTATTGTAAAAAAGAAAAGAAAACACATATTCAATACATTTTTGAATGTTTATCCTTTAAATGCCAGTTTGTGTGATGGCATCACAAATTATTGTTAAAAAAAAACACACAAAAAGTAAAATATTTTCAATATATCAAATGCAAAGTAAATTATTTTTTGTAATGTCAGATTTAACACCAACTCTTTTCAGAAAAGTGGGAGTATTTCATTTTTTTTTATCTGACATTACAAGAAATCTAAAATAAATGGTTATGATCAGGGCTGAAGTTGAATTAAAGATGTATGACTGTTTAGACTGCAGCATTACTCTCTGTCACAGTGATCTCCTGGTTGTTCCCCACTTAGATTATCTAACTATCGCGCCACCGCAACCAGAAACACTGGCCTGGCCTGCTTCTAAGTTCAGTGGCCTGACTGCAAAAAAATTTTTTTTTTTTTTTTTAGCTTTTTTGGAAATGTTTTCAAGTACCACCAGCAGTACCACCAAGTACCACTAGTGGTACGCGTACCACAGTTTGAGAACCACTGATATAGACATTTATGACATACACAACATACATGACATTTATGGCATAGGGACATATAGGTATTTAGTACTGATACATTTGTGACATAACGGTCACGTATTGTAATTTGTATTTTCATGACACATTGCGTCCTGTGTTTTTGTCACTATCTTCCGTCATTGCATATGTTTGTAATGTCCTATTCCAATTACATTTGTCACATATAATTGTACTATATTGTATTGTGCTATATTTTATTTTGTTTATATCCCATTTAATTCTATTCAATCTCTTTATTAAGTTGTAAAGCCCTGGCCTATATTTGATTTCATACTTATATTATATTATGCTTAACTTAGTTCATATTTCATTTTATATTACACCACCTTTTTATTGATTATAACTTAACCCTGCATCACCAAAAGGAGTGAAGGAGAGGAGTTATTTTTCATTTAATAATAATAATAATAATAATAATAATCATGACGTTGCATTACTGCTGATGATCAGCACACCTATCAGAAATAAATGTTTACTGTATAATAATCTCAGAACCAAGCATTTGAAATTACCTGGTTTGCTTAGCCTTATTTATAGTGTTCACTGCCAAACTTGGAGCAAATCACGCCACTTTGCGAAGGCTATCTTATAGCCTGGGGCTGCATATTTCTTGAACAACTTATATACTGTTTATAAGATCTATTTTATGCTGTTCCAACGAAACCTCAACCAACAAAATCCATCCAGATTCTGACTGTACAGGACGAAATGTAAGGGAGCGTTACAGTACTATACTGTAATTCCCGCGACAACCCACCCCTCTTGACAATTAAGGCACTGTGCCAGTGAAGATATTTCATAATTGATGAATATTTTTAGTGAGCAAGTTGTATTTAATGTTTAGTTATAATAGAACCTCAGCATTATCCTCCAGAATAAACGTTTCATTGGCCTGCTTCCAGCGTCTATCCTCCTCAGGGGATGACATGTTATAAATTAAACGTTTATGCTGGAGCATATATGAATGAGTGAGTCAATAATTATAATAATAATAATGAGTCAATAATTATAATAATAATAAACTGTATTTATATAGCACCTTTCATACACGGATTGCAGTTCAAAGTGCTTTATATATAATGAATACATAATAAAACATGCAGCAAGAGCAATGCATAACACAAATAAAAATTGCAGCATGATGCAAAATCTAAATCTCGTTTAAAAATCAATCAATCAATAACACTGACAACATTGGGAAAGCCAACGTTAAATAACAATATTTAAATAATAATAAATACGATTGCATGGGATCTCTGGGTGGCTGCATGGCTCAATGCCATCCTTTATTTCATCCAGTAGATTGAGCTGGCAACCTGTGTCTCCGGATGATTTCGGTCTCAATTAAATAAAAAAGGTGATATTTTCCTTCGAAATATTCTTTCACGGGCACGCTTGGCATTACGATGCCTGCGTCTGGCAACAATTACTGCTGCCATGATCACCTGTGACGCTGGCAGTGACGCTGGCATGATGCCTCTTTATAGCACTTAGGGATCTGCGCATATTTACCACCATGTCTGTTAACTGGTCGGTGCAATTGGCGCCAGCCTTTCTGGATACCGAGCAGATTCCAACGAGGCTCATTTACATAGAAAGGGGACATGTTCCGCCCATATTACCTAATTTAAATATGCGCCAATTGCACCGGATGCAATGCTGACAGAACGCATGCGCCAACTCATTTCACAGTTTCAGAGCAATATGTACTGGCTTTCCGTCGGAAAAAGCCACGCAAACCCTTTGTGGATCCCGCCCATTGACTTTAAAAATACATGGATGTCAATCTGAAAGTGATGCCGAAAAGTTTACTTTTTGGAGATAAGTGGTTTTCATCCGACCTGCATGTGTTTAGTTATAGGGAGACACTTCTTGTGTTATTTCAACACATCTTGTTTAAAGAGTGTAAAATTATATTAATCAAATTAATTTTTTACATTCTCAGACCTGTCCTCAGTCTCTGCGGAGTTCTGAAGATCCCAGCTTTAAGCAGGCATTCTCTCCCAACATCCGCCTCTTCATGTACAAAGAGCATCTCAATATAAGCGAGTGGAACAGACTGTCCCATTTTAATAATCCATTTGGCTTCATGGGGTTCAACTACGAAGGTGTGTGTGTGTGTGTGTGTGTGTGTGCGTGTGCGTGTGCGTGTGTGTGTGTGTGTGTGTGTGTGTGTTTGCGTGCGTGCGTGCGTGCGTGCATGCGTGTGTGTGTGTGCGTACATGCGTTCAGACTCATTCATTCTCAATAACTGTCAAACTAAATGAATGTGTGCAAAACAGTTTAGAGCCAGTTGGGATATGTGTGCGATTATGTGCAAAATAAATTGTTGTTTTTCAGTGAAGTGCCCCTTTAAGGCTCTCAACAGGCAATAGTGAAAGTAGGCTACTTAATATCAAATGATATTGCTGTCATACCTTCTTGGCATAACTACTGTATTCATGCAGTATACACTCCCTTTAAAGGAACATGGCAACATTGTGGGAAATGTGCTTATCGTCTTCTCCATAGTCAGACAATGGAATTGGAAGTGGAGCTAGGCTAGCTGGTCCGTATCCGCTTTCGTGCTAAGCTAGGCTAGCTGGTCCGTATCCGCTTTTGTACTAAGTTAGGCTAGCCGGACAGCTTTCTATTGAACCCACAGGGAGGGAATTGATATCTATCTTCTTGACTATGGAGACAATGGTAAGCACATGTCCCATAATGGTGCCACTTTCCTTTAAAAATAAAGCGGGTCTGATTGCAGAAAATTCTAAAATCACCCCTGCAAAAAAAAAATTCATAATTTAATATAGAATCAAAGACATGTCCATGTTCTACACAAGAGTAACGGTTATTCTTGATTTAATTTCCATATTGTTTTAAATGAGAACTTTTTTCTATGTATGTTTTGTTTGGGGTTTACAGGTGTGGTACCTGTAGTGGATTTGATTCCAAGGCCAAAGAAGCCCCTCCTCCTGCCCAGAGGTCCTGACGGGTGCGTTCGCTGTGCTGTTGTGGGTAATGGAGGAATCCTCTACGGCTCTGGCATGGGGGAGGAGATAGACGCACATGACTATGTGTTTCGGTAAGAGGCAGGGGTGTAAAAAGTACCCAGAAATTATACTTAAGTGAAAGTATGGGTACCGTCACTCAAAATCTTACTCAAGTAAAAGTCAGAGTATCTGGCTAAAAACACACTTGAGTAAAAGTAAAAAAGTTTCTACTTTTAAATGTACTTAAGTACTTTTTTTAATTCCGGGGCCATTTTTATTTATTTTTTATTTAAATTTTTATAAAAAAAATTATTTAACCTTTATTTAACCAGGAAGTTGCATTGAGATACAAGATCTCTTTTGCAAGGGAGACCCATGGCCAAGATGACAGCAATAACATTTGCAATATATCAGACAAGTTTCAAGTTTCAAGTTTCAAGTTTCTTTAATAGTTGTCATACAGAAGTACAGAATACTTTTGTACAAAATGCTTCTTACTGTTGCGCTCCAGAGACTGTGCATGACAAGATAAGTATGAAATAAAAACATAGTAAAAATTAGAAGTAAAAAAAGAGGTCACAGTGTTCAGTTTAGACATATGTACAATGTTCGTAGACGTAGTTACCATACAATATACAATACTGTGCAGTGTACTAATATACAATACTATACTATATAGTGCAAGGCATAAATGGACGAGGTGCAGTTTAGGTACAATTCACAGTAGGTGTACGAGTTGTAGTGCAAATCCTTTATCAATAAATATAAAGTGTAAGTGTGTTTGTGTGATCTAAAGTGTGGAGAGTGGGTGCTGCAGTGAGTTGTTTGTTTGAGTGAGTGTGTGCGTGTGGGTGTGTGTGCTGTGTGCATTTGATGGTTGTTGCATAGTGATTATTGTTCGTTTAGCGATTATTGTTCGTTTAGCAGCCTGATGGCCTGGGGATAGAAGCTCCTTCTGAGTCTTTCTGTGCTCGCCATAAGACTCCGGTATCGCTTGCCTGACGGCAGCAGTTCAAAGAGGCAGTTGTTCGGGTGGCTCGAGTCCTTAATAATTCTCTTAGCCTTCCCCTTGCACCGCTTGTTGTAAATGTTCTGGAGGGTGGGAAGCCCTACAATACAATGTGCGGTACATCACACAAGAACATAATAAAAGTGCATGTATACAATATACAATACATCACATGTAAACACAAAAACACAAAACAGAATAGTCTACATAATAGTAAAAGTGTACGACAGTCAAATACAGGGTAATACAGTCCTATCGTTTGTGGCCATCTTCTGTAGCTTGTCACTCTGACAGTGACTGTCTATTCTTCCGATAGCAGGTGTTTAATCAAAGATCCCCGCTTTCTAGTCTTGCACAAGGACCAATCAGCATGGGTATGGGCGGGTTAATTTTCCATTGATGGGGATTTGATTGGCTGTTTTTAAATAAAGTGCGGCCGCAGGATTAATAACGTTAACGTTAGTTCGGCCAGAGAAACAAATATACTAATTAACATTGTTGGACCTGCGAGATTTGTGCTTTGTAGGCCTGCATTTTAAATGTAAGGAGTAAAAAGTATGTATTTTTTCTCTGAAATGTAATTGAGTACAAGTATACAAACCTAATAATACTTGAGTAAAGTACAAATCCCCCAAAACAGTACTTAAGTATTGTAACAAAGTACAATTACTCAAGTACTTTACACCCCTGGTAAAAGGGCAATACAATACAACGGAAAGCTATTTAGTGTGTTATTCACTTACCACCTATAATAAGGTTGTCTTGTTTCAATATTTTTTTTTATCTACTTTTTCTCCCATTTTCAATTTTTCTCCCATCCCAATTTCGTATCGTCCAATTCTACCCTCCCCTGTCTCGAACGCTGTTTGGCCATGCCTCCCACAAGCCGGCTGTAATGTGGACGAAGCCATACATTGCACGAGTCCCCTCCGGTACTCGAGGTAGCAGCCGTCGCATCTTTTCACCTGCACAGCGCAATCTTTCAGCGTCGGGGGTCTGCGCTTTGGAGGGACGCCGCCCCCGTCGCTTCCTGATTCTACTGCGCAGGCGCACCAACCGACCTGTAGGAGTCGCTGTCCACAACGTCCGATCCCCACCCATCAGCTTCCCACCCCCTAATACTGCCAAATGTATTAGTATGAACGACCAGCAAAGCTGAATGCAATGCGGAGAGCTGGGCTCGAACCGAGCGTATCCTGCATTGGTGGTGAGCGCCTTGCCCACTGCACCACCTAGCCGCGTCTTGTTTCAATATTAACACAATAGAACAGGTGGACTGTGTCGTGGAAATTACTTTAAGAGAAGAAACGACGAGCCGAGTAAATCTGACTGAGTCGAGTTAAACAAGAAAAGAACAAGATGTGATTTACTTGGAAATGTGTCTATCTATCCTGGCCCTTGAGGTTGTTTTAAGAACATCAGCCAGACTGTCGCCCTAGTGTCTTTGAGCTCTGCTAGTTGACCTATATTAAACTAGTCGAATATGTATGATAGAATATGTATTTCAACACAGATCTATAATGACATGATAATATTGCCATGACAACCGTTTTTATAGTTTCCGTTAGAGCTTCTTTGTCTGACTGCCCCTCCTTTGTTGAAGTAGGCATTACATACTGCTTATCTATGTTTGCCGTTGGTGTGTGTTGGGTAAAATAAAGAAGTGTCTCTCACGTTTTTTGTTGACAGTCAGCCAGATCTTCTCAGTAGGCAATAGACACACCTTCATCAACCTGTAGATTATGCACTAGAAAAAAAACTTTAAAAAGAACTAGACATACTGTATATCCACTAATGATAGTGTAGTAACAACCACTCTGCTAAGCCTTATAGTGCGTTACTTTTACATTCTATGGTTAGGACTATCAAACTAATGTGAACAGTGGAGCCATGAGATGACTGTAGTGATTGTAAAATGATAGTGCCTAGATCCTGTCTGGATCTGGAAGGGGGACGTTGCTGGCCAAGCTGCAAATCCGACACTCACAATACTCAATATTTTAGTACCTTTATCGAGTTATACAGTGCCATGTTTCTGTAGAAAAAGACACCCAGTGCCACTCATTAAAGGTATACCATGGAATTCCGAATTTGTTAGGCCATTATTTTTCCTGTAATGTCAACAGCCAGAATAATGGCTTTGGGAAGAATAGAATAGAATAGAAATACTTCAATCATCCAGAGGGAAATTTGGCACTACAAATCGCTCACAGTAAACATATAGGTATAGACAAACAAATCACGAATAAGAATAACAAAAGATTGCCTAAGAATAAAGAATAAAATAATAATAATAATAATAATAAGATAAAATAAAGCACGGTCTGGAATTCACATTTCCTATGTAATGTATGTACATTCTAATATAAATATACAGGAAAAAATACAGAGATCTACATTAACACTTTCGCGGCCACTGGGATGTGTCTAATATCACTACCACGTCACGGTGACCAATCGCAGCCACTCTTATTGTCTGGGACCAAATACGGCCACGCCCCACTCCCAGCAAAAAGTGGGAATCTCTAGAATGGGTTTGGGGCGGCGCTGTATACGGAAGTAGCTCTCAAGGTGACGATTAGACAACACTTTTTTGTTGTCAGTAGATGGCAGCATTGGTTTAACATTAAAGGCTGAAAATGTTGAGAACTACAACACTGCATTTCCCAAGAGCGTTAGCACAGGTCGCAGGTCACTGGGATGGGTCTATATTCTCCGACGTGATCTGAACAGCGTTAAACTATTACTGCGACCTCGGTATAGCGACCGAGAATGGCCAACTAATTATCTTAACAAAAGTGCGCTGGTAGCGTTACATATGTTGTCTAAAGGGGGACATATGGTACAATTTAAGATTCTAATGATAATCGGCATATAAAGGACAAGATAAAGCATCGTTAATTTGTAAGAAACCTCAATGAAAACGGCGCAGGGTGCTATTGTTATGAAAATGTGATAGAATCCTATAAAAATGTGGACGCATTTGGCCTACGTTCCGTTAGACGACCAGCATATGTAAACAGACTTGCACAGTCCGTGGGGCTGTTTGTAGAGCTAAATCTATACTATATAGTATTGCTATCTGTCCATTCTCATTGTCAATTGAGACCATAAACCGTCCCTTCAAAATGGATTAAAGAAATAATTTTTTCATCAATACCTTCTCATTTTATAGCGCCGTGAATATAAGCGTTATACGGCATTTGGTCTAGTATATTTCCTGGAAGGCTAGATAAAGGGCTAATAGCTACTAACGTTATATCCAATGGCATTTCCGTTATACAAAAGCTACAGTTAAAACTCAAACTGCATATGATCGGTATGATCCCACTTTTTTGTTGTCAGTAGATGGCAGCATTGGTTTAACATTAAAGGCTGAAAATGTTGAGAACTACAACACTGCATTTCCCAAGAGCGTTAGCACAGGTCGCAGGTCACTGGGATGGGTCTATATTCTCCGACGTGATCTGAACAGCGTTAAACTATTACTGCGACCTCGGTATAGCGACCGAGAATGGCCAACTAATTATCTTAACAAAAGTGCGCTGGTAGCGTTACATATGTTGTCTAAAGGGGGACATATGGTACAATTTAAGATTCTAATGATAATCGGCATATAAAGGACAAGATAAAGCATCGTTAATTTGTAAGAAACCTCAATGAAAACGGCGCAGGGTGCTATTGTTATGAAAATGTGATAGAATCCTATAAAAATGTGGACGCATTTGGCCTACGTTCCGTTAGACGACCAGCATATGTAAACAGACTTGCACAGTCCGTGGGGCTGTTTGTAGAGCTAAATCTATACTATATAGTATTGCTATCTGTCCATTCTCATTGTCAATTGAGACCATAAACCGTCCCTTCAAAATGGATTAAAGAAATAATTTTTTCATCAATACCTTCTCATTTTATAGCGCCGTGAATATAAGCGTTATACGGCATTTGGTCTAGTATATTTCCTGGAAGGCTAGATAAAGGGCTAATAGCTACTAACGTTATATCCAATGGCATTTCCGTTATACAAAAGCTACAGTTAAAACTCAAACTGCATATGATCGGTATGATCCTCAAGCATGTATGCATGAAAGGGGGGGGGGGGGGGGGGGGGCGGGGGATGTCGTTTCTGATTATTGATGCTCGATATTGGCTTTTTTACCGATACCGATATACCGATATTGTCCAACTCTTCATTTCCGATACCGATATCAACCGATACCGATATATGCAGGGTTTCCCCCCCCAAAAAACTGAATCATTTCAGGTAATTAACATTACATATCTCTTGTCGTGGAATTAACACAACATTATGCATACTTTTGACAATAAAAATTATCAGAATGTGTTCTTACTTGCTTGCCTGGGTAAATAAAGGTTAAATAAATGTAACTTTAAAAAAATCGTTATATAATTCTTTTTTTTAACCGATACCGATAATTTCCGATATCACATTTTAATGCCAATATCGGCCGATAATATCGGTAGGCCGATAATATCGGACATCCCTATTGATTACCAATAACCGTGTTCGTCTAAGTAGCCACATACGCTGGTCAGCTGGTTGAGTATCATAGCAAGCTCTGATCATCATGTAATTTACGTGAAAAAGATCTTACCATGAGCTGGTTGGATCCCCCCGAGCATTTCCCAGTTATCGATCGCCATCTGGTAGATCGATATGTCCATTGGCTGATGATAAATCCCCTTATTGCATAGTGAAATCCGCGTATTCCGTGCAACAGACAATAGCGCTCGCTTCAGGTGAGTAGAAAACTACATTAAAGATCCTAAAAAAAAAGACAGCTTCTGCCACAGGGAACACTGCATTATCGATACAGCGCCCCTAAGAGGATCTGGTCGGTAATGCACTTTCTCGAATTCAAAGAGTAGGGTAAATCTGCAGTGCCGCTCGGCGACCTTGAATAGGTTATTAAAATGGAATAAAAGCCAAAACAACTTGCCACGGATATATCCGTCCTTCGGTCCATTAAGCATGGATTCGAAACACGGATATATCCGTCCTTGGGCGCCATTGTGTTAAGTGTACTGTAAGTGTAATATTGACAATGTTGTTTTGAAAGTAAAAGTCCAGGAAGATGGTAACTGTCACTCTGTGCTCAGTGATGCAGTGAGGCACAGTGATGCATTGTAAAGTCTGATGGCTGTCGGAATAAAGGACTTCCTGTGCCGTTCAGTGCTACATTTTGGGAGTGTTAGTCTAGCACTGAACATGTTCCTCCTGTCAGCCAAGTCTGTGTATAGTGGGTGGGAGGGGTTGTCCCTGATGGCATGGAGCTTAGCAAGGCTCCTCCTCTCCGCCACCACCGCTAGAGAGTCCAGCTTCACCCCAACCACGTTACTGGCCTTACTGACCAGCTTGTCCAGCCTGTTTGCGTCCCCCGCTCTCAGTCCGCTGCCCCAGCAGGTCCAGTGGTGATTTTATAAGGGGTTGCACTGTGTTTTAGTGATGTCACATGCACACGTGTTCCCGCGCATGTGCATAAATGTCCCCTCGGTGTGCGCACAGAACAGCTCCGACCAGCATTATGATTATAATGATTATTATGTGCATAAATAGTAGGAAACATGTTTGTATAGGAAATTACTAGTTTTTGTTTAGTTTTTGTAAATATTGCCTTGAAATAGAGAAGCTGAAAAAGGTAGCAGGATGTAGCCTTCAATATATAAAGAAATTATATTGTCAACAGATGAAAAACAAACAATGTTTTAAATGTAATTGTAGTTACAATTTCTTTAATTGAATTAACTTCAACTAGAAAAGTAAATACAAACTAAATTAACAATGTCACTTACATTGTTAATTTAGTTTGTATTTACTTTTCTAGTTTAAATTAATTCAATTAAAGAAATTGTTTTACACAGACAAACACAAAAGCAAAGTTAAAATAATCAGACAACTTGGGTTTACTTGAACTTCCTTTATTTTGAGAAGGAAAAGAAAATTACACAATTACACTTTTTCAATGTAATTTGTTTCACAACAGTGGTTTCAAAACAGTCAAGCAAGCCCCCACCAATGGGTACAGTAAGACCTGCTTTATCAAAGCTATTTAATCTATTTAATCAATATTGGCCTTTGTTGAAAATGTTAGCCCTCTGTACAACACCCTTATCTTCCAGAGGAGGACAGTTTCCTTCTGAAGCACAACTTAAGAAATGTCTCATCCTTCCAGTCTGGACCATTTGTCACATAGTGAGAGGTTCCACAGCTCAAGCAAACCCCCACCAATTGGTACAGGGCTTGTATTATTTTGGTTTTGCTCTTCTTGTTCTTTGTTATGCTATGCTATATTGTTATGCAAAGACAAGTAGCCAGGTGGGTACTTGGCGCACGGCACGACGAGTCGAGTGAAAGTTGTGGAACGCATTTTTGTGTGCTTCTGCTCAGAAAGGATGTGGAACGGCGTGCTACCGCGTCCCATGAGCACTGCACCACTGAGCAGGTCACAGCGTACAAGAAGGCGCCCGCCACCACCGACTCGTAGAACATCCTCAACATCCTTAACATCCTTGTACAGACGTTGAAGGATTTCAGCCTTAGAGTCGGCTCTGGCCCTTCTTGTAGAGTGCCTCCGCGTGTTTTGACCCGTTCAGTTTGTTGTCGATGGAAGATCTTATATATTAAATAGGCCTATAAAGTAGAAATAGTTTTTGAAGAAATTGTAAATAGACATCAGGTATAAAGTCTGGAGCTTCTCCATTGACAATGAATGCGAGACCCACAGAATGTTTGTTCTATTTATTTTTTTACCCAAAGCTTTATTCTACAGTAGTGGTCTCAGTTCTGAAACCCAAAATGTACCCATTTACTCAGAACATTCCCCTGGGCCTAGCTATGTTTTACCCATTTACTCAGAACATTCCCCTGGGCCATAGCTATGTTTACCCATTTCAACTGAAATTGGGCCCACTCTCCAGCAGCGTCCCTGGATTGATAAAGCAAATGCGCACACTGTGCCAATGTGGATAACTGATGTGCGGTGGAAATGCTTCAAAAGGCACATCACCAACACAGTCCCTGACTCACACCTGGCTCTCACCCGGGCTACCAGATGCCTTGATGACATCCTGTGAGGATTGGTCCGTTGCCGAACGCACACTTCTAGGTCAAGTACCAATTACCATCACGCACCTGATGTGTGTTCTAATCAGCGCTCCAGAGGCTTCATATACTGGGACCTTCTTTCAATCGTGGTCGGGTCGTTTTGAGTACTACTGCTTTGAATACTTCTGCTTCTGCCTGCTTTCCCCCCGTTGCTGTGCCTCGTCTACTTTCCCTCCAGGACATCTTTGGATTGCCGCTGGTGAATACCTTGTTCCTCCGTTTGGAGCTGCGCCTCGTTGCCCGCTTTACGCGTTTGCGCTTTGGTGAGTTGGAACCAAACCCTTTTTTGGATTTTCTGTTTTGTGTGTTTGTAGAACACTGAAGAGTATCATTTTTTGTTTACACTGGACTCAGCTAAATTGTGTGTTTAGAAGAGACACTGAAGAGTATCGCTTTTGTTTGCACTGGACTCAGCTAAGTTGTGTGTTGTGGAGAACACTGAAGATTATCGTGTTTGTTCTGGACTCAGCTAAGGGAGGAGGGAACTGCACTGCCTCTGTGTACAGTTGGACTGTTATTGATCTCTCTCTCTCTCTCCGTTTCCACCTCGAGTTGAAGCTGGGAGTATCTGCAGAGCCGCTACGGCGTCAACGCCGATTCCCCACCTCTAACACCAAGAGGATCTGCAGAGCCGCAGATAACTCTGCCGAAGGCAGTCTCCTTTTTTGTTGTTTCGAAATTGTTACTTGACTCCTTTTTGACTCTGTAAATAAATACGCCCTAGTATTTGGCTAACCCTGAACTACCTGTCTGTGCCGTGCGTTTGAGGTCGGTTTCAAACCCTAACACATCCGCCACTGGATGAGTAGAAACTCCCTGCAGCTAAATGGCAGTAAGACCGAAGCCAGCCTCATCGGCACCCCCCATCAAACCAAACAGGCCGGTATCATCCATATCACTGTTGACAATCACTCCATCCCCCTCTCCTCACTTGTCACCAGCCTTGGTGTAAAGTTGGACTCATCACTGTCCTTTGATGCTCACATAAAAATGGTCTGTCCAACCTCCTTTTACCACCTGAGGAATATTTCAAAATTTAGACCCTCACTCGCCTTTGTCAGTTCCCGCATCGACTACTGTAACTCTCTGCTGGCAGGCCTTCCCTCCATCCAGAGGTCCAGGACTGTGTCCTCACCAAAACCCGGAAATCTCAGCACATCACCTGTCCTCCACTCCCTTCACTGGCTGCCAATAAACCAGTGGATAAACTTTAAGATGTTGGTCTACAAGGCCATTAACCACTCTGGCTCGACCTACCTTCTCTCCCCTCAATCTGCATCCAGGTCACTTAGGTCTGGCAGCCAAAACCTCCTCGGCATCCCACGCACCAGGCTGTCAACCATGGGGCACCATGCTTTTTCCACACTGGGGCCACACCTGTGGAATCGGCTGCCAGGATCCTCAGACTCCCTTGCTGCCTTCAAAACCAGCCTTAAGACTCACTTATTTTACTCTGCCTTCCACTAGGGCCTGTTTTTGCTGCTCCTATGTTTTTATGTTTTTACTTTTAACCTTTTATTTTCTCTTTTGCTGTGAAGCACCTTGAGATCTCATTTTAGTTTAAAGTGTGCTATATAAATAAAATGTATTATTATTTATTATGTTTACGGACAGTGTTTCACCTCGTAGGAGAAACCTTGCTCCTGACATAAACCAAGTAATGTATATCTCCAGGGTCTAGTTGAGCTGCGTCATGATGAGTTTGGCACAGTGGCTACAGTAGCTTTGCGTCTTATGTGCAAATGTGCCTAATAATATTTTCATTGGCTTTCATTATGATTCTGGGTGAGGTAGAATACAATGCATCATATCTTCAGAAACCTTAGAATTTGCTGTTTCATTCAGTATATGACATGTCACTGTAGCATTATGCTGTAAGATTTTAGGGTTGAAAAGTAAGCAGAAAATGTCTCTTGTGTGCATGCAGGCTCTCTCCATTTGCTTGGACCCCACAGTTTGAGAATCACTGGTTTAGCTGACAAACATACTGTAGAAGTAGACCACACAAAATATCATCAACATCTCACAACTTAATATGATAGCATGGGAGGTGCACATGAAAAGACATGACACAGTGGTAAATTGTAGGACCTATTCGTGATGTCCGGTGGAAATCCGTGTGTATCTTGATGTTTCAATGTCCTTTTGATGTTTCCGTGGGTTTCATTTGAGAGTGGTTTTTTCTGGTTTCTTCCGGTTCCGTCAGGATGAACGGTGCCGCCACAGAGGGCTACGAGGAGGATGTCGGAAACAAAACAGCGGTGTACGTTCACACAGCCCACTCCATCACTACGTCACTGATTATTTTCAGAAAGTATGGATTCAAAAACATCCCTCATGATGAGGTACTGAAACTCAAACTTGAGATGATTGTTGTAGAGTAATGTTAAAGGGGTATACCACTCAGTTTAAATGTGCTGTACGTGGTATTTCTTTGTTAAAGTTTGTTTAAGTGTAAACAAGACGAAAGTCTTTCTCTGGTCTGCATCCCCTTAACAATTGTGTGTATTGAGCTGTACTGTATTGTACCCATTCTGCAATCTGTTAATAAAGTTTTCAATCAATCAATCAAATAGCTCTACATTCCGACAGCCATCACTGATATAGTGTGTTTGGTCAGTAACATATGTCTCCCAGTTCGTCCACTCTACAGTAAACGGAAAATACATATTCTGGTATCCCTTCCCACTTCATCCAATCAGGAGAGCGAACCCTATATATTTTTACTTATTTCAAGAAATCTTGTCAAGCCAAAAATGTAGACCATTTATTTTAACAAAGAAAATACTACTTACAGCACCTTTAAAAGAACACGCCAACATTATGGGAAATGCGCTTACCATTTTCTCCAGAGTCAGAGAAGAAGATAGATACCAATTTCCTCTCTGTGCGTTCAGTAAAAAGCTATCCAGATGCAAGCTAGCCTAGCTTAGCATAAATTAATGGCAGTGGATACGGACCAGCTAGCCTAGCTGTTGGCCAAAAACACCCATTATATGATGGTGATCGGTATCCGCTTCCATTTATTTGTGCTAAGCTAGGCTAGCTTGGAGCAGAATAGCTTTCTACTGAACACACAGAGTGGAAATTGGTATCTATCTTTTTGTCTGACTCTGGAGAAACCAGTAAGCACATTTCCCATAATGTTGGCGTGTTCCTTTAAGTTGGGTGATATTCCGCTTTAAGCTGTGCCTCACACACACGCACACACACACACATGTACAATATGCTGAGTATTTTTATCCTCTTTCCTTTATAGGGTATAAAATATGTGATGATCCCTGAGGGTATGAGGGATTTCCAGTGGCTGCAGGGTCTCCTCAATAAAGGCAGAGTCTCCACGGGCCCTTACCATGGACGACGGTACATATCCCTGTCTACACATTACTAGTGGATGGGTTAAAGGAACACGCCAGCATTACAACATCCCATAATGTTGGTGTGTTCCTTTAACACACATACACACACAAACATGTGCACACAGTACATATCCCTGGATGGGTTAATACACTCATACACACACACCACACACACAAAAACACACTACTAAAGGAGGTAGTAGAAAGCAATCTTACAGTATGTTTTGTTGGCACATACAGTCTATGGTGAGACGAGCTGTTTGTTCAGATTTGGATCGCGATTGTACCTTTAAGCGTCTGCTGTATTCAAGTTAAAGAGGTATTCAAATCCACTGTACGGAATCTGTGCCGCTGAGGCCTGACTTCTTCATACAACTCCAGTGCCTGCTATGTTATGTGTAATAATAATGACAATAACTATAGTGTCTCTTCCTATATACCAGGCCGTTGACCTACTACATGGAGCAGTTTGATGAGAAACGCTTCTACGTTCTTCATCCAGACTTCCTCAGATATGTGCGCAACAGGTCAGCATCCTCTCATCCTTAATCCTGTGCAAATGTACCGCCGAGATGTATAGATTAGTTTGAAATGTGTGTAAACAGCTTTTAAGTGTTAAGTGCGTGTGTGTGTGCGTGTGTGTGTGTGTGTGTGTGTATGTGCGTGTGTGTGTGTGTGGCGCACGCACGCCTCTTTGCCCATAGGTTCTTGAAGTCTCCAAATCTTAACCGTAATTATTGGGCTATAGTCAGACCCACTAACGGAGCGTTCACCATCTTCCTGGCTCTGCACACCTGTGATGTGGTAGGTTGATATTAGGCCTCCAACACACCTCCTATCTGCAGGAGTTTGTTTATTGTTATGAGTGATATGAGAATCTGAACAATATCTGCAATTCTCTGTGACATTTAATGTGTTCCTATGTGTTTTTCTGTGCACACTCTGTAGGTTGTTAAACTTCAGTATTACAAGACTATCATGTGTCATTTCAGTTTGTGTGTGTGTGTGTGTGTGTGTGTGTGTGTGTGTGTGTGTGTGTGTGTGTGTGTGTGTGTGTGTGTGTGTGTGTGTGTGTGTGTGTGTGTGTGTGTGTGTGTGTGTGTGTGTGTGTGTGTGTGTGTGTGTGTGTGTGTGTGTGTGTGTGTCTCTATCTCTCTCTTTCAGGTGGATATATATGGATTCATGACAGAGGACTGGAGTAAATACCCCAACTATTATGTTGAGAGGCATGAAAAAACCAAAGTAATTTTCTACGCCAACCACGACTACATCATGGAAATGAAGACATGGAAGAAATTGCATGACGCCAAAGTCCTTAAGCTTTACCAAGGGAAGGACTTGCATAAGGAGACAGAGAAGCCTGAGCAGCACTGACACAACGTGTCAGACAGACAGACAGACAGACAGACAAGACAGACAGACAGACAGACAGACAGACAGACAGACAGACAAACAGACAGACAGACAGACAGACAGACAGACAGACAGACAGACAGACAGACAGACAGACAGACAGCTATAGTCTGCTACTACCACTGCTACTGCGCATGCTATAGTGGGTCATGAATAGTTACCCCCAATAAATCCCTCATGGGAATTGATCATTGTAAAGAAGAAATTGGGCACATTCTTGTCATGGAGTGATCATATTATTAATAGTGTCTGTTAGTGTTTTCATACAAATTACTTTTTGTATGCTGCCTTCTTGGAAAAGAGGTGGAAATATCAATGTGATTACCCTGGTTAAATAAAGGATACATTTTTTTTTTAATGTTATGATTTCTCAAAACACAACTTAGTGACTGAAACACTAGCTGGTTATGAGTGACGTACCATTTGAAACACTAGCTGGTTATGACCTTCTCTCGCTCTCGAGCTAATACAGCTGTCCCTCCGATTCTGACACTGGAAGGGACATGCCTTGACAAAGTAGCATCCTATAAATATCTGGGCATATGGATTGATGAAAAGATGGCCTTTGATGTTCATATTGGGAACCTACTGAGAAAACGTAGACCTAAACTGGGCTTTTTCTTCCGGTTAAAGAAATGTTTCCCGTCTGAAGCCAGGAAGAGAATTGTGCAGAGTTCCTTTCTGCCTGTATTAGACTATGGCGATGTGATCTATATGCATGCTCCTTCCTCCCTGCTTAAAAAGCTGGATTCTGCGTACCATACTGCCATACGTTTTGTAACGGGTGCAGGCTCTCGCACCCACCACTGCACTTTGTATCAGTCCTTAGGATGGTCTCTGTACCAAAGAAGACAATCACACATGTTGATTTTTATCCTTAAGTCATTGCTAGGTAAGCTGCCCTTATATATCTCCAGACTTCTGTCCTTTTATACTTGCTTTTTTAATACCAGACGAGCAGCCAATGGGATGCTTTTAAATGTTCCTTTGATGCAGTCAGAACTTGGTAAAGCTGCATTCTCCCACTATGCTCCCTTTTTATGGAATACGCTGCAAGTAAAACTTTGTCTAGAGGCACTTCCTACTGTGAATGCTTTTAAAGGTATGCTACGATTAGCCCTTTATGAAACATGTAACTGTTTTACCTGATGCTATTGCTGATCTGATTATGCTCCTTGCCACTGCACAAATGGCCTTCTGTATTTATATTTGAATTGTATGTTTTTTGTTTAATGCCCTGTTTTATGTTGAAACTTGTTGTGTGCCGTGTTGGTCAGGACTCCCTGGAAGAAGAGATCTTGTATCTCAATGGGACATTCCTGGATAAATAAAGGATAAATAAAATAAAAATTATGACGTACCATTTGAAACACTAGCTGGTTATGATGTACCATTTGAAACACTTAGCTGGTTATGACGTTATTGACGTACCATTTGAAACACTAGCTGGTTATGATGTACCATTTGAAACACTTAGCTGGTTATGACGTACCATTTGAAACACTAGCTGGTTATGATGTTATTGATGTACCATTTGAAACACTATCTGGTTATGACGTACCATTTGAAACACTCTGGTATATGACGTACCATTTGAAACACTAGCTGGTTATGACGACGTACCATTTGAAACACTAGCTGGTATATGACGTACCATTTGAAACACTATCTGGTTATGACGACGTACCATTTGAAACACTAGCTGGTATATGACGTACCATTTGAAACACTAGCTGGTTATGACGACGTACCATTTGAAACACTATCTGGTTATGACGTACCATTTGAAACACTATCTGGTTATGACGTACCATTTGAAACACTAGCTGGTTATGATGTACCATTTGACACACTACTATCTGGTTATGACGTACCATTTGAAACACTAGCTGGTTATGACGTACCATTTGAAACACTATCTGGTTATGACGTACCATTTGAAATACTATCTGGTTATGACGTACCATTTGAAACACTATCTGGTTATGACGTACCATTTGAAACACTATCTGGTTATGACGTACCATTTGAAACACTAGCTGGTTATGACATACCATTTGAAACACTAGCTGGTTATGACGTACCATTTGAAACACTACTAGCTGGTTATGACGTACCATTTGAAATACTAGCTGGTTATGACTGAAACACGACTAGCTGGTTATGACGTACCATTTGGTCAGGGCCAGAGCCTCCTTTTCAACCTGGGCGTACCACTGCTCTGTGGGTGTGAGAGACCTGGAGGCATACACTACAGGTGCCGAGACGTCATCGTTTCTCTGTAGCATGACCGCTCCCAATTCGTATGATGAGGCATCTGCCGAAATCTTCAGGTCACGATTGGGATCATACAGCTGGAGAACAGGTGTAGATGAGAGCTCTTGTTTGAGGTTGTCGAATGCCTTTTGCTGTTCATGTCCCCAGACCCACAGGTTCTTCTTAGACAGCAAGTCTCTCAGCGGCTTGTCCTTCTCCGCCAGATTAGGAATGAACTTCCCGAGCTGGTTGACCATGCCCAGGAAGCTCCTGAGCTTAGTCATGTCAGTTGGCTGGTCCATGTGTTGAACCGCTCTTGTTTTGTCCGGGTCTGACCTCACCCCCTCCGCGGAGACAACGTGTCCAAGGAACTTCACCTCGCGCACGCCAAACTCACATTTGTCCATGTTGAGAGTGATTCCGGCCCTTTGCGCCCTCTCCAGGACAACATGCACTCTTGCATCGTGCTCCACTTGAGATGAGCCCCATATGAGGATGTCGTCCATATGGCAGGCGACTCCTTCGAGACCCTCTGTGACGTCTGTCACCATCCGATTCTGGAAATGTTCTGGGGCAGAAGAAATTCCAAATGGTAGTCGATTGAAGTAGTAACGGCCGAATGGGGTGATAAACGTAGTGTAGAGTGCAGACTCCTTCGCCAGAGGAATCTGCCAGAACCCCATATTAGCATCCAGTTTGGTGAAGAGTTGTGCTCCTGCTAGCATGCCGAGGGTTTGGTCAACTGAGGGGAGAATAAACTTCTCTCTGCACACAGCCTCATTCAGAGGGTTAAGTCCACACGCCTTCTTCGGGGCTACGACCATGCCGCAGCACCAGTCTGTAGGTTCCTCGATCCTGGTGATGACCCCCAGCTGCTCCATCCGTTTAAGCTCCGCCTTGACCTTTCCCATCAATGGGAGCGCAACTCGTCGTGGAACACTGAGTGCGAACGGCCTGGCATCAGGCTTGAGCTTGATTGTGTATTCCTTTTGCAACAGACCCAACCCCTCCCAGAGCTTTGGGTAGCTCTCCTTCACTGTGTCTAAGCTTATGCTATCTACTCTAGCTACTAGATTAAGCTTGACAGAGGCTGGTCTACTCAGCAGGGATGTATGGAGGTTTTTGACTATGTAAACATCCTCAGTTACGGTCCTGTCTCCATAGCACAACACTTCCCTCACAGCTCCCTTCACCTCTAGTGGCACCCGTCCGGGCCCAAACAGTGGCTTACATGGACTGATCAGCTTGTGCTCTGAGGCCCTTGTTACACACAGTGTTTTTGTGCTCGTTTTTATACGTTTTTTATACTGTCCCTATTACATAGAAATGCCGTTTTTGCCGGAAACGTTGTGGCCATACTGAAAACGCTAAATTGTGTTTCCGTTTTGGAATAGAGCCTGACTGAACTAGCTTTTCATACACCTGCTCTGGCATGACTGTAACATCTGCCCCTGTGTCGATTTTAAATCTGACCTTGGAGTCTCTGATGCCGATGTCTACAGTCCATGGGTCATCTCCTGCCTCCACACTACCTAAAAATATGCTACTACTGTCCTCTGTGACAGCGTTCACACCACTGGCTGATTTGCATACTTTAGCATAATGGCCCAGTTTACCACAGTTGTGACACACTACATTTTTAGCAGCACACTGTGATATTGGATGAGAAGGTTTACCACATCTGAAACAATATTTATAATCCTCTCCTTTAGGAGGCCATTGCCTTGGTTTAGCCTGGGCATGTGGCTGTCCTTTGTTTACAGCCCAGGGTTTCCCCTTGCTAGCATGCACTGCATCCACATCGATCTTGCTACTACTAGTCATCTCACTCCTTAGGTCAGTCTGTTGTCTCTTAATCTCCTCAGACTGCCTCGCCATGTTAATGGCTTTTGTCAGGGTTAAATCTTTGTCTAAATGCATCCTCTCTGATAGCCCTGTGTCTCTGAGACCAACTACCAATCTGTCCCGTAACAGTTCATTGTGTAAACCAGCGTGTTTACCTGGTTAGCTTCGGGTGAGTTGTTCAGGTTGCTAGCTAGTCTGAAACGTTCAAACCTCCTGCTCCATTTTTCCCACTCTTGTGGTTTGGAAAAGTCAAAAGGTTCTGGAGGGTTTATAGTGAAAGTTGCGGACGGAAGAACTACCACATTTTGCGCAGGTAATGGAGCTCCCGCTGCTTGTGCTTGACCGTCCATTATTCTTCTCCTGCGCCGTCTCCTTGCCATTAGCCGGTTGCTAGTCCGTTAGCTTCGAACAAACACTATGAAATCCCCCGTCGAACTTGGCTCAAAGTAGGTCCACTTCAGACACCATGTTGTGTAATGTGTTCCTATACCTCAATGAGCCAGTCAGACAGTAGGTACCTTTGGTTATAGCTTTTACTGTACGTCCGTGTATCACAATACAACATGCCGTGAGCATACACAATTGCACTCTGAACTCTACTCAAGTCCCGCCCACTCCCTTAGGCTATTGGCTTACACTGAAAGGGATAACCTGTCCCTTGTGAGTCCTTGAATTGATATGGTCATGGACCAGTCGACCAAAAGATTCACAGAACGACAGAGTATTTCAAACAGAGCTTTTATTTCACAGAGAAGAAGAACAGTCACCCTGCACGGGCTCATCCCCTCGCACCAGTAGAAGAAAGAAGTACATCACACTACATGTCATTTATACAGAGGAGGAGGGGAGGGGTGTATGTGTGTATATGTATCTGTGTGTGTAGTATGTGTGTGTGTGGTGTGTGTGCTTGTCTGTGTGTGTGCTTGTTTCAGAAGGGGGGGCTAATGGGTTCCAGATGTAGAGAAGGAGAGACCCCTAGTCTCGAACAACATCCCAACAAATCATGGGCGCGACAGCTGGGTGGGGGAGAGGTGTGCGCGTGTGTACGTGAGTGTGTGTGCGTGTGCGCGTCGGAAGAGGAGGATGTGTGTGTGTGAGGCGCGTGATCAGGATGTACAGGGAGCCCTGTGTGTGGGGTGTGTGTGGAAGGAGACAGCCACGAGGTCAGCAGGTCAGACTGAGAGACACAGAGCAGGGTGCAGCCTGCAGCCTGCACAAGCACAGATATAAGATATTGACATCAAATATTACTAGATCAATGAACTAAAACTATCAATCCCCCTTTTGACATATAAATCCATATGTCAACACAACAGTTCATTGATGGATCTGTACCCGTCGATTGTCAACCATTACATGCATCACATCTAATACCAGACGGGATAACAACACCAGGGCCCTCATTCATCAACGTGTTCTACGCACAGATCTGTGCTTACCCTGTGCGTACGATCATTTCTAAGCAAAGAGTGGGATTCATCAATTTCGATTTGAACTTGACTTCGTGCTTACATCTACGCACAGTTCAGACCTGGCGTACCTAGCGCCCAGTGGTAGAATATATTATTACAACAAGGAAATGAGCTTCTGTGCATAATAACACTGGCACGTTCTGTACGAACCGTAGTTCATTATAGTTCATTGTAAAATAGCAACAGTAGTGTAATTATGGTCAAAACCCTATAAATAGCATTTGGAATAATAGATCTTTCTCTCAGAATGAATGCAGCATGGTTTATATAGCGTTATCGGAATATACGGGGTGTAGGCTACTGACTGACTGCGCTCCGCGTAGCTTGATTGATTGATTGATTGAAACGTTTATTAACAGATTGCAGAATGGGTACAGTACAGTACAGCTCAGTACATACAATTGTTAATTGGGGATGCAGACCAACTTTCGTCTTGTTTACATCAGGGTCCCCCATTTTCAATTCATCATAAATCATAAAGCTCAACTCGTTATTATTCTGCGCAGACCGCAGAAACACGGGAACGTTTTGATTATATTTAAAAGGCTTTACGTTAAACGAAACAAGTGGAACTTCGAAGCTGTAAGCAGAATACAAGTCATATGAATATAGTGTTCTTCCCCCTTTTTACTGTATAAGAAAGAATAGAAAACGCATTGCAATGACACTATAGTGGACAGACTATGTATATGATGGGATTCAAGTTCGCGTTTTTGTTGCTCATAGGCATGCTGTCAGAGTATGATATCTTAATCAAACATTCTAGAACATTTGTCGTCACAGATCATGTCCTAATAGAACATAGGCTATGGCATGGATCGTGATATTGTGTGGACTGTTATTATTACTGTACACCGGTACCACCCATTGTGACAACAGCCTTGTGAGTCCCGCACACAAACATGATGGAATTCAAGTTCATGTATTGAAAGGCAGGCTATCATACATGCAGTAAGATTCATTGTTCTTGTATATGCTCTCGTATTATATTGTTTATATAGGCTACCCAATACTGACATCAAAATAGATTGTAGTATGCCTCTAGAAATCATATGCAGCAGGTAGAAAATTGACGGGAGATCCATCGCGATTTGGAATAAAATTGAGGAGAACTTTAATCCCTGGGGTATTAATCAAACAACACGGGAAAAGGCAGTCATATTCCAGCGCGGTCTTTATTAGCCGACAACAAAATAGATGCATCTAAAAATCATATAGCCAATCGAACACAACTAATAAAGGCATTCATATTACAGCACGATTATAATGACACACAACCAACGCCAAACAGTGGTCAACGAACGGTCTTTATTAGTATTTTGAGCTGTCCAGGCAGAATTGCAGCAATGGTCTTAGGGAGCCGTTGATATCTGACATCACCGTTTCGAGTCCGCCTTTTATTTATCCCACAATACGCGATAGTGTCTTCTTGGTTCGACAGCAGTGAACAATCTTCGTGGAGTTTCTCAGGGTTCCGCTCGGGTCCGTCCATTATTTCACATCCCATGGGGGGTGTTTCCTCATTTTCATGACCATATATGGATAATCATGCACGAGCATTGACGGTAGAACAAAGTGGTATTCATCAACACGGAGGACCATAGAGCCTGCGTACGCACGTGTGATGAATGCCGACTTCCCTGTGCGTACGCTAGTTCTACATTCCGTGCTTACGTGTGGAAGTAGGTCAAGTTCTACGTCCACGTTGATGAATGAGGGCCCAGGAGAGGAGAGAGAGAGATAGAGGGAGGGGGGGGGGAGCGGGAGAGAGAGAGAGAAGAAAGAGAGAAACACAGATTTTGTAACTTTCTCAGACGATACACGTAACCCCTGTGGGACCCCCCTTACTTAGGCACACGCAACGTCCATCAGGGCGCTACCTTCCCTCTGTTACAGTACACCGCCCACCTGGGTCGGCCCCGTCTTCTAGAGGGCAAGGGCCCCTTCCTGAGTTGGTCCCCGTCCCAGGGTGCGGCCCCCTAGACAAACGTGTCTCCTCTGGTCTGCTGCCTCCTCGTGTCTCTGGACTGTCCTCTCCACCTCTCCTCAGCTGGCCCACCGTCACTCCAGCTCAGCTCAGTGTCTCTCCTGCTGCCGTTTCTCCCGTTCTCGTCGTGGATGATCTGCCTGTCGTAGATGATCTGCGGTGCCTGGCTGCTGTCGATCTCTGGTCTCTGCTGCTCAGCTGCCATCTCCTCCGGTCTGCCTCTCTTCATCCTGGCCTGTCCTCCGTCTCCTCCTGCCTGTCACCGTCGAGGGTCGTCTGGCGGTCTCGTCACGGACGTCTGAGGGGCTGCTGGTATCTCACCCCTGGTTCAGACGCGCTGCAGACAGCTGGTGTGAATGTCTGGATCTTCTGCATCGTCTTCTCCTCCGTGTCTCCATTCCTCGTTCCGTCCTTGGTTGCGGCTGGCCCACATCAATTCTCACTTTGGAACCTCCATTTGAAAGGGATAACCTGTCCCTCGTGAGTCCTTGAATTGATATGGTCGTGGACCAGTCGACCAAAAGATTCGCAGAACGACAGAGTATTTCAAACAGAGCTTTTATTTCACAGAGAAGAAGAACAGTCACCCCGCACGGGCTCATCCCCTCGCACCAGTAGAAGAAAGAAGTACATCACACTACATGTCATTTATACAGAGGAGGAGGGGAGGGGTGTATGTGTGTATATGTATCTGTGTGTGTAGTATGTGTGTGTGTGGTGTGTGTGCTTGTCTGTGTGTGTGCTTGTTTCAGAAGGGGGGGCTAATGGGTTCCAGATGTAGAGAAGGAGAGACCCCTAGTCTCGAACAACATCCCAACAAATCATGGGCGCGACAGCTGGGTGGGGGAGAGGTGTGTGCGTGTGTACGTGAGTGTGTGTGCGTGTGCGCGTCGGAAGAGGAGGATGTGTGTGTGTGAGGCGCGTGATCAGGATGTACAGGGAGCCCTGTGTGTGGGGTGTGTGTGGAAGGAGACAGCCACGAGGTCAGCAGGTCAGACTGAGAGACACAGAGCAGGGTGCAGCCTGCAGCCTGCACAAGCACAGATATAAGATATTGACATCAAATATTACTAGATCAATGAACTAAAACTATCAACACCACAGTCACTCCAGACAGCCGACTGCCTCTTCTTTATCCGAAAGAAAAAAAGGCAGACAACGTCCGCCTCCCTCACAGGACGGCGTTGCAAGAGATACAGTGGCGTCGGCAGCGAAGCCCCGTTTATGCAGGCCGCCTTAAGCTCGGGGATAAAAAACATGCAAGCTCGCATCCCTCGCGCCGGGAGGCCAACCCACTTTCTTCTTGAAAGGCGGGGGCCAACGTCCAGTGCGGATGGCAGTGGGCATCCCTCCTCAGAGGCGGGGACTTGAACCCAGACTCGGAATCGGGGCTCCCAGGAAGACAAAGCCTCTGTCTTCGTGGGGCGTCAAACAAGAACTCCCGTCCCCTCCATGCAATCCCAATTGTCCATAGGACGTTACCGGCTAACGGCTAGCTACAAGCTAACGGTCAGGCTACAGGCTGGCCCTAGGCCAACGGTTTAGCTACCGGCTAATGGTTAGCTACAGGCTAACAGCCAGTTACTGTATCTCGGACGTGATGGAGAGGTAACGGAGGAATCCTCGCCTGGAGCTGGCTGTTCTGCAGGGCCATATGCCTGAGCAGCCGACCCTGCACAACTGACACATCTGTTTAGACCGTCCGCCCCCGCCGCTCACCGCCAATTGACGTGATCGAGCAGAGGCGGAGAGCCCGTGTTGCAAGACACCATCCACCCAGAGAGACCGTCGGCCAGCCGACTGCCTCTCGCGACAATAGTATCCAGCTGCACAGCCGGAGAGCAACGCTGGCGGGGGAACTGCCCAGCGATGCACACTCTCCTCCGGCGCCGCCGAGGCTCACCTGCCTGCCACAAACGTGGAGCAGGCAAGCCCCACTACGCCCCGAGGAAGCCCGAATGTGAAGCGCCGGTGGAGGTCAGAATAATTCTCTAGACTCTCCGGTGGTGACGACATTATCCTTTCTTTTTCCCGTAATTTAGTGAGAGAGGGAAAAACAAAAGACAATGCCAACACAGCTCCTATAACTAAACTAACTACTTTAAAGCACTGAACTTGAAGAGGTGCTATACACGGACTTCACGGTGGTGAAAGTAGGGAAGGAGCTGGTAGTATGGCCATGGCCCCGCTTATGTGTGAGCGGATGTGGGCGTGGCCAGGCAGGTGAGGAGGTGCATGTGGTTGAAAGTTTTCATGATAGCATATGATTAAAGGGACAGTTCCAATAGAGCAGAGCGCAAAGCTATACGAAATATAACGTCTGTTGTGTATTGGATGTATTAGTTCATTCCAAAGTGTGTGCAAGTATGGTGAGTGTTTTGGCAATCATGCGTATGTGTCATTGATTGTGCACATGTGAGTGTGTGTTAATTGGAGGGAAATATTATAATTAGGCTGAGGGGCCTCAATGTGTTTGTAGACACATGCACATGTTCATAAAGGAATGTAAGGTGTGCACATGTTCATAAAGGAATGTAAGGTGTGTGTCTGTCTGTCTGTCTGTCTGTCTGTCTGTGGTTCATTTACATTTAGTCATTTAGCTTACGCTTTTATCCAAATCATCAGGAAGGGCCCAACTCTATTAGCTGAGTAACAATGTTCATCAAAGTGTTGAGTGCTACAGTGCAGGTTAGTATATTAGGACAAGTGCATGACAGTAAGGTTAGTTAGGGATCCTTCTGACGTTGCTCAGACACGGTCACAGCTGCATTCTTGACTGTGATGGAAAGGTCGGTCAGGGGGAAGGATTTGGCCGGCAGGTGGAGCAATTCTGTTTTGCTTAGGTTCAGTTTGAGGTGGTTGGTCGTCATCCAGGAGGAGATGTCGGTTCATCCAGAGGAAGTTATTACAACAGAGCAAGGAGGAAACCTCCAGTGAGCTGCTATTGTTCAACCCTTTTAATACACTGGAGGAAGAGAATAAAACACCATCACTCACCGTTCATACCTTTCCTCTTTCTCCACTCTCTTCGCATTCACTCTCTTTCTGTTAATATCATTTTAATCCCCCCTTCTCTCTGTAACTTTTGGGGAGTGTCTTGTTGTCCCACTCAAATTGAGAAGAGGTAAATTCGTCCATCTAAAAAATATATAGCTAATATGAAAGACAACCCCCTCCCTAAAAGACGGAAAAAAACTGTAACTATTAACCCTTTCACTGCCACACTACCAAACGGTTAACCCTTTCACTGCAACAATACACAGAAGGTTAACCCTTTCACTGCCACACAACAGCCGGTTAACCCTTTCACTGCCACACGACAGAAGGTTAACCCTTTACTATCACACAACCGACGGTCGCCTTCTGTCGTGTGGCAGTGAAAGAAAGGGTTAACCAATACTTTCAGACACCCCTGGCCTACAGGACCATACCATCTCAACCTTGCAGTGCGTCTCATAAAAGTAAGTGTTAACTTTTCCTGGGGGAGGACCCCGCTTAAAGTGTGCCACCCAATGTTGAAACCAAACCTGTGCCCTAAGTGTATTTCTGTATATCAATGTCTCTCTCAAGCCCCCACACACTCTCAATTTAACTCCCTTTCTCTCTCTCTCTCTCTCTCTCTCTCGCTCTCTCTCTCTCTGACTCATATTTTTTGTAATGCTCTACTGACCTCTACTGGATGACACGTAACATATCACGATATCAAATCTTCACACTTGATTCACGCTTCAAAACGTCACTGTCCATCATCACCTGGACAGTGTTGCAATGCAGTCAGAGTTTGGCGATACTAGTAATAATAATAATAACTTCATTTTATATAGTGCCTTTTAGAAGACCCAAGGTCGCTTTACATAGGGGGGGGATGACAAATTAACAAACATAGTGGACAGACAGTACTGTCAGTACAGTACTGTCTCTACCTAATACATGGGTATGAAATCAACTATAGGCCTCCCGCCTGCTACTGACTGATCAATTGATAGGCCACACTAGTGACTGATAGACGCACGCAATGACCAATGATGAGCGATGCAAAAATCATCATTAACTAGATGCACCTGAGAGGACATGTCGTCGGGTATTTAACTCCAGAATCGCTGCTGCATGTGAGCTTCAGTTGGGGGGTTTCAGCTGCATGTCAAGTCCACAATGCCGACAAATAACGTTCCAGAGGAGCGCCTCTCCAAGTTCAAAAACAAGGGTAAAGACCCAGCGGTGAGTTGTGTTGCGATTAGAGTAAATCGGCACATTTGTTCTTCGCCTTTGGAAATGCCTCGTTAAACACTTGCCTAACTTTACTCCAATGCAGAAACTTCGCGATAAAAGAATTACGGAGTGCGTGGAACTACGCAAGGCGCATAAGGATGAGAATTTCCTGAAGAGAAGACATATTACGTTATCGTCTCTCCCGGATGAGGACGCTCTTTCACCTGATGATAAAAGGGTAAAGGAAGGCATGATGATGATGATGATGATGTGCTTCGTATTCTAGTACTTCGCCTAAACTGTAAGGCCGGACGGCCACAAGTTCAACCAATGTTGTTTGTTTACAGGGGACCCCGTTTACTATTGAGGACATAATCAAAGATGTGAACAGCGACTGCAAGGATGCGCAAACTCGAGGTTGTCAGGCAGCCAGGTAAGATGCTCATGCAGTCACGAGTACAGTAGGAACGATCACCTTTCCACTGAGACGGGAGGTGGCACTACAAAAAAGCTACGAAGCAGAGTGGCTACTCTATAAATTATTTATCCATATTTGGGCACACAACACACACTAAAATGTTTTGGCAGTTGGGTGCTGCAGTCTATTCACCTTAAAGTGTGCCTAACCCAGTTTAGCATAGTAGGTATGGCATTTGGAACCTTAATTAATTGTAGAATCAAAATATATAGATTCGTTTTACATGTAAGCCATGCATCAAGAGCTCAATTAATCCAGTAAAGTAGGCCTAGTCATTTGCATCACTAATTGAGCATTTAAAGGGGAACTATCTTACTTTCTTTCACCATTTGGGCAATTTTACACAATTCGGTCTATGGAACACACCTGTAAGGTTTTTTCCAAAAAATTCATTGTTTCGTATTTCAGTAAATGCCTATTTTTGACCAGTGTTACTTAACAAAGTGCCTAACCAAGTTCAGCAAATTTCATAGTATTCTCATGAGGATCTTTGCCATACAACAGGGCTATTCAACTAAATTGTTCAGGGGGCCACATTGTCAGAAACCCAAGGGGCCAGGGGCCGGACTGCCACGGCGCCTCCCCGTGCTATGAATATATGTACACTTGACACAACACGCAACTACATTTTCACAACTTTTATTTAACTACATTGCAAAAGTAGTATACTTTAAAAAAAAAACATGCTTCATTTATGTGCCACATCTGCAACATCTCCTGCAAAAAGTGCTTCATTTATGACTGCAACAACTGCAACATCTCCTCTTCAACATTTCAATATAAAAATAAAAAACAAAGTGCATGATGTGCATCTGAACATTCTAACATCAACACTTGAACAAAAACACTTATAGTGCAGCTGAGCTTATGAAAAAGTGCTTCATGTCTGTGCAACAACAGCAAATCACAGCATATTATTAGCACTTATTGTCCACTCTTAACTCTCAAACATCAGGGGGGGTGGGGGCAGACAGGCCTAGCCTACATACACACATCTAATGAGAGAGATTGCACTTCTTTGACTGGGCAATGGCAGAGAGAGGGTTCATAGGAAGTGAGGGCTACCCGCAAACGGTGATGCAAATGCTCATTGTCAAGGAGGCACGGTTGCTTTTTTTAATGGCATTCATGTGAGAGAAACTGGATTCACAGGTGTATTGTTGAGCCAAACATTGTTAGCACAGATATTGCCAGCATTTTTATTTTGGGGAATGTGTTGACATGAATACACTTTATCCAAAATGTTGTGGTGGATTCATTCTCAAGTGCCTGCTTCAGAGCAGATGATGCTTGCATGTCTTTCAAGTTGCAGGAGACCTTCATCAATGTGAAGTGATGCAAGGAACTCTTGTCCTTTTGTGGAAATAGCAGCTACATTGGCAAATGGGTTGCTCACAAAATGCATCAATTCTCTGGGCATGTCAAATTCATCAAATAGACTTGCAAAGTTTTCCCTCAATTTATCAATGAAATCTGTCATTAATTGATCAACTTTTGGCTCAATTGTGCGTGTGAACGTTGACATAAAAAGAAAGTAAAAAGAAAAAATATTAAAAGAGAATATGATTTTTATTTTTATTATCATGTAATCTTTTGCGGGCCGCCAGTTGAATAGCCCTGCCATACAATATTGTGCAATGTCACGGCTCATTTGCCACAGTTATCATTTAATAATTCGAAATCTATTACAATTACTTGCCGTGCACCGACGTCTGCAATCGTTATTGGCACCCATTGAGTTAAGAGGCAAATATTTTCCACAGGCACTGTGTAAGAGGGGGGGGGGGGTAGTATAGAACCACTAGTGTGTTTAGAATGTAGTCTAGAACAGTGTTCTGAAGGACTGGTACAGACTCAGAGCCCCTCCCCCACCAGCCACCCATAATGTGACATAACTTAAGGCATAAAAGAAAATATTGCTTGTTTCCTGTTGGTTGTCAGTTAAGGCCATGGGTAGGTAGGGAATTTATTTTATATTTTTTATTCTTTTCCACGGTGACTATGGATAGGGAGTTTCTTTATTTAATTAAAATGTTCACAACAACATGGATGCATGTTTAATATCCATAATACTAAAGGTTTGACCAAGATTTTTATGAAACTTTATTGTAAAAGAAACTTTTTTTTAAAAACTCATAAAATAAATTGGGTCGCAGCTAAATCGGCAGTCGGTCGGCAACCGGAAACAAACTAATTTTTCTTTTAGGCCTAATGGTACTAAAAAAAACTGAGCGCCCTCCAACCTAATAAGGCCACTGGCCATGACAATATCCCCTCCAAATTCCTCAGACTACGCAGCCGCCATCACCCCAGTCATCACACGCATAATAAACCTCTCCATAAAACAGGGACACATACCCAAAGACTTCACAATTGCAAGAGTAACCCCTCTGCACAAAAAGGGCAGCAAATTAGACCCAGACAACTACTGCCCTGTTTCTATTCTTACCTCAATCTCGAAAGTCATGTAAAAAAAGAGTATACGAACGGGTCGAAAAGTACCTTGCGGGAAAAAAATCTAATCTTCGATTTCCAATCTGGCTTCAGAACATCCCACTCCACTGACTCATGCCTTCTCCATTTGAACGGCCACATCAAACAAGAGGTGGAAGTGGGCAAATACTGCAGCATGGTCATGCTGGACCTGCAAAAGGCCTTCGACACTGTCAATCACTCCATTCTTATTGACAAGCTAAAAGCAATTGGTTTTGATAGTCTAATCAGTGAGCTAGATGCACTCCTACCTGGAGGGGAGAGAACAGATGGTGGAGGTAAACGGTACCCTATCCCCCCCCTCTCCCAGTGAGCTGTGGTGTTTCACAAGGAAGCATACTAGGACCGCTACTGTTCCTAATTTATGCAAATGACATGTCGTCAACTTGTGACTGCAACTTGTTCCTGTTCGCGGATGACTCAGCCCTGCTGGTCTCTGACAAGAACAAGTTACAGGTTGAAAAACCCCTCGGCTCTGAACTAGGCAAAATCTGCACCTGGCTCGCTGACGACAAACTATTACACCTGGGTAAAACTGAGTCCATTCTCTTCGGTTCAAATAACAAACTCAGCAAGGCCGACGGCTTCTCAGTTACAGTGGGTGACAATATTGTCACAAGGAAAGATGAAATTGCATACCTAGGTTCCATCCTAGAGGCTAATCTTTCCTGTGACAAAATGGCATCCAATGTAATAAAAAAAAAACTAGATTCTTGTACCGGATCCCCTCTCTGGTAAACAAGAATACCCTGAAGACTGGCAGGAGCACTCATTCAAGGGTACTACGACTATGCTTGCACCTCAAAGGCGCTAACAAAATTACAAACATCACAAAACAAACTGGTCAGACTACTGCTTGACCTTACTCCTAGAACCCACCTCACCCCTGCCCACTTTGACAACCTAGGATGGCTTAGAGTAGACGACAGTACAGAAACTTGCAATGGTCCTAGTCTACAAGATACACTACACGACTAAGGTACCCATGTACATGTCAAAATACTTCCCAAAGGTCAGTCAATACCACGACCACAACACCAGAGGGAGCTCCACAAATCATGTTAAACCCAGATTCGGCTCAAACAAGGGACTAAACGCGTTTCGCAATTATGCCACATCAATGTGAAACGCCCTACCCACAGCTGTAAAGGAATGTGAATCACTACCCACTTTTAAAACTACTCAAGGGGGCGCCCCAGTGGCGAACCACATAGCGCGCTCAGCCGCGACACGGCCGACCCGGGTTCGACTCCCGAACCCGTCGTTATTTGCCGATGTCTTCCCCCCCCACTCTGTCTCGCATTCCTCATCTGTCTCTCCCTACTGGACTGTCCAGTAGAAATAAAGCGATAAAACGCCAAAAAAAACCTGCAATTCGAAACTGGCCCCTGTAAATGTCCTAACCCAATAATACACGAGACCCTCTTCTTGGAACAAGTAAGGTTTCGTCGATAATCCAATGTACAGTTACCCCGATCAATGTCATAAATGTATAGATGTAGCAGTACTGTATCTGTATGTCATAAGTTATGATAAATTGAAAATGGGGGACCCTGATGTAAACAATACTAAAGTCTTTCTCTGGTCTGCATACCCTTAACAATTGTGTGTATTGAGCTGTACTGGATTAGCCACTAGGTCAAACACCAGAGGGGATTGTGAGGTCTATTTTAGAAAGACCGCCTTCAGCTAAATGTTCTATCGATAAAGGGAAGTGGAACATGGAACAGCCTTCCAGTCCCCTTAAGGGAATGTACCACCCTGTCCACCTTTAGGGGCCAACTCAGGAAATGGCTGTTAGACAGCCAAATATGCACTCATTAGGGATGTTAGTGTGGTCATGTCAGTTTTTATGAATGAACGTTTTATAGTCCGTTTTGTGTTTTTATGTTAAGACTACGGGTGGAAATTAGCCCTGTGCTATTCCCGGCATATTTACGTCATCATGCTGTGATGTTATGCATACACATGTAAATGATGTTCATTAATTTGCTTTGTCCTTAATAAACAAATCTTAATCTTAATCTTACTGTATTGTACCATTCTGCATCTGTTAATAAAATCAAAACTATCTCTTGAAATGGAAACCTCTTAAAAATCCAAATGCAGGGAGCTCCAGTAGCTCACCGCGTACCTCGAGCGCTATTTCGGCGCCGGGGACAACCGTGCTCGTCACGGATCTGGGGTTTAGCGAGTTCGAATCCCGGACTGCATCCGTGCCTTTCCCAGAGTGTCTTCCCCCCCATCTGTACCCCTTCAGCCTGTTTCTGTCGGTCATTCTTGACCAGAGTAAATGCGATAAACGCAAAAAAGAGCCAGCGGAATGGCCAAAGTTTAAAAAAAAAAAGAAATCCAAATGCAAGTATCCTTGTAATTCTAAGTAAGCCATGTCTGTCTTCAGGAAGCTGCTGTCTCAGGAGCGTAGCCCTCCTCTGAAGGAGGTGGTGGACGCCGGCCTGCTGTCGCGCTTTGTGGAGTTCCTAGGCAGGGACGATGAGCCCACCCTGCAGTTTGAGGCAGCCTGGGCGCTCACCAACATCGCTTCAGGAACCTCCTGGCACACCCAACAGGTTTCCTTCCCTTTTCACCCACGGCGCCGTGGACTATGCACGGCAAAGTGACCTCACTCGAGAATGACCCGGCAGGGATGTTTTGTGGGACTCATGCGCAGCAGTGATTTTCTCCTGCTCTGGCACAAGTGTGGCGAGCGGTCAGACTTAAGTGACACCTTGAGCTGCATCTCCCTAAAGATGCAAGATATTAATATAAAAGTTGCACCCAGCTTCTAAAAAAACAGTGGTGCCTGAAATCCGGCTTCAATCAGACTGTTCCACTGGAAATTAACTGTTCCCTGCTTCAGGAAATGTATTGTTTAATGGCTTCTTGGAATAAACATTTATCAAGTTTCATGGAACTGGCAAAAAATATCACCAGCACAGAAGGAATTTGGCTTCACCCATCCTGAAATGTACATTTGTCTAGATATAATAAATAATTGTAATTATGTGCTATTTTGTTTAAAATCTTAGATTTCAAGTGAAATGACTTTATCTATAGGTGGTGGAGCATGGAGCAGTACCAGCTTTCATCTCCTTGCTGGCATCTCCTTTGCTGCACATCAGTGAACAGGCTGTCTGGGCCCTGGGGAACATAGCAGGTAACTCTGCTCCATGCTAACAAATGTGAATTTGGGAGAGAAACCATGAGGGATGAAATGCACTTCTCTTGTGGTTTATAAAAAAAAAATGTTATGATCACACTTCATCCCTTGGAACAATTTAAAATCAAGTTTGAAAAAAGAAATTACAGCTATAACTCATCATATGGGTGTTTGTACTATGAACTTGTGACTGCATTTTCAAACCTCATTAGGTGATGGTCCGGCTTACAGAGACGCTCTGATCGACTGCAATGTCATCTCTGCCTTACTGGCACGCATCACCCCAGAGACGCCTGTAAGTATAGAGTTGGTATGTAGATCTGTGATTTCCCCAGGAGTTCTTGCACAATGAATGTATACCATCAGTTGAGTTCATTCATTCTTATAGGGGTGGTACAACCCTGCCTGTAGTAAATTAACTATTTGAGCTTAGCACTGAAGGGAGCACCTCTGACCTAGGCTGTATTGATGGAACTACATCGTGCCAAAGACAGGACGGCATATACAGACTGCTAAGTGGACCATTGTTCTTAAAAGCACACTAGAAGTTGTGTGGTGTCTTGAGTTTTCTCTTCTCTTGCTGTTATGTTTGTCGACCTTGGGCAGCAGTTGTGTGCATGTATCCCTTCCCTACTTCCCCTCGTGGAATGCACCCGATTGGATAAACATGCTGGTTTGTGGTTCTCTGCTCCCATTTTCAAAAGGAACCTAAAATATGTGTTGGACAACATTTTTAGTGGAAAGTTTTTATTTACATTTAGACTTATCCAAAGTAACAGGTCAACAACTTTCAACTAAGTAACCATGTTAGTCAAACGGTTAACTTTGGTGCTGCAGTGTATAGACATAGTATTATACCGTAATTCCTCTAATAGTAACCGGGTCTCAAATACAAGCCGGGTCTCTATTAATGGCCGGGTGCGCTCTTGAGCTAAGCAATTATAAGCCGGCCTCCTAATACAAGCCGGGTTACTAATATACTGAGCTGCATACTGAGCTAGTTACTTGATTTCACTTTGAAAACGTTGAAATGACCAGTGACCACCTGTAATTGCACTGTTTACTATTTCATACAGTACTTGGTTTCAATAAATGAACCCAGTACATTTGACTGGGTTCAAACTGACACAAAATGTTGATTTATTCATTATGATCCGTTTGAAAATTTGAAATATAGGCCTCCCTCTTATACAGGCCTCCTCCTAATACAAGCCTGGTACCCGCTACAGTTGAAACAAATACAAGCCGGGGTTACTATTAGAGGAATTACGGTAGATGTATTGGCATATGAAGTAATATAGGCAAGGTAGATTACTTGTAGCAAAAGTGCATGATGGTAAAAGATGAAATTAAGAAATAAAACTAACTATTTCAGATATTTAAGTTTATGATGTAGCTGGATCTTGATTTTTGACCAGGTGGCTCAAAAATGACAGCAAACTTAAAATACCTGTTCAGTAACTGATGGACATGCTTGTAAGGTAGAGAAGATGCATTTTTGTTTTCCTGTGTATTGATTTCATGAGCTTTGTGAGAACTCTGCAGGCAGAGGCTGTTTGAACACGGGCCTCGTGAGACGGTGGAAAAGGTTCAACTCAATTGCTTGTTTACCAGTGAAGCTTGAGTCGGCATAGCGCTGGTGATATTGGTGGCAATATTTAAATCATGACATTTCAAGTGCAGAATGTATCAAAGGGATGGCAAAACATGTTAAGTACTTTTCTTTTAGTTTATTTGGACGGGACAATGTAAAATGAATGAACGAGGTCAACATGAATCACCTGGAACATGGTAAAAGTGTAAATTGCCGGATTTAGCACAAGGCTAATTTCCATCCGTTGTCCCCAACATAAAGATGGGATATATAAAATGTACATAAGTGACAGAAGTACTCAATGATGCATAAGTAGCAGCAATGCACTCGGAAATACATGGCAGCAAATTCACTGCATAAGTAGCAGCAATGCACAAATGCTAGAGATGTATCACCTGTGGTCACATGACTTGTCTTCAGCCATTGTTTGAGTTGACCTCTAAAAGTAGCAAGGGTGGGGCTTTCCCTTCGGGAAGCGGCGAGACTGTTCCACATTTGGCTGCCTTTTATAGACTGATGTCATTCATGGAGACTAACCACAAATTTGATTCCCATACTGAACTCTCAAACTTATTGTGTAGCTCAACTACATTATACCAACATGATGAGCTCTCTGGAGATCTGTCAGCCAGTTGACCTTTTAATGTTCCTTCCATCCAGGTGGGCTACCTGCGTAACCTGACGTGGACCCTGTCTAACCTCTGCCGGAACAAGAACCCATTCCCACCCCTGTCTGCAGTCGAGCAAGTAAGGCTACTTTAGGCCATGGGTCAGAATTTCCCAACCTGGGTTGTGGAAGGGTCCATTTTCATTATGTGAAAATGTTTAATACACATTTGCGTTTGTGAAATTAGGTTTAAAAGCTTCAGCTTCCTCCAGTTGTCAAAGGAAAATCTTGTGTTGAAATTCCATACTACATGTGTGCACACCTGTTGGTGATATGTAAGCATGCCTTTGATTATAGGGATTGCAAGCCAAAGAAAGTTGTACCAATTTCTATGGATATAATTAATGTACTAAAGGCCTTGGAAGTGCTCCATAATGCCAGCCTGTTGACTTTTTTTATGAAATCCTGCCAACAATTCAAAGACTAGTTGTACTGGGCAGCTCTGGTCAAAAGTCTTCGGCACACCAGTTTAGCTACAATACTGCAACATTTTATTTACCGAAGTTATGAATTTGTTAAATCTTGCAAGTCTCTCATAATGAAGGTAATGGTAGTGCAATCTCTTGTCTGGCAGGTTCTCCCCTCTCTGGTGCAGCTGCTCCACCTCAACGATAAGGAAGTCCTGTCTGATGCATGCTGGGCCATCTCCTACCTCACTGATGGCTCCAATGACCGCATTGACATCGTAGTGAAAACTGGCATCGTCCCTCGACTGGTGGAACTCATGGGTTTTGAAGAGCTCAGTGTAGTGGTAATGTTTCTCCAGATTACTTAATCTCACAGGTGTCATCTAGATTGAAGTTTCATATGGTCGAGTGGATTTGTCCCAATAAGGGCAATGCAACTTGCTTACAGAAGCTGTCTGTAATGAGTTGACAGGATTTTAGGTGAAAAGATCTAGACAACATTGATGCAAAAAGTCACTGGTCCCAGCAGTTCACTTCTGAATTTGTAATGTAAAGTTTTTTTTCTTCCTAAATGTTCACAGAAAGGTTTATGGCAATGACATCAGGTTTGTTCTCCCCGTGAGATATCCCAAAAATCATGCAAAAAATAAAAATCACGCTGGAAGTCGGATCATTGACAGGCACTACGTGAGCTAGGAAGTGTAGTTTTATGAATTTCAAAAGCCCTGCGTCTCCTCTCCTGATAAGACTACAAACGGAATCGCAACGCTTCCTCGTGTCTTCATCAGGTTTCTCTCTGGATGCACCGAAATATTTATACACTTATTTCGATGACACTTAAAAATCATTGGTAAACAAACTTAGTGCTGAAAATATACACTTTGACTGCTGTTTTGATAGGGTTAGGATCTTTACTCTTGGCTACGTTTGAAAAAGAAACTCCATTCTGTATTGATTGATTTATGGCGTGATAGGGCTGTCGGGGTTAAAGTGGCCCGACCTTTTGCTCAATTGCCACTTTGAACCATAGGTTGAGCTAGGGTGACCAAACGTCCTCTTTTCACGCCCTGTCCGGGAGGGTTTTATAAATTCATGAATGTCCGGGTTTCATTGTTGTTCAGTTTCATGGCACTTTGCGAGCGTCTGAAGGCTCAACATATAAATAACAGAATTAAAGTGTTATTTGTTGCCGTTCGAATGCCACGTGACTCAACAAAATCCCTGCGTCGGTTCTCGAGTTGCATGCCGATATGTCATGCGTGCCTTTTACGTGCATGCGTCAGATTATCACCCCGGGCTCCCGAAGTCAATCATCCGCCAATTGCGAAAATGATTGGTCAGCGTTGTAACTTGTAGCCAACAATGAGTAGCTTTCCAGTGATGACCCACGTGGGTGTGTGCGAATCAGGGATCTACAGTAGGTGGAAATTTACAAGCAAAGACTGGAAGTGATACAAATTCCGACTGAATTTACTTGGATGAGGAAATGGGGGAGTTTTTTTTCTTGGCACAGTTTACCTGGATGTCTCTAGAAGACAAATTTCTGAACTGATTTGTATCAAATTTGGACCTGTACTACATACGACTTCAGGCTATGGATTTGCGGTGTGCTCCAGCTTATACAAAATATTATTTTCAAATATTGCAATTACTACACAAACGTGAGTACTCTAAGTTCAGCCCCATGTTACTCATTAGCACTAAAAATGATTTTTCTTTGAGAAACTTCAGAATGTTCTTTCAAAAGAGATCAGGCGTATGCATGTCCTATAAGTATAAAGATAAGCTTTGCAAAAAGTGTATGCAGTCTTCAAGTAAAAAAAAAAATCCACTTCTGTTCCCATATGTGGTTAAATTTGGGATATTGCAACCACTACAGAAATGTGTTAAAGTTCAGATCTATTTCATTAGCACTAAAAGGATTTTCCTTTTTTGCATTAGTAACTTCAGAATGGTATCTTTAAAAGAGACCAGGCTTATGCATGTGCTATAGGGAGGTGTAGTCTGACGTCACTTTGGACCGCCCGCGCGGTCCACCCGTTTAGGGATTTATCATTGGGAAAATGTATTTCAGCTATTGTAATAATTCTGCCTCATGAACATTGGCAAGCTTTCCATTTTTGCACAAAATGAGTTCCCTTCTATCACTAACATTATTGTTTAAGCTTTTTTGGTTGAAATAAATGAAACATAATTATTTTACGATTTAATTGTTTCATGTTGAGCTATAGATTGTGGATGAACACACACAGGTACACCATGCCAATGTTCATGCTTTATTTGTTTTAAACGAGACTATTTAATGTGTCCATTGGAAATGCATTGCAATTTCAAGCAAGGTGGACCGGCCAGAAACGACTGACGTAACCACTACACCTCCCTATAAGCTTTGAAAAAAAAGTGTGCAGTCCTCAAGTTCAAGTAAAAAAAAAAGGCACCTTTTTGCATTAGTAACTTCAGAATGTTATCTTTCAAAAGAGACCAGGCTTATGCATGTGCTATAAGCATAATGTATAAAGATAAGCTTCGATTGTGCGAAGTATCGAGGCTGGAACATGTCCTCTTTTTTGGACTAGGTTGAGCCCCTGTTTCAATATAGTGATTGTCAAAGTGAAATGGGTTCATTTGCATCATAACTGGTGCAATATTGGCCCAAACTTACTTTAATACCACAAGTGAGGACTTCTTGCCAGTTCCTGTAGTGATGAGCTGTTGGTGTCTCCCTTACTGCGCCTCCAGACCCCAGCTCTTCGCTCCATAGGGAACATAGTGAGCGGCTCAGACCTGCAGACCCAGATGGCCATCGACGCCGGTGTCCTGTCAGCCCTGCCGCCTCTGATGAGGCACACCAAGGCCAGTGTGCAGAAGGAAGCGGCGTGGGCCGTGTCAAACATCGCTGCAGGGCCCTGTCAGCAGATCCAACAGCTCATCACCTGTGGCCTGCTGCCTCCACTGATTCAGCTGCTCACAAATGTGAGTGTACTGTTTAACTGTCCATGTGTCCTAGTATATATCAAGAGCAATGTCAATACTTCACCTACATGCAAGATGGGTTATTCAGTTTACATTGAAAGGAAATGTGCAGGAGATATAGATGGAAGTCTTATGAATAGGTTGGTATAGTAAGCAGATTCCCATCTCTTGTCTTCCAGGGAGACTTCAAGACCCAGCGTGAGGCGGTGTGGGCAGTGACCAACCTGACCAGTGGGGGCACCGTGGAACAGGTGGTTTTCCTGGTGCAGAACGGAGGCCTGAACGGCCTTGTTAACTTGCTCCAGGTCAAAGATGCAAAAACCATCTTGGTCATACTGGATGCCATCAACAATATCTTCATGGTGAGGAGTCCTTATTTATATACATATTACACCATTGTTATAGCATAGCAAACCAGAACCTACTGAGCTGGGACAATCTTGTCAAATTCAAAGATGCCTGCCTTACCTATAAAATCCTACATGGCTTGGCTCCTCCCCCCCTCTGTACTTTCATAAAACAGAAAGCGTCTGCTGATAAATATACCAGGTCTGTAGTCAGAGGGGACTGTGTAGTCCCAAACAGGAGGTCTGCTTTTAGTCAGACAGCCTTTTCCGTGAGAGCAGCCCACACCTGGAACAGTCTGCCAACACGGCTCAGGGAGTATCAAAGTTAAATCTCATTTAAAACTAACTTAAAATCATGGTTGAGAGATGGTCAAGTGTGCGACCATTTTAACTGAGGGGTTGTACTTTAATGTATTTATTTGTCTGTATTTTACAGTATTGTAACCTATACTGATTCCTACTGTGTTTTAATTATTGTTGTGCTCATGTCACCTGCCCCAGAGACTACAGTTGAAAATTAGCCAACTTGGCTAAACTGGCATATTTACAGTCGAATGTTCCTTAATATGCACTGTCTCTGTATTTTAAACCAATAAATACAAATACAAATACATGCATATTAACTCAATGGACGCCACACAGTTGAGCATAGTTTGTACTTGCCATGCCAAGCTCTAAGAGATGGGAATAAGTGGCGCTGTTTGCAGGGCTATAACTATATTCTATATTATAGCTATGGATACAATACTATGGCCCATTTGACATCGACTATCGTTCAATACGTGTTAAAGAAATAATTTTTTCATCCATATGTAACCGGTCTTATTTGACATGCCCAGAGTGGGAGTTGAACCCCGGTCTCCCGCTCCACGGGCGGCATCACAGACCACTATACCAAGAGGTGAATTCACTTCAAGTTCTTAATGGGTCTGGACGCCTCTGGGGAGTGAGTTTACTTGCAGTACCGCTGCCGTCCAGTCACTTCACAACACTGTCCATCGTGACTGTAGGATAGACACACAATACCTCTGTTACACATACATTCCCGTTTTATACCGTGGTGAATATGAGTAGAGTTTTTAGAGTAATCCTGTCTAATCTCAGAAAACAACGCTATGCAACAATGGGTGCATTTCACTAAATGTTGCCGTTTCTCGCCTGTACATGCTGCTATTTTTAAATCAAATCTATATCTGTATGTTTCATCATGAAATGGTGGGGGGTGTCGTTTTTTGATGCCACCAACGGCATACGTTGTGGACTAACGTTACACGCATTTTGTGATCGAGGTGAAGTCATGGTCGGATCACAGCAGGACTGATATCATATAGCCCTTACCCCCACTAGGATGTACCCCAAAAAGAATATTCCAATTATCTGATTGCGAGTCCCAGTATTGGTGTCTTATCGTCCATAATCCGCCACACATCATGCATCGGGAGCATTACAATGTAGTTGTAATCTTGACTCTTGCGTGTACAAAGTCGCACGCCTGACATATCGGCATGTAACTCGAGAACCACTGAACGGATTTTGTCGAGTGAGGTGGCATTCGAACTCTATATTTTATGAAAAATGCAGACCCGAGCTGCCAGACGCTCTCAAAATGGCGTGACGTGCGCGCAAGTGCAAAACGGGTCCTATAGGACCCGGTAAGAGGTGGACTCTTCTCCCAGTTGTAGTTTTTTTAATCGCATGGGTCACCAGACCTGTCATTTGGGGGAATTTCACCATTGGTCTCACTTCCTCCAGAAACTCATTTTGTAAAATCTGCAAGTGGTCCTAAAACTGACTCCTGTTCTAGGCGGCAGAGAAGCTTGGAGAGTCTGAGAAGTTGTGCCTGCTGGTTGAGGAGTTGGGAGGGCTGGACCGGCTTGAGATGCTACAGAGCCATAAGAACGAGACTGTGTACCTGGCTGCCCAAAGCCTCATCGAGAAGCACTTCTCTACTGTGAGTTGCTACAACCTGCTTCTTTCCACTTATCAATGAAGTATTTATCTTATGGTGCTGGTAGATTTAGCTGTTTTTAATACAAATGTCTTCCAATGCAGTTAATTTCACTTACATGACATGGAACGTCTACATTGAAGCCCTTGCCAAGCAAGTTTACACAATGCTGATTAAGCCTATCGCAGTCATGGGGACTCTGTGTTTCTCGGTATACTAGAGTAGTGTCTGTGTAGACATTCCTGTGCTGGTGCACCAGTGGTGATTTTTACGTCTACCAACAATGTTAGTTTGCCAGACTGGAGCCCAGAGAACAGTAGTGACTGGGTGAACCTAGTTTCAAATAGGTTTATGGGGTGGAAGCTCCAGATTAAGAAGAAAAAAGGCAAACACTGACCACGTACGCTAACTGCCAGTAGGTGGAAACAAAATGTCTGCACTGTAGCTTTAAAATTGTGAATTAGTTTTTTATATTAAAGAATTGTAATTTATTTTGTCCACCCAGGAGACTGATGCTGAGAACCTGAGGCCAGAAACTACAGATGGTAGTCTTGTATTTCAACCTGTGGAAGTGAAGAAGACCTTTGAATTTTAAAAGTCTTTACCCTCATTGGTCTAATTATTCTATGTTTGTTTGCAAATAAAAATGTCTTTCATTATCCATTTGTGGCTCTGAAAATGGTGATTTATGTATGGAGCATTTCAGTAGGTCTGATCCTGAATAATTTGGTGTAATAGTTTTATATATCAAAATATGCGTGAATTTGCATCAGGACGTGTGTGTGTGATGCCTGGGGGATTAATGATCCCACTGGGCCCCCCCTCACCACCTCCACCTAGGCTAGAGCACATGCCTGGTCACCAGGGGTGTAAAGTACTTGAGTAATTTGTTACAATACTTAAGTACTGTTTTTGGGGATTTGTACTTTACTCAAGTATTATTAGGTTTGTATACTTGTACTTTTACTCACTTACTGAGAGAAAAAACATACCTTTTACTCATTTAAAATGCAGACCTTCAAAGTACAATCTTGCAGGTCCAATTTTTAATTAGTATATTTGTTTCTCTGGCCGAATTAACGTTATTAATCCTGCGGCCGCACTTTATTTAAAAACTGGGCCAATCAAATCCTTAATCACCTTAATACAAACAGCCTGAGACACAAACTGGCTGAACAATTATTCATAAACGGTAAGGCTAACATGTTTCTCGGAAACACAACTTCTGTGACAGACCCTGAGATAGAAATTGAGAACTACCCAGTAGTCAGAAATGACAGGAACATGTATGGAGGTGGTGTTTGCATGTACATGCATAAAGACACCAAATTCATTATACTGACCTGAATCACGAGACTCTTGAAACTATGGGTTGAAATTATTTTTGCTAAATCAGTATTAGTCAGCACAATCTACAGAACAGAGTGGCTTTTATGATACACTGGCTGGGTGTTTAGCTGGAGTTGAGGATGTAGAAGCAATTATTATTGGAGACTGGAACACATATGCAACAAATAGATGCACCAGTCTTCAGGTCATTCAGTAGGTTTTGTGATCGGCATGGCTTCAGCCAGCTAATCACCCAACCCACCCGGTTATGTGAATCAACAGACTACCATTGATCTCATTCTGACAAATCCAAGATCTCCAGTAAAGGTTATAGCATGTGGGTTAAGCGATCATTTATGATATTCTGTACCTGCTAAAACAAAAGGCTGGCTGTCGCATCTAGAGACCTCAAAGCCTACTCTAGCGAGGCCTTTAACCTAGAACTGGAGAGCCTGGACTAGTCAGAAGAGCTCAGTGGTACACTGGTTGAAGAAACATGGCTCGGTTTCAAAACTAAATTCTCAACGGTACTAAACGACATGCCCCCCCCCTAAGAACCACCAGGGTAAAACATTTTGCTGAGCCGTGGATGCACTCAGAAATATTGACCGCTATGAAAATCTGAGACAAATGCCCCAAGCCCACATGACTGAACTCAAACTGCAAAGAAACAGACTAAGAAATGACATAAACTGCAAAAAAGAATTTCATCAATGAACTGAGGAACAAAAATAAACCCTGAACTTTGGAAATTACAACTAGGCTGCAGTAAAAAAACAGATTTTCTAACATAAATATAAAGACGGACAACACGCTCATCACAGACCAGCTGGATGTGGCCAATTACTTAAACATTTTCTTCACAAACATAGCCACAACACTGGTAAATAAACTACCCTCCCACTCGGGGCATTTTGGGGTAGAACACATCATAGCCTACTTGTAACTGAGGGGTACAATTCCCTGACTGTATTGATAAGTATGGTATCATTAAACCACTACCGCTTTATGTACTTTAACTACTGGCCATACAGTACACAATATCTAAATATGATGAACACTTTCCCACCATGAAACCAGGTCCACACAAAGGTAATAATCAAATATTTAATATATAGCAAAAGGTACATATAATATTCACCATTACATTTATGATTTGAATGCTCTTGTAAGGCAAATGAGTACTCGTAGGCAAATCAACACTGAATGTCCAATCTCTGGTTACGCAGGAAGCAAGTATACAACCTGGCTCTTAAGGAATTATATCTATGGTCACTTAATGATTATAGCTGGATATACTGTAGGGGTCCTCCCGGTTGTAGGTCGGTAGGGGGGGTAGGAGAGCCGTCGGCAGTATCCCGTCTGGTCAACGATGTCTAGAGAGACTTCACGTACAGAAGACGGTGCAGTAGAATCTTGATCCACAGATGAATACACCTTGGCTCTCTTGTAGGCTGTAGCTGTAGCTCCACAGTGAAGAAGAAGCGAGGCGACCTCAGTCTGGTCTGAGCGCCGTCTCACCTTGACTCCTTTCGGGGTAGATCCAACACTCACCGGTGTTGGCGATTATCCGCTCCACAAATCAAAGTACCAAAGCAAATATATATTCCATGCCGCATAGGGCTCAGCAGTCGTCGGGTAGGTAATCCAATGTACAGGTCCACTCGGTCCTCGCCTAGAACTCCTCGGATGAAAGCACCACGTGTGGTCTGCCCAACCTGGTTAAGACTCTAGATAACACGAGGAAGCGATGGGGGTGCTGCTCACTTTAGAACTCTAACCGCACGATGCACCATACATAATAGACTATTATTACTCAATAGAAATACGGTGCCAAACTCTGGCAATTCAGCTATTAATTCGCACGAGGTCTCACTGCTATTCTAAGGCCAAACAGGCCATACTACACCGCACGCGGTATCGTGGGGTGAGGCTTCACGTTCTGTTACTTAGTTGGGTAGAAGGGTAAAGGACTAAGAGGAATTCTACATTTCTTGCGCCATATTTATATGCACGGTGGACAAATAGTGCCACTCTGCTTTTGGTAGCCGCATTCCTGCGCGGAGCCGGGGCTAGTAAGGGCATGTCTCGTCGGTACCTTTGAACTTGAACGCCAGGGGCTGGTCCCTGGCGCCTGGTCCTTTTGTCCAATAAGAGAATGAACTATTATGGGCTGTAGTAGAATAAAGGGATATTCCGTGTATATGTACAAGGAATATACAAGGGATATCAAACGATATACAAATACTATTCAATATATATCCATAAATAAATATATATATTCGGTTTAATCTGATCCTTCACAACAGCCGCCCCCTAATTAGTCCCACCTAATTAGCTAAACAGAGACAGATTAACCGCACTGTCCACTACTCAATGTCCGCTGTAAGGGTCAGTCAACTCACAAAGTCATAGGGTCATGGTCGTCATCGATAGTATCGGGGAGCCTTGGCAGTTCTATCAGCCTCGCCACGGGTCGGGTGTAAGTCCGTCCTTGGACGAGCACTTCAGCTGCTCGGACCTTTCCATCGGCACCGGTGATCACTTTGCTTACGCGGCCAGCCGGCCACATAGCTCTGGGTAGTGACTGGTCGATAATCATGACGACTGTTCCTTCTGTCAAATTGTCTCTCTCTTTTACCCACTTCTGGCGGGTCTGTAGAGACGGTAGGTAGTGGAGTAGGAAGCTGTTCCAAAACTTGTCAGCCAGTACTTGACTGTACCTCCACATTCTTCGGCCGTTCGCTTCTTCAGGCCTGTACATTGTCTGTGGTAGCGCGGGGTCCAGCCGCCCCATCAAGAGGGTGTTGGGGGTGACTGGGTCGACATCTGCTACATCACTTGAGACGTAACCGAGGGGCTTTGAGTTCAATACTCCCTCGATCTCCGTGAGGACTGTCATTAGGACTTCTTCCGCCACGGTCTGGGCCCCAAGCACGGCGTACAGGGCTGTCTTTATGGAACGTACTTCTCGTTCCCAGGTTCCACCGAAGTGAGGTGCGTTCGGGGGATTAAACTGGAAGTCAATCTGGGATGGAGCGAGGTGGGTCTTAAGTTCTGGGCCCATAGCTTGGAAGCTCTCTCTCAGCTCTCTTTCTCCGCCTTTGAAGTTTGTCCCGTGATCAGACAACAATGTAGACGGTTTTCCTTTCCGTGATGTGAATCTTCGGAAGGCCATAAGGAATGAGTCTGTGCTATTGTTTGGTAGGAGTTCGATATGTATCGCTCTGGTGGTCATGCATTTGAATACAATACCCCACCGCTTCTCGGTTCCTCTTCCTTTCTTTATATACAGCGGGCCAAAACAGTCCATACCGGTGGAGTGAAAGGGCTTGTCGCCAAGTCGGAGGCGACAGGGAGGTAGGTCAGCCATCCGGGGTATACTGGGCTGCGCGCGCCACTTACGGCAGTCTAGACAGGTTCGCTGGAAGCGCCGCACTGCTTCTCTCCCTTGCAGTATCCAATAACGACGTCTGATCTCCGCGAAGACTCTCTCTGCCCCTGCGTGGTGCACATCCTCGTCGTATTTCTTTATGATCAGCTCTGTGACCTTATGTCGGCTGTTCAAGACTATCGGGTACTTAACGTCATCCGGTAGGTCTGGGGCTCTCCGCAGACGACCACCCACTCTGATGAGATTATGGGCGTCGCTCTCGGGGGCTAGGTGGAGCAGTCTGCTGTCTGATGGGACGGGCTTTCCTCCCTGTAGACAGGCTAGCTCATCGGGGAACGAGTCTCTCTGGGCTCGTTGTAGTAAAAGGAGTTCTGCTTCTTCGTAGTCAGCTGCTGAAATGTCAGTTGTGGGCTGAGCCTCTGGGTGGTGCCACAGAAATGTCTTTAGCTGCGCACTCTCTAGGGTGAGGCAATCGTCTAGAACCGGGTCTGTGGGGACGAGTGTGTGTCAACCCACAGAACATAGGTTTCTTGTTCTCTGCCTCCTCTTTACTCGCCTCCTGTGGGGTGGGTGTAGGCCACTCTTCTTCGGGGAGCTTGAGGAACTCTGGCCCGTCACTGTAGAGGTTGTGACGGGTGAGGTCATCCAGGGACATTCCCCGGGTGATGACGTCAGCTGGGTTGTTTGGTGTCCACATACCTCCAGCTGGTTACTTCTGTTAACTCTTGAATCTCGGTGACTCTGACTCCCACGAAGACCTTGTATCTGCACGAATCAGACCGGATCCATGTGAGTACGGTCGTGGAGTCTGACCACAAGATTGTTCTTTGCACCGGGATGGTGAGTTCACGTTGGATTAACGTGGCGAGCTGCGCTCCTGCTAGGGCTGCGCAGAGCTCTAGACGCGGGATAGATTGTTGCTTGCGTGGGGCTATTCTTGAGCGAGCCAGGATGAAAGCAGTATGTATTTCTCCTCCCTCCTCTCGGGCACGCAAGTAAGCCACCGAACCGTAGGCTACTTCGGAGGCGTCGCTGAATACGTGCAGGTCGATCTTGCATGTCTCTGGCCTCACTGTGGGTGGGAAGTAGCTGCGGCGTATATTAACACCTGGGAGTGAGCGGAGTTCCATCTCCCACTCTCTCCATGTGGATGCAAGGTGTTCGGGTATGGGATCGTCCCAGCCCTGGTCTTTGTCCCATAGCGCTCTTACAATCATCTTTGCCCTGGTGGTGTAAGGTAGAATACATCCCAACGGGTCATATTGTCTGGCGAGTGTTCTGTATACACTCCGTCTGGTGGTCGGTATTGCCGTCGACCTTCCCTGCTCCTTGGTCAGGGGTTTGTGTCTATAATGGAGCGAGTCTGTTTTGAAGCGCCAGACTAGTCCTAGTGTCATTTCTTGGGCTTCTCCTGGGATGGTCGCCATCCAGGTGTCGCTGCTCGCGGCCTTGTCCTCGGGGGAGAGGCTGCGCAGTACTTGCGGGTCGCTGCTGGCCCACTGCCTGAGATCAAAGCCGCCTTTGATCAGGGAGGCGCGGAGCTTGAGTAGGAGAGCCTCGGCTTCTTCTGGCGTCGAGACGCTTTGTAAACAGTTGTCCACGTAGAAACTATTTGTCACACTTTGTTGGACCTCTTCATCTGCTGCTGGGTCCTCTGCGACGTGCTTTTGCAGTGCAAACGTAGCACAGCATGGGCTGCATGTGGTTCCGAAAGGGAGGACTTCCCATTGATAGATGGCTGGGTGCTCATCTCCGATCCTCTCTCTCCATAGGAACCGCAGCAGGGGCTTGTCCTCCTCCACTAGTCTCACCTGCAGGAACATCCCTTTGATGTCGCCGCTGATAGCCACCTTGTCCTGGCGGAAGCGTAGTAGCACGCCTAGTAGGGAGGGGCCGAGTGTTGGGCCGGCCAAGAGTTCTTTATTCAGATTTTGTGATCCGATCTGGTAGCTGCAGTTAAACACAATGCGATCCTTGCCGTTGTGGTGGACCTTGTGGTGCGGCACGTACCATGATTCGGTCGTCTGATCGGCCTCTTTAATGTAAATTTTCTTTGTGTCCCGCTGTGATTAATTTGTTAATCTCAGCGCGGTACACAGCTTCTTGAGCGGGGTCTTTGGCTAGGCGCCGCTCTGTGTTCAATAGATACCGCTCCGTCGCCTCTTTTGTAGCGCGAAAGGTGGGCATTCCTTCTCGCCTTAGGAGTGGAGTTGCGTATCTCATCACTCCGTTGACGTTGACTCTCTTTGTCCCGTGCTCGAGGAGGGCTATAGCGTAGATATCTTCCTTAGAACGAATGTCTTTCTTTTCGTTCTTAAAGGGCATTGTCTCTAGTGTCCATAGCCTCTCGACATGCTGCAGGAGTGTGGTGTCTCCTTCTGTCGCTCTGGAGTGGAGGCAGCTAGTGGCTGCTGTTCGGTTAAGAGACTTGGCGAGGGGGCCTTGTAATGTCCATCCTAGGCGGGTCTCGACTGCTGCAGGACAACCTCTGGGTCCTGTATGGACCCGGTCTATCGGGACTATGAGGTCTGCATGGTCGGAGCCTATCAGCAGGGTCGGGGTGGCACCGTCTATGAGCGGGATAGGGAGTTGACGCAGGTGCACATATTTATCCATCAGCTTGGCGATGGGGTAGGTGTACTGCGATAGTCCTATTTCTTGGCTGGTGAAAGCATTAGTAATCCTGTACAGTCTCTCGGGCTGCCCGCTTGCTGCGATAGTGAAGGAGACATTCTCGCCCTTTATCGTCTTTAGATCTCGTCTTATTGTCCGAATAGTCATCTGGTTCTCGCTCCCCCGTAGCCCCAGCTGGGCCGCAGCGGACGCGAGGAGAAGGGTCTTCTCTGACCCATCATCAAGGACGGCGTAAGTGTCCATGATCTTATCTTGGTAACTCAGTGTTACACGGACCACCTTTAAGAGCACTTGGGCGCCGCTGCTGCTAGCGGGGTCAATGTACATAACACTTGCCTTTGTGCTGCTGGATGGTGCAGGCTTTCTTTTGTTACTGTCGTGTAGGACATCTAGATGGGCTCCGTCACACCGACTACACCTCTTCTTTAGGCGGCACTCGGCTGCCATGTGACTGCGCGCACATCGGTAACAGCGCCTGTTGGACTTTATCCAGTGACTCACTTCTTCAGCGGTCATCTTCTTGAACTGGTCACATTGTGACAACCAGTGTTCCTTCTCGCAGTACGGGCACACCATCTTCCACTTCTCTTTCATCGAGGGGGTACTGTGGTTCTTGCTGCTCGGTACTGATTCTGATTGGTGCATGACAGTCACCGATCTTCGGCCATCGTTTACTCTCCTAGGTCCCTCTCTGGAGCTTGGTGTGCTCCGTACGAACGTATCCAGCCGTAGGCTGCTGACTTCTCTCGCCAGGAAGTCGGCTAGGTCTAGGAGGGATGGCTCGGGACCGTTAGGATCACGGTGGTCTCTTTGCCGCCTGAAGCGCTCCTGTCGGGCGGGCGGCAGCTTCTCTAAAATCCTCTCGACGTTCGAGTTTGCGTATAGTTCGTGCATACCCTTTTCTCGTTGCGCCCCCAGCATCCCTACCAGGGATTGTACTTTGATAGACAGGTCGTCTAGTGAGCGATTGTCTGTTGCTGGGGGTAGGCGGTCAATATGCCTTATCTCTTGTATTACATAATCCCATATACGTCCATATCTTTGGTCTAGTGCTGCTAGAGCCGCGGTGTATGGGGTAGTAGAGGTGGCATAGGCCAGCGCTATGTTGTGCGCTCTGGGCACTTTCAGGTGCTTCAATAGGATCGCATACTTGTGGCGTTCATCAGCTACATCCACCATCATTGTCTCTAAGCACATCCGTAGCTCCGTGTACTGTGCTCGGTTCTCATGGGTGAAGTCTGGAAACGTCGGTGTGCCAATGTATGACGCCATGGATGGCTGGCACATCGGTGAGCGTTGGAAGAGAGGCCTCCTGGGCGAGTCTCTTCTTACGCCTCTCGGTGGGCTGGTACTGGCAGGGTACCATGGCCCGCTGGTCCAGGTGCTATTCCTCGGGACTGGTCGTGCGTCATGCTCACCCGTGAATCGAGTCGGGGGTCTGTAGCGCAGAGCCGCGGGGGTATAGCCTGGGCTGTACTGGACCTCCTGGTCCTGTGGAGTAATGTGCTGCTGTCGGGCTTGACTCTCCTCTTCTCCCTCTTCTTCTTCTGCCAGGTCATCTAGATCCTGTAGTCGTCTATTTAGCCTCTCCGCGGTGTCCGCCGTTCCTTCCTTGTAGCTGGGTCTCACTTGGACCGGTCGGGGAAGGAGTTCGGAGGGGGGTGTAGACTCTCTCTGGTGGTCGAGTTCAAGGTCGCCTGCTCGGTCAGGGGAGGGTGCCCTTGACACGTGTCTTGACGAGGCCCTGGAACCCCTTGTGGAGGGAGGGGGTGTTGCCCTGGTGATCAGCTGCTCCATTAGCTGCGCTTGTAGTCTGTCGCGCTCGGCTTGTAGTCTGTCGCGCTCGGCTTTGCGCTTGGTGAGATCTGCTTCTCTTTGGGAACCGGCAGCGGCACGCTGGGTGTCGGCCCGGTCTCTTGCCATATTCTCTTCCGTCTGAAGGCGTCTCAGCTCCAGACGTATGTGCTCTTCTTCGCTCCGTTGCTGCGCTTGGAGTTGTTCGCGCTCGCTAAGCGTCTGTGCTTGGAGTCGATCGCGTTCACCCTGAAGTCGATCGCGTTCACCCTGAAGTCGATCGCGTTCGGTAGAGGCCGTCAGGCTGGCGAAGAACGCCTGTGACAGCATCCTCTCCGCCTCGCTGGGGGAAGACGCTTGTAGAGGTGAGCCGCTCCTGGCTGTACCCGTTGGGGATGCGTTCCCCTGCGGGGAGTCCTGGAGCTCTATCTCCTCGGCGCTCTCCTCATCTTGTTCCGTGCAGAGTTCCATCTCTGGGGGGTTGTCTTCCTCCCGGAGCTCTGGGGGGACTACTTCTTCGGTCTTGGCGGGGGGTAAAGTCGTGTCAGTTCCCTCCTGGTCCCCACCGTGAGCTTGGTCAGTTACATTAGAACCCACTAGGGCCTCTGTGGTCGGGGTATCCTGGTTGATAGGGTCGGACATAATTTTACTTTCTACTTTTACCGCGTTTACCGTTTGTAGAAGGCTAGGTAGTATACTGGCAGCGTAGTCCTCTAAGTACTGAGGTGGCTGTCGTCTACGCTGCGGGCGTTCTACTTTAGGAGGACCGTTTCGTGGAGTGTTCATCATAGGCCATTTCAATATTAATACCACTATATTAATATTACGCTAATTACCCTCCGGCTCGAAGGACCAATTGTAACTGAGGGGTACAATTCCCTGACTGTATTGATAAGTATGGTATCATTAAACCACTACCGCTTTATGTACTTTAACTACTGGCCATACAGTACACAATATCTAAATATGAACACTTTCCCACCATGAAACCAGGTCCACACAAAGGTAATAATCAAATATTTAATATATAGCAAAAGGTACATATAATATTCACCATTACATTTATGATTTGAATGCTCTTGTAAGGCAAATGAGTACTCGTAGGCAAATAAACACTGAATGTCCAATCTCTGGTTACGCAGGAAGCAAGTATACAACCTGGCTCTTAAGGAATTATATCTATGGTCACTTAATGATTATAGCTGGATATACTGTAGGGGTCCTCCCGGTTGTAGGCCGGTAGGGGGGGTAGGAGAGCCGTCGGCAGTATCCCGTCTGGTCAACGATGTCTAGAGAGACTTCACGTATAGAAGACAGTGCAGTAGAATCTTGATCCACAGATGAATACACCTTGGCTCTCTTGTAGGCTGTAGCTGTAGCTCCACAGTGAAGAAGCAGCGAGGCGACCTCAGTCTGGTCTGAGCGCCGTCTCACCTTGACTCCTTTCGGGGTAGATCCAACACTCACCGGTGTTGGCGATTATCCGCTCCACAAATCAAAGTACCAAAGCAAATATATATTCCATGCCGCATAGGGCTCAGCAGTCGTCGGGTAGGTAATCCAATGTACAGGTCCACTCGGTCCTCGCCTAGAACTCCTCGGATGAAAGCACCACGTGTGGTCTGCCCAACCTGGTTAAGACTCTAGATAACACGAGGAAGCGATGGGGGTGCTGCTCACTTTAGAACTCTAACCGCACGATGCACCATACATAATAGACTATTATTACTCAATAGAAATACGGTGCCAAACTCTGGCAATTCAGCTATTAATTCGCACGAGGTCTCACTGCTATTCTAAGGCCAAACAGGCCATACTACACCGCACGCGGTATCGTGGGGTGAGGCTTCACGTTCTGTTACTTAGTTGGGTAGAAGGGTAAAGGACTAAGAGGAATTCTACATTTCTTGCGCCATATTTATATGCACGGTGGACAAATAGTGCCACTCTGCTTTCGGTAGCCGTATTCCTGCGCGGAGCCGGGGCTAGTAAGGGCATGTCTCGTCGGTACCTTTGAACTTGAACGCCAGGGGCTGGTCCCTGGCGCCTGGTCCTTTTGTCCAGTAAGAGAATGAACTATTATGGGCTGTAGTAGAATAAAGGGATATTCCGTGTATATGTACAAGGAATATACAAGGGATATCAAACGATATACAAATACTATTCAATATATATCCATAAATAAATATATATATTCGGTTTAATCTGATCCTTCACAACACTACTATAATAACCTAGGGGTCCGCAAAGACTATTTCAAACTAGAAATGGTAACAACAGCTGAGGTACTCAAAAAAACAGAGCGCCCTCTAACCAAACAAGGCCACTGGCCATGACAATATCCCCTCTAAATTCCTCAGACTCAGAAGCCGCCATCACCCCAGTCATCACACACATAATAAACCTCTCCATAAAACAGGGACACGTACCCAAAGACTTCAAAATTGTGAGAGTAACCCCCCTGCACAAAAAGGGCAGCAAATTACGCAGGCAACTACTGCCCTGTTTCTATTATTACCTCCATCTCGAAAGTCATGGAAAAAATTGTATACGAACAGGTCAAAGTACCTCGTGGAGAAAAATCTAATCTACTAATTCCAATCTGGCTTCAGAACGTCCCACTCCACTGACTCATGCCTTCTCTATTTGAACGACAACATCAAACAAGAGGTGGACGCGGGCAAATACTGCGGCATGGTCATGCTGGACCTACAAAAGGCCTTCGACACTGTCAATCACTCCATTCTGATTGACAGTATCAGTGAGCTGGATGCAATCCTACCTGGAGGGGAGAGAACAGATGGTGGAGGTAAACAGTACCCTATCCCCCCCCCCCCTCCCAGTGAGCTGTGGTGTTCCACAAGGAAGCATACTAGGGCCGCTACTGTTCCTAATTTATGCAAATGACATGTCGTCAGCTTGTGACTGCAACTTGTTTCTGTTCGCAGACGACTCAGCCCTGCTGGTCTCTGACAAGAACAAGTTACAGGTTGAAAAAACCCTCAGCTCTGAACTAGGCAAAATCTGCACCTGCCTCGCTGATAACAAACTATCACCTGGGTAAAACAGAGTCCATTCTCTTCGGTTCAAATAACAAACTCGGCAAGACCGACGGCTTTTCAGTTACAGTGGGTGACAATATTGCCACAAGGAAAGATGAAATTACATACCTAGGTTCCATCCTAGAGGCAAATCTTTCCTGTGACAAAATGGCATCCAATGTAATAAAAAAAGTCAACCAACGAACTAGATTCTTGTACCGGATCTCCTCTCTGGTAAACCAGAATACCCTGAAGACACTGGCAGGAGCACGGGTACTACGACTACCAAAGCACCTCAAAGGCGTTAAAAACAAAATGACAAACATCACAAAACAAACTGGTCAGACTACTGCTTGACCTTACTCCTAGAACCCACCTCACCCCTGCCCACTTTGACAACCTAGGATGGCTTAGAGTAGACAACAGAGTACAGCAACTTGCAATGGGCCTGGACTACAAGATGCACTACACAAGGTACCCATGTACATGTCGAAATACTTCGCAAAGGTCAGTGAATACCACGACCACAACACCAGAGGGAGCTCCACAAATCATGTTAAACCCAGATTCGGCTCAAACAAGGGACTAAACACATTTCGCAATTATGCCACATCAATGTGGAACGCCCTACCCACAGCTGTAAAGGAATGTGAATCACTACCCACTTTAAAAACCACTCTCAAAGAGCACCTACGAGACTGCAATTCGAAACTGGCCCCTGTAAATGTCCTAACCCAACCCCCTCCAATGTACAGTAAATGTCCTAACCCAATAATACACAAGACCCTCTTCTTGGGACCAAGTAAGGTTTCGTCGATAATCCAATGTACAGTTACCCACCCCGCCTACATCAACTTCCAATTATTGCAATCACTTGTCTTCGCCACTATATTGGCCAAGTTTGATTCACTGAGACCACTGATCAAGCTTGGCTAATGGTCACCAGTAAGCATAGGGGGCGGGTAATAAAGGCCAGGGTAGGCTAGGCCTACCCAAATCGTTATGCTGGGAATCTTGAAATGTATATATAATATGTGCGCAGGCTGCTGGCTATTGTGTGTGTCTTGTGCTGCAGCCCGCTGGCCAAGGTGTCAACGACGAAGGTGTCAGTCGTCTAGGTGGCGGCGTTTAACATTCCAAGTATACAGTCAGTAACCAATCGCGCATAGGCTCAGGTTAAATAATGTAGCCAATCACATCATTCACATGATCATCCTGATCCCGCAGGCCGCAGCAAGGCAAACATCTGCGTTCCGAATCTCCGCCCGCCGATCACCAGCGCGCTATTTTGAGTCAAATTTCAAAAAGCTAAATGTATATACGGTATTTTTCCAAGGCATATAAACAAAGTAATTTAGAAGCTGCACCGGGCTGCCCCTGGGCATAACTACGGATCACCTGAGGCTGTATGTTGCTTTATCTTGGCAAGGCATACAAGGGCTTGCTCTAAGAGGACATGATGAGAGTCAGAGTTCATCAAATCGTGGACACTTTTTAGAGCTACTGTATGTACATTGTTTTCAAAGCATGATGAGATCCAAATGACGAAAAACTTTCCTTTCATTGCTGTCAGTGCCGCAACTTGTCATTCAAGTTGTGAACGGTCTTTCTCAGCAATGAGGCACATCACATCCAAAACTGGCTAAGAACAACAATGCGACATTGAAAGTGATCTCACAGACAAAGTGAAAGCAGAAAAGATCATTGATGCCTAGACGAAACGTCGCATTTTGCTGCATTAAGGTAAGACAATGGTTAATCTATTATTGGATGCCTTCATTTGAATTTGCACTATATTAAATGAGTGGGGCTCGCCTCGCATAGCCTAGTGTGGGTGTGTGTGTATTGACAAAAAAGGAAAAAATGTGCGCGCAACATTGCCTCCGCAAATGTTCATCTCACCCGCCACCTATGCCAGTAAGGCACCCAAAGGGTGATTGAGGGGGCTCATGCTGGTGGGAGTGTTGGAAATGAGGACCAATTGTAACTGCACATGTGTTGCGCCCCAATTTGTCACAGGATATGATATATGACTAATGACATCAAAGAGGCTGGATAAGAAATGATTTCCTTCCCGTTCATCTACATTTAGTAATTTAGCTGACTTGCAAGTTCTGTACAACAGCAGGAAGGGTACAACTCTCAGTTGAGTAACATCCGGTCTCCATTTACCACCTTGGTACGGATACCGAAGTCTGTTAAACTAAGTGCACCAACGATATTGACGTTGAAACTGCAGTGCGTTGTGGCGATCAAAGGAATGTATTGTCCATTGCATTAACATTGTATAGGCGATATTTAACCCGAGTCATTATGAAGACGGATTTCATATACATTACTAAGATTGGTTTTATTATTTCACACAAATAGGAAGCCCCGCCGTGAGGCAGGGCATAAAAAATTTGTTGATACTCATAGTGTTCCTCTCCACGGAAATCTTTAGTAAAAGGCGAAAGATTTATACGATCTGAAGAGAAACCAGAGTTTATGCGAAAGAGCACCTACGGGAGGCTGCAATTCGAAACTGGCCACCGTAAATGTCCAAACCCCCCCACCCTCTCCTAATAGACAGTGGCGAGTATAAATAGAGATGTCTCCTCCTACTCTACCTCTTTCCCCCAAGCCTCTCAGTGAGAGGAGAACTCTAGAACTGCTGCTCATACCATGTGAATAAATAAACCACGGCAGTTAACGGCTAAAGATAGAAACCATGCCTCTTGACCACATTATTGTCGCCCTATAGCCGGATTCTGTCAACACATTCTGCAATCTGTTAAATAAAGTTTTCATTCATTTCATACTACCGATTGGAGAAGGCGAGACCAAGCCCATCCACGGCAATACAAGGCTAAGTGATGGCTCCATGTAATTCTACTAAGAACGGGATCATCCCTATGTTCCCCGGGTCCTATGTTCCCCGGTTGATTGATTAATTGATTGAAAATGTTATAAACTTTTATTATTTTATTAATTATTAATGTCCGCCTTGTTTCGAACTGGTTAAGCTTAGGCCCTCTTTCGAAGTTGGTTAAGGTTAGAGTTTGGAATCAGGGCTGGTGGTCTAAAATTTTCAATTAATCAATCAATCAATCGGGGAATATAGGACCCGGGGAACATAGACATGCTCCCCTAAGAACAGCAAAATACACCGCCTCGTTTGGAAGATATGTCAGCGATACTAATGAACTGTGGCGTTCGCAACTGTATAACACACATACTATTATTGATCATTGCATGACGCAAGGGATGATGGGAAGTACACACCCACTTCCTGGTTGTTGTTGTTTGACTCTTGTACATTAACCCTTTCACTGCCACACGACAGCCGGTTAACCCTTTCACTGTGACAATATAGAAGGTTAGCCCTTTACTATCACACAACCAACGGCGATGCTCCATCATTAGCATCATTAGATTATTACGTTTATTTGATTGATTGCTATGATAGTTTGGCTATAATGTATATTATCAAGTCTACTAAATGTAAAGATCACACCGGCAAAACAAATTTGCCGTTGGTTTAATTGAATCAATCAAGTAATACAATCAGCAGAAGACAGCACAACAATTTAAGATTTACATAAACCAGTAGCTACATAAGTGCAATGATGGAGACAGGTTGATGGTTAAATTAATAATCTTGAACATTTTCATATAAATAAATGTATTTGACACTATCATCAACTGATACACAACTTTTTACACTTAGCATTGTATTTTATTCATATTACTTTTTTACCATGTCTATTCTATTTTATTATTCGTATTTTTGCACAATCAAGGCGGGCATGGCCACCTACATTTCACTGCATGTGACAAATAAAACTTGAAAACAATAGTCATCATCAATCATTTTTATTTATTCGTACATGGAATTGTTACAGTCCAACAGTACATATAGTTCTCTTAACTCATGGACGCCAACAACGATTATATACGTGTTTGGGCAACAACCGTTGAATGCCAACCATTATTTGACCGTTTTTCCTTTTTTTCGATATTTGTATTCATTATTCATCCAGGGACCTTGGTGTTACCATAGGGAATGAGTCTGAGGTCGCCAAAGTGCAATACCGGCCGCATCCAGCTAGACGGCGTATCGAGCACCCTTTGTAACTATTGAAGATAATATGTTGTTTGCAATGTTTGCTGGAGCCACTTCATCCACAACAGCGTACCCTGGTCAGAGAGCGGACACGAGTCAAGAGAACAGTCCTTTTGTATTTTTATTTAGGATTCTGTTGTTGAGTGAGATCTCTCAAAATGGTGGTGTTTCAGAGTGGTTTTCTGTAACACATAAGCAGAAACAAGAAATTATAATACATAATTAGCAGAGGTAAAGGTCATGCACTATCCACTGCCTGCATTAGGCCGCTAGGTGACCCATATGCATGACCACGGCTAGTCGCTACCCCGTGCCATGCCCGGCCCATGCGGCCAACCCAGCCAGCGCCAATGCTGACATGCCAATGGAAATATGCCATATAGCATAGCCAGCTGGCTAGCATTAGCTCAATTAGCGGCACGGACCAAACACAAAGCAGCAAACCCCAAGCCATAATCATACACATAAATCACAGCGCCCCAACAACACACAATGCAGGCTACATATACATTTACCTAGCATAAACCACAGGCATTACATTTTGGAGGCTGGTAGTGGTGATAACTTACTTCCTCAAGGACGCACTCTCAGTCTGCAAATGGAAACACAGGTGCTGGCAATTCACCACCTGTATTTAATTACCAGACTAAGGACCCTTGGGCTGTCTGGAGAGATGCCTGACTAGGAACAAGAATACCCCCTGGGCTGTCCAAAGTAATGCCTGAATAGAAATAATAATACACACAAAATAGTGGGGAATTTACAACAGTAACCTTGTATCTTGGCCTGTGTAATGTCCAAATGTCTCCGGTTTCACTTTTCCTTGTCGGGAGAGGAGAGTGGTTCTCCCGGTTCCATTGAAGCGTGTCAAATATCCCCGATCCATATGTTGTGTTGGGTTATGCCGTGGACCAAATGGACATTGGATGTACCAGATGGCGATCAAACAATTGGAATATTATTTTTGGAATACTCCCGATCACAGGTAAGGCCGATCTGATGTAAATTTTTGCTTGATCCTGCAATGCTTTTATACCGATTGGGCTGATAAGCGTTTTTAGTGTTCAATACGAATGCTGTTACTGACAATCAAATAATCAGAAACGACCCCCCCCCCCCCCCCCCCCCTTTCATGCATTCATGATCGAACACAATACCTATATAGATTTGATTTCGGAATAATAGCGTGTACAGGCAAGAAACGGCAACGTCTAGTGGAATTGACGTATGAGGCTATAACTCAGCATTTCGGGAATTACCCTAGACCGCTCTAAAACATACTTATATTCACCATGGTATAACACGGGAACGTATGGATGGAAAAATGAATTATTTTTCACATATTGAACGATAGATAGGTGATGTCAAATGGGCCATAGTATTGTATCCATAGCTATAATATAGAATATATTTATAGCTCTACAAACAAGGTGACTCACTCCTATCTTTTAAAGCGTGGCAGTGCTATGATGGGCTCCGTCTAATTCCCGGCGGTCAATATGATCCACTAAATTCCATGGCCGAAAGGAACAGGAAGAAGATAATTCTTATTGTAGCTGCCCCTACACACATACAGTACACTGATAGACTGTTCATAGTGCAATGTTTACCAAACCAAACAACATTTACATACTTATTTAGCAGAAATGGAAACATCAACACAATTAAATTAACACAAATAAATACATTTTGTGTATATCAGTTGAATTGCATATTTACTGAGGTTCCTTCATTTATACACACACACACATTTATCTATATATTTATACAATGTATTATTCTATATTATACTTCTATATACTATACTGGAGAAATTCCAGTCGGGGTTTAGGGCAGGACACAGCACTGAGTCCGCCCTCCTGAAGGTCCTCAATGACCTCCTCCTCACCGTGGACACTGGGAAATGTGCTGCACTGGTCCTTCTCGACCTGAGTGCAGCATTTGACACAGTGGACCACTCCGTCCTCACTGACCGCCTTCCACAGGGGGTTGGCATCACCAACACGCCCTCTCCTGGTTCAGATCCTACCTAAACAATAGAACCTACTCGGTGAGTCTAGCCAACTTCTCCGCGTGAATACTTTCGGCAGCCAACATGCCCTTCCGCGTTGCTCTGATTGGCAGAGCGTGCGCATGCGCATGAGCCGCGACAAGCTCCTCAGCCTCCTCAGCCGCTTAACGCAATTTATACAAATGGAAGTATTGATTACGCCGTAACGAATCATTAAAAAAATATACCGTTAACTGGAATATGTTGTTTCTTTACACATATGTTGGATTATGTAATTGGTTTGTCATGACAAACCAATTAAAAATCGCAAATTAACCGGTGGCTACAACAACAGCCCCACCGTTCATTGTAAACAATGATGCATGTAGTCATAGGCGGCGGGTGAGCTTTAGGTTAGGGAAGGCTGTAATTGTATGTAGACCGCATGGAGCGCGGAAAATTTGACCTTTTATTTTTGGTTGCATGCAAACTGTCCAGGTTCTGATTTCATATACACACACACATTACTAGGCTATACTACAGCGAGCCCCACTCATTTCATATAGTGCTAATTAATTGTTCAAATGAAGGTATCCAATATGATTAACGGTTCACTGATCATGAAATATGAACTAACTATACAATTGCAATAGTATTAGAAAGGATATATAATAACAACACAACAAGGTTTGTTTCAAATTCAAGGACATTTATTAGAGAATCAAGAGGTTTATTCAGGAAGGAACTGTCGTGGAATATATTATCATGTCATTATGGATCTGTGTTGTTTTATCATTTTACAGACTGTTACACTAGGATCGGCGTAATGTGTGTGTCTCTTTAAAGGACACACAGAGTATTCTATTATAAAGGCCCAGACTATAGGTCACGGGATTGTGTTTCTTCAGAGCCATAACCCAAGGTTAGAGAATTCCCATTACACTGGTTAATGTGTGCATGTCTCTTTAACATCTTAGTCATAACAGAGTTGTTGTCTGTTTCTAGTTTATGAGTAAGTAAGTAAGTAAGTAAGTAAGTATTTATAAAGCACCTTTCATACATGTCATGTAGCTCAAAGTGCTGTACACAAATATAGGCATATATAACGATAAAAGCAATAAAGTCACAGTGATCAGTTAAGATCAATGTTTAAAAAAAAATAATAATAATAATAGTAACGTAAAAATGAAAATAACGTAAAAACAGTCATTTGCTTACCAGTTTGGGAGAACAGGTCCGCACAAACATGTCCGCTCAGTAGCAACCGGAAGTGCACTAAACCAATGCACTTGTATGGTAGGTAGCAATGTTTAGCTCTTATAACGCTAGTGTAGTTACGTTTTTATCAGTGGTCATAGTTGGGTCCATAGTGCTTTACCAAGTCCCATGGATCCATCAGTGGCCGTGTATTGTGTGCGTATGTACCCGTTCCCTCATGTGGTCAGTGGCCAGAGTTTGGGTCCATAGTGCTTTACCAAGTCCCATGGACCCATCAGTGGCCGCGTCTTGTGTGCGTATGTACCCGTTCCCTCATCTAAAGAGTTGGGTCCACAAGACTTTTCCAAGCCTTACGGATCCATCAGTGGTCGTGTATTGTGTGCGTATGTACCCGTTCCTTCATCTAAAAAGTTGGGTCCACAAGGCTTATCCTAGCCTCATGGATCCATCAGGTTTTTCCAAGCCATAACTATTTGTAAGCTAGACTGAGATGAGAACCATTCTGCTTACCTTAAGTCATCATATCTGATATATTGTTATGTCTAGCAACTGTGTATTTGACATGCACGTGGACTTGTCTCTGGGTCAGACCTGGGCCAGACCAAGTGTTAACGGACTTGTTTTCTGACTCATGGCCTGCCCTTTCGACGTGGCCACGTGGAAATTACCTTTCTATATTATTTGTAAATCACCTTTCTATTATTATCTGTTAATCACTTTTCTATTATTATCTGTTAATCACTTTTCTATTATTATTTGTTAAATAAACCTTATTATTATCAAACGTGACTCAGAATGATTTGTAAACGGCTCATCGTTTAAATCCTTAAGAATTCCCATTACAGTTGGCGACGAGAAGAATTATGGGATATATTTTTTTTAATTAGGTTAATATATATTTTAGAGCGATGGGGGTCGAGTTGGCCGCGAGCCGAGGCGCTATGCGGGCAGGTTGAAATCTTGGGTTTCAAGGAAAGCGCTTTCTTATCTGAATACTCCTCCGCACATGGGAAGGAGTGAGAACCACCTGCTAGCGTCCGTTTGGCTGCCAACTACGGCTAGGATCCATGGGAGCGCGTGGGGGAGATATTCGGTGAGCTGGGCATTCTGTTTAGAAGCGGTTATCTATAAAGTAGCCATTCTGTTTAGAAGCGGTTATCTATAAAGTAGCCATTCTGTTTAAAAGCGGTTATCTATAAAGTAGCCATTCTGTTTAAAAGCGGTTTTTGTTTCTATCTATAAAGTAATTATGCGAGTGGGGTATTGAAGTTATTTTTGGGGTAAACATTAGAATATAGGTTAATGTGTGTAACCCCCCTGTGTTTCCTTGAGTACTGGGATTTAAGGGGTATGTTCTGGCTGAGAGAGAATTGCATGTGTAAGGTGTACTGTGGAATATGATGGGAATTACAGGAGTTCATGCGATGGTTCACTATTTAGCGTGGGTTATCTTTTAAGCACTGTTTTTGGGTTATCACAAAGAGGCGGGAAGAGGGTCCATGCGTGAGGATACCAAGAGGGAACAGGTGCTGGGTTGTGCGTGATTAATTTCTATCACCTATCTGGTCAAACTGCAGTTTTTCTGAAAGGAAATAGGATAGGGCATGAAATACGCTGTTTACAGAGCTTTTTATCTGCTCAGGAGGAACCAAATCTTTGGGGGCCACATAATTTAGTTTTGTTTTGTTTTTGTTTGTTTTGTGTTGTGGTATAATATCTAATGTTCTCATGCAAATATAGTCCCCTCCCCTATATCCCCTTACCTGTACCCCCCCCCTCTCTGTGGAATAAGACACTCCCCTCCCCTGTGTCCCCATTACCTGTACCCCCCCCCCCCCATCTGACCTATCAAATGGGACCACACCCCCCCCTGTTAACTATATAGATCTCTTCTTGAGATCTATCCAGGTCTTCTTACCTGGGTAATTAAGCTGATCACCTGGGGGGAAACCCTCAGCCATTCTCTCTATGTATTCTATCTGTTTGGTTAATAAACCCTTGTTATTATCCAAGCCTCGGTTGACTGAGACATTCTTCATCAGGATATCCACAAATATCCCACAATTGGCGTCTACGAACTTGTGACGGACTTTTTGCGTCCTCCCGGCGTGCTGTATCATTTCAGCTATACAGAGAAAAGTGAGTATAATAGACTGGTCGACCAAAAATGTATGGAAAGGAATTAAAACCTTCCCGCTTTTCTCTGTGCCAGGTGAATATTACAGAATGTTGTCAAATATTGAGATCATGGCTGAGTAAGAATAATGTGCATTAATATATCTGATCTGTATTGAGAATCGTTACCAGGGCGCGCGTGCACCTGGGTCCTTATCAGGCGGTTCTGAAAGGATGGGTTATATGTGCTAGTCCCAAAAGTTTAGGCACAAAGGTTGAAGTGCTATTCCTGGTCGAGTCGGAGCCGACCAAAAGCTAAGGCACACAGTAAGGTTGTCGGATTGCTAACCCAAGTCTAATTCAGACTAAAAATATAGGCAACAAAAGAAGATACGTGAGCTTATTATGATGTGATATCCTTGAAAACGCTACTCTGTTAAAAACGTTCTGTGATTCCTTTGCAAAGAGGCGGGAAGTTAGGACCGAGAAGCTGATGGAATCATAATTAGAAATTACCAGAGTAGCGTCATAATATTCATTGTTTCAACCTCAAACTAAGCCCACAATCTCTTCCATTCCTGAAAACGATGTATTTTGGATTAAATTAACCAATTGATCAATACAGATAGCGGGAAGATGATCACGCGATGTCCTAGTAGTACATGATTCGCAATGTCCCGAGAGTACGTGAATGTACATTAAACAGGACATCAGTCGCGGAAAGTACATTAAACAGGACGTTAGTCGCGGGTTAAGAGGCCGAGAGTATGATTAAAAGGTATATATAATCTAATATATCGCTGGTAAATTTCGAAGTCAGGTTCGGTCGTTATGATTTTAATAACGATGTATAGATTATCAAGGGATAAATGCCTTGTCGCAGCAGGGTGCTGGCCGACTAAACGAACAGCGATCCAATACAATCAGGTATACAAACACGTTAACTTATATGTATTATTGTTTGTTTGTCTGTTTAAGTCTCGTTTGTATGTGCACAAGTATTATAGGACCCGTCGCGTTGCTTTATTGAGTCAAGAACCGGCTGCGGATAGCGCGACGAGCATTGAGAGACGAGTTACCGTTATACAAAGAATAACATTGAAGTGCAGTTCACGGGAACAAACTAGGATAGTAATTCCGGAATCAGCAAAACCGGCCCACGGGAACAACCATTTGGCATGATTTGGGGAAGTATAGTTTTATCGTTTCAGTTTGTTTACGGTTTCACATATGCACAGGCGCGTTCATTCGGTAACAAAGCGCTGGTTTAGGAATTCCAGGCTATTGAGAGCTCGTGGGAAAAATACTGTATGAATTGCAAAGCGTTATTTCCGAGGCGAATGAGAACGCACGAACGCCGCATGGAGCAATGACGTGACGCTATGCGCGCCGTTAAGTTATGATTTTATATTAAACTATCCATAGGCAAACGTAAAGTTTAATGTGCCCAAGGCCGAAGGTGCGTGAAATCCACTTGTAGTATATGTTTTATTTGTATATGTATGTGCGCGCTGCCATTGGAAAATGTTGAGCTGCGGTGGCGAGATGCGGGTTGCATTATCCCAGACCACCGGAGAAACGAACCGAACATTGCAGCTTTCCCCGGTGAGTAAGAAATCATAAATATAGATGCTTTGATTGATTGATTGAAAACTTTATTAACAGATTGCAGAATGGGTACAATACAGTACAGCTCAATACACACAAATTGCTGCAGATGCAGACCAGAGAAAGACCCTTGTCTTGTTTACATCAGGGTCCCCCATTTTCAATTTATCAGGACATATTATGACATACATGACATACAGATAGTCAGTACTGCTACATCTGTACATTTATGACATACCAGATTTGCAAATTCAGTACTGTTTGTGATACAAAAGGAGTCAAGAAAAGAGAGTATATACATTTGACGTAGAAACTGTACAATACACAACTATCATCTCAGTTACAGTAAATTACAACTATCTCAGATCACTTGAATGTTTATGTTGCTTTAATTTACACATTATAAGTCACATAAAGCTAGTTTTAAATAGGATTCTAATCAATTGGATAGATTTGATCTAAAAGCTAAAGAAAGAATAACAACCTTTCTTTAGAGATAATGAATAAATGCAGATAATGTTTAAATGAGGCCAAAATCATGCCTCCTCTTTTTCCACAGTAACATTGATGAGTGAGATGATGAAATAGAGAAGGACTAGATAATGTTTGTTGAGCACACAGACAGTCAAAGAGGATTCACCCAGAATAAAAGAAAAGAGTGGGAAATTAACATGTGTTTGTGTTTACAGACAACCAAGAGATCTGGCTCTGGGTCAAGATGCAGAATGGGGTGTAAACACATTGTATCACAAAAGTTGAAACTCCAGTGATTTGCATCTGAACACAGACAAGACACAAAGTGAGACCAGCTACAATCATTTAAATTGAGACCCCAAAATAATCTACATTTGAACACGATACTCAGCCGAAGGTCGTGTGGAACTGAGAGACAATCGATTGGCCATTTGGAACGGATCTGCATCCAAACACCCACATGTAAATTTCTTCAGAGTGGACACTTGAGAGACAAAGCAATGCAAATGCCTGCACTCGTGACCACAGAGTGGTGGACTCACCTAGCGGTGGATGGCAACAGAGAGCCACTTAATTAACATGAATTAGACACAGGTGATGAATTTGCAGTTATGAAAGGCTACCATATTTCCCATACTAACAGAATAACTAACCAGTTGTTTTCATCTCTCTCTTTTCAAGAAGGCACACAAATTAGAGATATGATGTCTGAATAACACCAAACAAAGTAGAAGTGCCTGAGATGAAAGATCAATGATGAAAACAATTTAACATACTATACCCTCCTTCTATTCTCTGCTTAACCACTAACTCCTTGCAAATTTCAAGTACTTTCCATGACTGCAAATTATCAACCACCAAAATTGAAGCACAATTATCTAAATGTACAAGGTAAAAGGTACATTGATCATTTAGCTGACACTTTTATCCAAAGCGACTCACAGGTTCTGTGCGACAGGACATCAGGCAGGGCACAACTCTATCAGCTGAATAACAATGTTCATCAGAGTGTTGAGTGCTACAGTGTAGGTTAGTTTATTAGGACAAATGCATGACAGTAAGGTTAGTTAGGGTTAGATGACAAAACGAATGATTGTTTTTCATGCAAAATTAACTGGCTACCTAGATTTTATGTTTTTTTCCCCATGCAAAATTATGACGAGCCACACTGAGACGTGAAGAACGCCAGAGAAGGCGTGGCGAGGTAAGTATCCTGAGGTACAGCCAACGCATCCTGAGGTAAGATCAAATTAAAATTGACATCACAGACTATGAAGAAAAATAGCTATTTTATCTGATTCAAGACTTTGGCCATTCATTTACAATTTTATTTAAAGCCTAATGCTGTAAGATCTAGTTAGATACAAGATCTGATAAGATTGTAGTGAATGTGACCTTCTTGACACAAGGAATCACTGCTAATGCAATTGGCTTGCATTTCCTATTTTCAAAAGTGATTTTATTTACAATAAATTGAATTAACCCTAAATGATTTTCCTCTGTAGCAGAAAGGCGTTGAATCATTTATGTGAGGAGTTTTCTAAGGCAGTTTTTATCATCCTCAGATCACGAATTGGTGAGAGGACAGGACGAGGAACACAACCCAGCGACCTGAGCGACCCACGACAGCATACTACCACCAGGGACGCCGCCAAGGAGCTGCGGACACAACCAGGACGACGACAACAACCGTGGGAGAACCACCAGCCCACACAACACAGACGTCCCCAAAGGAAGGGGAGCAGAGACAGAAAGGACGACATGCAGCCCCACCCCGGCACTGCAGACCACGGCAGACCAAACCCATCACCTGCAGATGGGAACCAAAGCCCCGACCATCAAGATGGATTCCGATGACAAGATTGCCATCCGTGTGAGAGAGAGCGTCCTACTGACTAGCCACTACACCGGCGGGCCCTCGCCCTCCATCAAGTGGTACCGCAATGACGAGGAGAGGACAGCGAAACCAGCACAACACATTCAAAAACGCCCACCCCCTCGCCCCTCTAGTACCGCGATGACGAGGAACGAGGGGGACCAACCACCACACAGCACGTTCAAGAACGCCCTGACCACCATGTCTCTAGGCCTGATAGGGTCCAAGCGTGAGCACAGTGGCGGATGTGTGGTGGTGATGGAGAGCAGCGACAGGCTCCAGCCCACTGCTACAGGTGACCCTTGACAGGGAATGAACGGCGACCAGTGAATGTTCCCGACTGCATCGTCAAGAAGAGACATCATCAGAGACCTGTGAACCAAGAGACTTCTGAACACAGTGTCCACATTGTTATGTATTTATTTAATTTTTATGTGTTACTGTTTGGCCCTGCCACACGGCCGACAGAGAACACCTTGTCAACAACGACGCAACATCATTCAGATTAATACCTTCACAAGCAGGAAACTTTTCACACAATTGTATGTATCTGCAAAACGATGAACTAGGGATGTGATGAAAAGAAATCAATGAGAAAGCATTAACAATGGTTAGTAATAATGAGCTAAAATGTATTGCCGAAGGAAGAAGTGACCACATGATCACATTACATCACATTTGAATTACTTAGGTTACAAAATTGTATTGTCAGACAAGAAAGAATCAGTTGTTTTATTCTCTCATAGAAGAGGACATGTAACGTTGTTTTGCACCTGTATGGTGAACCATTGATAGTATATGCACTAGAATTACATACAGAAGCGATGCATAAGACGTTTTATCTCCTCATTTATAGAGAAGAAATGGAGAAAATTGCCTGATTCTAAGTAAAGACCAACAAAACTGAGGCAATCACAGATGAAAGTGACACTCAAACTCAGGGTAAATACAACTGGATCCTAAGTAATTTCATCAAGAACCATCATAAAACGTGCAAATATATATATATATATATTTTTGAACAGTTTCCCATAATCAATCATGTTAGTTTTATTAACCACCAGGTTAACGGTTGTTAAAATGTTTTTGTACACATTAGCCTTATGTGTAAATCCTATTCCTAATAATTATGCACACAATTTTGTTTTTTCACCCTGTGCACTCTGACCACACAGAGACAGTGCATGTATTTAATTGGTTTACGATGCCTGTATGTACAACCAGATCACATTAGCTCCCCTGAGTCACGACATGAACGACTGAAGGTATGCCAAGATATTTGCACAGCGATAGCTTCTAATGAGTATGTTAATTGTTGTTTGATATCAGAGTTGAGGACCACTCATTGATATAGGTATTTTGAGCGATTAATAAAAGAAAAGGGTGACATCTATTCCCACATCTCTGATATCAAAATAACACAGACCGCAGTCCAGTCGATCATGTCATGAATCATGTATGTAAATAATTCTATTTTAAACTGTTATGCCAACAACCAAATCACATTGGCCAAAACATTTTCATTATTTTAATTGTTTTCTATTTTCACTTTTACCTGTTCCAAACAATCCTGGTATATTATACATTAATCTCACCCACATTATAAGAAAGAAAAGTGAGTATTGTGGTATAATATCTAATGTTCTCATGCAAATATAGTCCCCTCCCCTATATCCCCTTACCTGTACCCCCCCCCCTCTCTGTGGAATAAGACACTCCCCTCCCCTGTGTCCCCATTACCTGTACCCCCCCCCCCATCTGACCTATCAAATGGGACCACACCCCCCCCTGTTAACTATATAGATCTCCTCTTGAGATCTATCCAGGTCTTCTTACCTGGGTAATTAAGCTGATCACCTGGGGGGAAACCCTCAGCCATTCTCTCTATGTATTCTATCTGTTTGGTTAATAAACCCTTGTTATTATCCAAGCCTCGGTTGACTGAGACATTCTTCATCAGGATATCCACAAATATCCCACAGTGTTTACCTAGAAAATGGAGAATGTGGACAGTTTAGAGGGGCCAGAAAGGGGGGCCTGTGGGGCCATGACGGGAGAAGCTAATAATCTGTTTTCTGTCTTTTCTCCCACGGTGTGCCCGGGGCTGGATTTTGGGCTCGGTGTCTTTCCGTGTGCGTCACCGCCACCGGCCGTCCCGTCTCCTATCCGCTGGTCTCGCCAGCGTTCACACCTGTCATTGATATCAGCGGTCGGACAGTCGCAGTTAGCCCTGGTGAAAACGGTCTCACAGCTTGGGCAGGGCAGGAAGGTGACAGTCCCAGGAAAGAGGCAGCGCAAAGCTGCTGGGATTTGTTTTATATGCGGCGGTGCCGGGAATTGGCATAAAGACTGTGCCTATAAGGAGGTGTTTGAGGGGAAAAAAGCACAATGGCGTGCGGAGGTGCAGGACGGGACGGGCCCACAGCGCATTGGCTGGACGCACGGCGGGGAGACATCGACCTGAGCTCAGGCAAAGTATAGCGCACACTCACATGCACGCACACAGCAAGGGGCTGATCGATAGAGATATAGGTACAGAAATATATTAAGGCCATGTGAACAAATCACTGACAAGGGGCCTTCTGAAATTTGTATTAGTAGCTCCGAAGTGATCATAAAGTGTATAGGGTTAGGTATACCTTTGAGACTGCGATTTAAATACATTTCAATATATACCCTGCTTTGAATCAACATAAAAAAAGAGAGCAGCCATAAAGGCACAAATATGGGTATTACATAGAAATCTTTTCCTCTGTCTGTGTAGGCACACACACACACACATGTTTACATGCACGCACGCTGTGATAGGGGATAAACAATTAGCTATTTTATCTGCATCGTTTGTGTGTGTTGACATTGCCATGGGTGAATTTACGTCAGTTAGTATCTTGTTATTGACAGTAGAGCTGGATTGGTTTTTGCTCATCATCACATTGTACCAGCCACCAAAATACTCATCAATGTTTACATAGATTGACACTTGTGTCTGTGATCAATACATAGAACTTATCCATACTTAAGTGTCGAATGTGTTGTCGTTATACAGCACAAATACAGTACAGTGGGAATACATGTGGCAAACATAGTGAGTCTATAGAGAGCAGTCTATAGTGAGAGTTTATAGAGATGACACTGGGTCTAAAAGGACTTATGTGCGCTATCATACAATAAATAAATCGATTAATTGCCGCAAGGTTTGAAATGAATGCAATGATTTTGAGCTTGCCTAAAGCAACGCCAGCCACGTATAGTTTAACTACATTTCTCAATAGTGGTGTTTACTTTTAACCGAATAGCGTTATGGGTAGTGTAACGTATGTTGTTTTACTTGCTACTGCCGGAGAAATTGGGCTGCTAAATGAGGATTAGAGATCAGTAACGTTTGGTGGTGTTCGTTCAGTGATAACAACATTGGCTAAATAGCTAACAAAGTGAATACAACGTATAAGCGTGGCTACGACACAGAATAACGTTAAAACAATTGCATGCATCATTGTTTACAATAAACGGGTGGGCACTGATCAAAGGACTGACACGGGGACAAGTTAAACATGAATCAATTTATTATAACGGGTAGATTGCCTACACACCACAGGGCTACTGTTCTGGGATATACGGGGTGCCGCTTCCTTGGTGTTTTCATCGTTGATTGCCTGTAGTAGTTGCATCTAACGTTAGGAGCTAACGTTAAATCGAACCTAAAGTTAGTTGTTTACCAACAATGGCAATTTTTTTTTTATCATTAGCGTATCATTGGTTCAAAAACACGGCGTTGTCCTCCACGAGTACTCTAGTACAGCGGAGATCTGCCAGGGGTTCCGCGAGAGGCCTGATGGGAATGTTTCTTTAAAATATAGAATGACAACTAACTAAACAAATAGTCTGTCTAGTGCTTCATGTGTATACAATAATTGCCTAAATCTAATAACATGAACTAAAAATGAAAACGATCAAAATGTCTTCACACGTTTCGTAAAGTTATTATAGGAACTTTACCAACTTAACGTCCGCGGCAGGCGTCATTGCTTTTACCAACAGGTTTTCCAACGCATTTCCACTGAGCAGTCGCATTCGTGTGACGTCACTCCGGGGTCCTATCTCCGTTACAGAGCTGGCTCGCGGCTCTGGTTCGTTATCGTTTACAAGGAAATACAAAGCGGCTGTCGTGATAATCACTAAATGCATTCAGTGCTGGATCTAATCAAATGGATTTATCGGGACACGTTATGGGAAGTTCATGAGGGGAGCAGACCAAGTGTGTGTATTAGCTGCTGTGTTATTCTCGAAGTCAACTTCCTGTCTTTTTAACTTTCTGTCAGCTTGGGGGGGGGGGGACATGCACTTAGAATCACCAGTAGGGTTTTCGAAATAGTGATATGCCATGTTGGCCTCAATATTTTCAAAACAAATTATATGAAAGGGTTATGAAATTAACAGGAATGTGATAAAATAGGTAATAAAGACGGAGCTCGACGCATACATTTGGTGGTAGAAATCCGTTTTTGTTTCCCCAATACCAAGATGGCGGCGGTCTCGTGATTGATTGATTGATTGAAAACTTTATTAACAGATTGCAGAATGGGTACAATACAGTACAGCTCAATACACACAATTGTTAAGGGGATGCAGACCAGAGAAAGACTTTCGTCTTGTTTACATCAGGGTCCCCCATTTTCAATTCATCGTGACGTCATAGTGTCTTCGAGAATGACAGGGAGCCAGACAGAGGGCATGTGTCCAGTTTCATTTTGCTCAAACTCATTCAATCATGGATAGAAGGTCCGTTTGCTATACAGTGGTCATTGAGACAGCTGATGGGGAGCAAGAGGAGGGGGCCTATTAAGAAACCAAATATGATTTATGATTCTGGGGTTGTTAGAATCATAGGGGGGGGGGGAAAGAGAGTTTATTTCGATGTATATTTGGTTTATAAACAACGTGAGATTATGACAATCACAATGATAATCTAAAAACGGTAAACATTGTAGACATCATTATCAATATCAGAATATTGTGCACACATATTTAAGTAGTGCATTCTCAGGTGGTATTTGAAAGACACACTTTACTATTCAATTTACTTATGTTCAGTGGGCAGTTATTCCAATGATTGATGGCACGATAAACGACAGTCCTTTTTAAAGCATTTGATTTTGGACGTGGTGACAGAATCTGTCCATCATCAGCTGACCTAGTAAAATAGGAATGAACCTGATTGCATCTGAGGCAGTCTAGTGGCGGGCAGCTCACTGCCAGCGAGCTAGAACATCATTCGATATAAACAAACGTTCTTCTGAGAAAGGTTAGCCAAGTAAATCGATTAATTACATATAGAAAGACAATTATTTAGTTCAAAGTTCCAAAGTTCACAATGACCTCAGCCCTTACCTAACATAATATGTACTGTGTTCTGCATTTACACGGGTCAAAGGTTTTTGGCATGGCATTCCCTAGACACGTCAGACCAATGGAGAGCTAGTTTGCATTAAGGCCAAGAGTTCCCAGAAGTTGCCAGCACCGAGCTGGTAAAACAACCGGTGATGCTTTTCTCTTTGTATAGTGAAGACATGCTCCCTTACTCACATTTCTTCTGAAACAGGAGCACGGGGCTGCCTTCTTTAATCCATGTATAGGCTAGATGTCTTAATCCTTCAATACTTTTTGCTGTCATTTATGACCAAAGTGATGGCAGATGTTGTACTAAGTTTGGCTCTAAAACCAGATTTTTGAGAGAGTTGTTTACTTACTAGTGTTTCCAGGAATTTAGCTAAGCAAGGTAGCCTGGGGATAGGACGATAATTATCTAAATTATCCCTATCACCTCCCTTATGTAAAGGAATCACCCGTGCAGATTTCCATACTAGAGGAAATCTACCTGATGAGATGGAGAGGTTCAAAATATAAGTAATCTGTTCAGCGATAACGTGACTTGTAGTCTTAGTGGGATGGGGTACTCAGCCACACTGACTGTGCGGGTTACAAAGGTCACCTGTTTTATTTCTCATTTCTTACATCCATCATACTTTTGTCACTCATGACATGCAGGAGGGCAATAGCTGGCCTCAGACTAGGGCCTGTGTTTAGCTTACCATTGGAGGACATGCCGGTGGATATGCGAGATTTTCTTGATGAGAAGCACACAATAGCCAGTCAAAACAATATTGTTGTCAACTATGGTTGCATCCCAGTATCCTTGTCATTATGGACCATGAGTCACATTTGTTATGGGATCCGTTTTATTTTCCTTGTAGGCAGCCATAATAGTGATTTCAGCCAATCCTCAGGGTGATGTTGTTGCAGCTCCTTCCACGTCGTATGTGTGTATTAAACTGTCTTGCCCCTCCATTTAAAACCAGGGTATTACTCTATCTTTAATGCAGATTTTTTTAGAAGGAGTATGTTTGTCAACTAGTAAATTAAATGTATTTATAAAGGAGTCCAGGGGACTGACCATCAATTTCAGTGTTACAATAAGTATCGGAAAGAACAAGGTCATCTAAAAAATGATTCGTTAATAAAAGATTTAAAATTCCTCCTTAAAACTGTGGGGCAATGGTCACTTATGCCTAGGTAGAAAACCCCACAAGCTGAGATCCTGTCATATTTATTGAAAAGGGAAAAAACAATCAAATCAATAAGGCTAGACCTAGAGTAATTTTTAAGGTTTGGTCTGGTGGGCTCAGTAATGAACTGGGAAAGACTGAGGTTTACCACTGACTTCTTTGAGGTGCTTTGCAGCACCACTCAACCAGTCAATATTAAAATCATGTAGATTTATTGTGGAGTCAGAATCAGATTTCTTCAGCCAGGACAAGTACAGTAGGGCTCAATACACACGGTGATCGAAATGTGTTGGCCTTAGCAAAGGGCGATAGAAGGAGTGGTTCAGAGGCAGGATGTTTAGCACACTGCCAGCGAGAGTGGGTTTTTATTTTTTGTCTTTTATTTTTTGTTTGTTTGGTTTGTCCAGTTCTATTCATATCTGATTTAGCGTAGTATGGAATTTTGCCATAACAATGACTGAATGGAGTGTGTTTATGGAGTGATAAAAAGAGATATCCAAAATCCCCTCTGTAATAGCCTTTGGCTCTAATATGTCGAGCTATAATTTTGTAAAAGGGCTTTATCCAAGGTTCAGATTTCTGTCCTGGAATTATATGCAAATTAGTGCATATTTAAGTAGATTAGGCCTCATGTGCATATTTGAACATGCAATTGTGATAAAAAAAAAAAAAAGGTATTGTCTTAATGTGAGTAGTCAACTGGGGAAGTTTCATTGTGGTATATATATATATATTAGTTCACCTGCAGTGTCTCCTCTTTAAGTTCAGTTCAGTCTTACAGTGTGATTGAATGATCTTCGTCTAGCTTCAGAATATTTTTTTTTTTTTTTTTTTTTCTCTCTCTTTAATCTTGGAGAATTTACCTGTTCAGTACTTGCATGTTTATTAGCTGCTAGCAACGGCGATCATCTAATTTCATGTGACCTGCAGAGATCATTATGACCTGTTTGCAGACGAGACTCTTAGAGACGTTGTTTTTTGTTGTCATGACTTAGGGAATCTGCCTGCTCGTTGGAGCTGATCGAGGTACTATAGAATGTCCTAACTTCAAGCCTGGAGTGGACCCTTTCTACCGTTTTATTGTGTGACTGTCTATAATGTGTGGTAATGGGCAAATATTTTTTAAGCGTGGTTGAGGGAAAAAAAAGGGAAAAAAAGGGAAAGAAAGGGAGATTACAGCCAGCCACTCATATCTCTCTTTTGTCTTTTTTCTCCCACGTACACCTATGTATACCCCTCTCCTTTGTAGTTTCTCAGGGGGGGGTCTTCCGTCTCTGTGCCAAACAAGTGACCGCCGGGCCCTACTGACCACTGCCTCAGTGAGAGGACGCTGTTCCCGGAGAAGCATATACCTACCAGACTGCTCTAGCCTGCAGCGGGCCTACTACTCTAGCCTGCAGCTGGCCTACTGCTCTAGCCTGCAGCGGGCCTACTACTCTAGCCTGCAGCTGGCCTACTGCTCTGGCCTGCAGCTGGACACGACGACGCAGCTATGAGCTACATCAGACACTGCCCAACAGCTGACCACAGCTGGGCCAGCACTGGCCGAATCATTGGTCGAAGATAAAGAACTAAGAGACAGTTCAATCCTAACTGCGATTCATCAACAAGCACTGGCCGAATCATTGGCCGAAGATAAAGAACTAAGAGACAGTTCAATCCTAACTGCGATTCATCAACAGGCTTTTAACGTCGGAGGATAAGGCAGTTAGCCTGTTTTCAGTTGTGAAAACGAACCAGGGACAGTGCGAGAGAACGACGAGGGTACCATCGGACTGGATCGGCCCGGGGGTGTTTGGTGCGAGGAGAGGGGGGACCTGCCTGAGATTCAACAACTGATTAAGAGGCAAGTCTGACCCACATCACATTACATTATCTCGGAAATATTAAGTAACAATGTACTGAACTTTGTTAAAGAATGGAGATGTTTGTTTGCAAATTGTAGTTTTGTTTTGTTTTGGCTATCTCCCGGCCTCTGTGAGAATGCAGTCACGTGTATTCTGTTTTCGCTATGAGTTTCGTGAGAATGTTTTTTGTCTTCTAGTAATGCACCCAGTGTTATATTTCGTGAGCGCAGTCTATCTTGCAAGGTACTGCCCTGTTTTTTCTTTTGTGATTTCAATTTTTCAGCTTGGTGGTGGGTGAAGTATGGCCTTGAGCGCCCAGAGCCGGGACACTGTGTTGTGAAATCCCGACCATCGAGACAGGGGTTTTGCTGGAGACAACCTGTTTATCTGTCATCCGTCATCATTCATTGATGGGTGGATTTCGTTCTCCCTCTAGTGACTGTTTTTTAGATAATAAAAATAGTTTTTGCTGGGTTATTATAATCTGTGTTTGAATGATAATATTTTTTGTTGTCTTTATGAAATGATAATGATTGTGATTAATAATTATCAAGAGGAGGGAACTGTCGTGGAATATATTATCATGTCATTATGGATCTGTGTTGTTTTATCATTTTACAGACTGTTACACTAGGATCGGCGTAATGTGTGTGTGTCTCTTTAAAGGACACACAGAGTATTCTATTATAAAGGCCCAGACTATAGGTCACAGGATTGTGTTTCTTCAGAGCCATAACCCAAGGTTAGAGAATTCCCATTACACTGGTTAATGTGTGCATGTCTCTTTAACATCTTAGTCATAACAGAGTTGTTGTCTGTTTCTAGTTTATGAGAACCATTCTGCTTACCTTAAGTCATCATATCTGATATATTGTTATGTCTAGCAACTGTGTATTTGACATGCACGTGGACTTGTCTCTGGGTCAGACCTGGGCCAGACCAAGTGTTAACGGACTTGTTTTCTGACTCACGGCCTGCCCTTTCGACGTGGCCACGTGGAAATTACCTTTCTATATTATTTGTAAATCACCTTTCTATTATTATCTGTTAATCACTTTTCTATTATTATCTGTTAATCACTTTTCTATTATTATTTGTTAAATAAACCTTATTATTATCAAACGTGACTCAGAATGATTTGTAAACGGCTCATCGTTTAAATCCTTAAGAATTCCCATTACAGAACGTTTCTGTTTCCCAAAATATGTTTTAGGATATTCTGGCAGGACTGGCTGAGAGGGGCCAGTGTTTTTTTCTCCCAAATCAGTGTGGGGTGGATTACCTGAAGCCTCAGGTGATCGGGTCACGGTGTTATGCACAGGGGCAGGGCTCGCTGTGGCTTCACGGATGCGATCTTCTAGAGCTTCTGAATTACTGTTATCTTCTTCCTGCTCCTTTGCCTTGAAACAATTACGTATATCCATTTTGCATTTTTGCGACGTTGCTCGCTGTGTGTTGACCTGGAACCAACTGGCGGGTGCATTCGAATTTAGATGTTTATACAAACGGGTGCGTGCGACGTGATTGGTACAGTACTGGATGCAGTCTGGAATGTTAACTGTGTCACCACACCTACCCATTGACACCTCCGTCGGGCGACCCCCCCCCCCCACACACACACAGGCTGCCTATAGGAATAATTCTGCATATGCCCACATATATTATTTATATATAAATGCTAAATATTTACATCAGACATGTACAGACAATGTACAAACAAACAATAATTCTACATATTAGGTACAGGCAAGCATATGGTGTTAGAGTTCTGCAGGGATGTTGTTGACAAGTTATTTCTTAACCATGTTTTGAAGTGGGGGTGGGTGGGGGCGGCTACAAGCATAGTCGTAGTACCCTTGAATGAGTGCTCCTGCCAGAGTCTTCTTCAGGCCGTCTGGAATGTTAAGTGTCACCACACCTATCCATTAACGGTCGGCCGACCCCAGCCCCCCCAGCCCCCCACACACACACTCAATACATACAATTGTTAAGGGGATGCAGACCAGAGAAAGACTTTCGTCTTGTTTACATCAGGGTCCCCCATTTTCAATTCATCATAACATATATATATCATCATCATCATTTTATTTATTCGTACATGGAATTACCACAGTCCAACAGTACATATTCATATAATTCACAAAAAATACCATGGCCGAAAGGAACAGGAAGAAGAAAAAATCTTATATATACCTGCCCCTACACACGTACAACACACCGATAGACATATTGTGTGAAACCAAACAGAATATACCCATTTTGCAAAAAAATAAATAAAAATGTAACATCAACACAACCAAATTAAATCAACATAAATAAACCCATTTTGTCTATCTATCAGTCAAACTACATATTTAGGTTAATTCATTTACACACACACACCCCCACACACACACACTTATATAATGTATTATACTTCTATATACTATCTAATTTCTATTTTATTATAATATAACTAAATCATACTATTTATTCTACACCATATTGGTACAGTATTATACAATATTTCAATATATTATTATTCTATGTTACGCTGCTATATACTATATTACTATACTCATACTGGCCTACACTACAACTCTATGCTACGTCATCCTGACACGCTAAACTGCAATATTATACTAAACTGTGCTATACTGTCTATGTATCTTTTCTTTGCACAATATATATGACACACACAACATACAGATAGACAGTACTGCTACATCTATACATTTATGACATACCAGATTTGCAAATACAGTACTGTTTGTGATTGCTTTGGGTAGGGCGTTCCACATTGATGTGGCATAATTGCAAAACGTTTAGTCCCTTGTTAGAGCCGAATCTGGGTTTAACATGATTTGTGGAGCTCCCTCTGATGTTGTGGTCGTGGTATTCACTGACCTTTGGGAAGTATTTTGACATGTACATGGGTACCTTGGTTATGTAGTGTATCTTGTAGACCAGGCCCATTGCAAGTTGCTGTACTCTGTCGTCTACTCCAAGCCATCCTAGGTTGTCAAAGTGGGCAGGGGTGAGGTGGGTTCTAGGAGTCAAGTCAAGCAGTAGTCTGACCAGTTTGTTTTGTGATATTTGTAATTTGGTTTTTAGTGCCTTTTAGGTTTATTGTTGTTGTTATTGTTTAAAAGGATCCCCATTAGCTGTCACCTAAGTGGCGAGCTAGTCTTCTTGGGGTCCACACAGAAAGACAACAGAAAACACAAAACATAACAACATGAGATACATATGACAATCACAATTAACAATGCTAATCTAAAAACAGTAAAACATTGTAGACATTGTAATGGGAAATATTAAAGGACTAAACGATGAGCCGTTTACAAATCATTCTGAGTCATTATTAATAATAAGAAGAAAGTTTATTTCACCGTGGCCACAAATGAAAGGACAGCCTACAGTCAGAGACAACATGTTAACACATTAGCGTCTGGCCATAGACTGACCCCGAGCGCTTGTTCAGACATATGTTAAATACACAGTTGTCAGTCATAACATAATATCAGATATGATGATGAAGGTAAACAAAAATGGTTCTCAGTCAGTGGGAACAACAACAAAGAAGTTATGGCTGGGGGAATGTCAGAGTGTTCTTAAAGAGACATACACACATTAACCAGTCAAGCTGGCCACACTGAAAGTCACGCTGTATAACATGATGTCTCAACACAGATCTATAAGAACATGATAATATATTCCACGACAATTCCCCCGTTTGATAATTAATCACACAATCATTATCACTTCATAAAGACAACAAAAAATATTATCATCCCCAAACCAAAAATAACACAAATAATAAAAACTCAGCACAAACTATTTTTATTATCTAAAAAAACAAAAGGTCCTCTGGATCGACCCTGTGTCACGTGCAAAAGAGAAGTTGCCATAACAGCCAACCATCATTAGTGTCTCTTTGCAAAAGTACAGACGGTGGTCGAAGGACTCAATAGTACAGTCCAGTCTCTGGTTTTGTGGAGTATCTCGCCAAAAAAAAGCATTTCCCATACAAACTTATTCAAAACAAACAATTCCCATAAAACTCTTTCAGTAGCGAAGAACAGATAACAGCAAGAAACAAAAACAAAATTTGCAGACTCTTCACAAAGAATGAAATATAATCTCAGGGAAGTCACACATAACCCAAGTTTACCATTGCAATGTACAGCATATTCAAAAACATCTTCATTCTGAACCCAGTTCAGTACATTATTACCTAATATCTCTTAGGATGATACCGTAATATCTGTATGTGTTTTGGTTAAAACTTGCCTCATTTATCATCTGTGACGAATCCCGGAACGGTCTCTCCTCCTTCCCCTGCCCGCAGTCCAAACACCCCCTCCTCTGCAGTCCATGGCTCCGATGCAAGGAGCGGCCCGGTGAATGGCCCAGACCGGCTGGCTTAGATCTTTGTCATCAGTTCATGCCCACTGAGTCTGGTCGAAAGCCTGATGGAAGCCGTCTCTTAGATCTCTATCTCTGGACCACCGATAATATCAGGCTGGCTGTCAGTTGATGTTCTTAGCGTCCCATCAGTATGCTTTCACCAGCCGATAGGCCTAGTTCTGCAGCAGACTGGGACAGCTTACTTTCCCTGTAATCAGCTGTAGTCGGTTCCCCCACTCAGGTTCTCGGTTGTGCCCCTGATGGAACAGGCCTGCTGGAAACCGTCTCACAGATCTTTGTCCCCGGCTGATGGTCACGGAGAACTGTCCAGTGTCATAGCTGTAACTGGGTGGTTGACGTTTTAGGCTGAAAAAAAGTTTTTTTTAAATATATCGTATATGAGTAATGGAAATCATTCAGTTCTGTTTTACGGACTCTTATCTTTCTAAAAATATTTGTGGTGTTGTGAAGGGCCAGATTAAACTGAGAATCTACCTTTATTGTTTGATATACTTTGTATATTATTTATATATATACACGGAATATCCCTTTACCTGCGTTCAAACCATAGTAATATTCGCTCTCCTTATGGGATAATGCCCCCCTGACGGCGGCGCCAGGCAGTCTCGCACTCAGACAGGTGCAAGGGGCGAGTTTGGGGCATGTCAGAACATGCCCGGAGACAGTGTATTGATACCAGACAAGAACTGAGGTTTGGTACTAGATTGTCACTTAAGTATATATGCTGGCTGTTACATCCCAATGTATATATTCCCCAGTGTGTGTCTCCATGTGTGTGTGTTCTCCATTTTGTTTCCTCCCTCCAGCCATTGTTCCCTTCCCCATTGGTCCCTGCCAGGCCAATCCTTCCATTATTGCAACACAGCAGTGATTGGTGGTTGGCTTTCCAGACTCCAACACTCAATCCACACCCCCCAATCATGGATCACCCCACACCTGTTAAAACATGGCTTTCTCCCTTCAGTCTTTCTCTCTCTCTGGCATGAGGCTAGGCATGTTGTGATTTTGGTAAACCTGTAACTTTGACAGTATTGCATCTTGTTTATTGGCCTTTTGGTGCTTAGTAGTAATTTCCTTGTGTGTGTATGGCCACAGAGAGAGCATAGTTAGTTATAGTTTGTTTTTGTATATATTCTGCTTTTGTTTCTGTATAATTAATGTGTTTTTCTCTCTTTCTCAGGAAGCACAGATGGGGTGAGCTGCCATTTCCTTTGGACATTGTTTCCTCCTGTTTTGGTTTGGTAAGAGTAGTTTAGGTAATGTAATCTCTTTTACCATAGATTAGATTGTGTTTATTTGGAGTATAGTGGTGTTTGTTTGTTGTTTTGGCCTGGGCTCACCCCTGAGCTACATGTGCTTCCTTTGCCTCTATTCAATAAATATCATTGTTGTTTACAAACCTGGTCCATCTTTTCTGTCAACCAACTGTTATGTTACAGCCCTTTACCCTTAGACTCACAGGGGTCGTAACATAAATGGGGGCTCGTCCAGGATTTTGTAACCCGTGTTCAATTGTTGGTTGATGGATTTGATGAACTGTGTTTGTTTACACTTGTATAGTTATTAATAAATTTGTGTAAAAATGGCATTTGTGTAAAAAAATTATGATGGCAGTTAGTACTTTTGATCTGGGGAAATTCTTGAGCAATCCTACTTGGGAAGTGCTAGATAGCTGCCGCAAGGCAGACTTAGTGGAGATTGCCACACATTTTAAACTCTCGGTTCAACAAAAGCATCTTAAGCAGGATATCAGGTGTCTTGTGGTAGATAAGCTGTTGGAGCAGGGGACGCTTGTTTTACCTGCGGTCTCTGATGAACATGCAAGTCCTCCTGGTGAACCTACTGAAGCACAGCCTTCTGTATCTGAGGAGCAAGCTCATGGTGATGGTGCTGAAAAGGCAGGTGTGAACGTCACATTGCCACATTTTCACTTGACCTCTCCTGTGTCAACTGGGTCTCGAGAAGGGGCCCAGGTCAAGGTTAGAATAGCACGTCTCCAGATGGAGGCTCAGGAGAAGGCACAAGCACGTGAGGCGGAGTATCGGCTTCGTAGAATGGAGCTTGAGGCAGAAAATGAAAGGGCTGTTAACATTCGTAGGTTGGAGCTTGAGCATGAAGTGGAAAAAGAGCTCAGACTGCGGAGGTTGGAGCTGGAAGTCCTAAGGAGTGGATCCAACTCTGCTACACCGACTCCTCCACAAGGCCCGGGTATGTCCTCCTCCACAGCTTATTCATCACACACTTTTGATATAAGTAAACACATTGCTTTGGTGCCTCCGTTCCGAGAGACAGAAGTTGATACTTATTCTAATGTGTTTGAGCGTATTGCTGCTTCATTGCGCTGGCCAAGAGAGGTCTGGCCTTTGTTGCTTCAATGCAAATTGACTGGTAAAGCCCAAGAGGTTTGTTCAACACTTTCCCTAGAAGATAGTCTATTGTATGATACTGTGAAGGCTGCCATCCTTCGTGCATATGAGCTTGTGCCCGAAGCTTATAGGCAGAGGTTTCGCAGTCACAAGAGAGCTGTCAACCAGACCTTTGTAGAGTTTGCTAGAGAGAAGGGAACTCTCTTTGATAAATGGTGTGCAGCAAGCAAGGCCTCAGATCTTAACTCTCTCAGAGAACTCATTCTATTAGAAGAGTTTAAGAATCGTTTGCCAGAGCGTATTGTAATTTACCTGAGTGAGCAGAAAGTGTCCACTCTGCAGCAAGCTGCTGTATTAGCTGATGAGTTTGCGCTAACCCATAAAACTGTGTTTGTTGATAGGCGTGACTCGTTTCCCCCCCATGATTTCTCTCAGAGACCTTCTGTCCCCAACCATTCAGAATTCACACACCCCCGACCAAGAATGTCACCTCCACGCTCAAAAGAGGAGCGGACATGTTACTACTGTCATAAATCTGGTCATGTTATTTCTGACTGTTTAACATTGAAACGTAAGCAGCAACCGTCCTCTCAGAACTTTAGGCAACCCAAAGGGGTTGGTCTGATTAAAATGGCACCTGATTCCAATCAACAGATGCACAATGATCAGGATGTTCTCGATCCTTGTTTCAGGCCATTTACTTCCAAGGGTTTAGTTTCCTTGACAGGGGATCCAAAAGATCAGTGTACAGTTCAGATCTTACGAGATACTGGAGCCTCACAATCCTTTATCCTCTCTGATGTACTACCTCTGTCTGAGAAATCTTCCTGTGGTTCTAGTGTCCTGGTTCAAGGTATTGAGATGGGTTTCGTGCCAGCCCCGTTACACTGTATTCATGTACAATCTGATTTGGTCACTGGTTTCTTTAAAATAGGGGTGAGACCTTCCTTGCCAGTTAAAGGCATTTCCTTTATCATGGGAAATGATTTAGCTGGAGGACAGGTGAACGCTGTGCTGGAAGTGTTGGATCACCCAGACACAGATTCTCTGCCTGATGACTTGTCACAGAACTTCCCTGAAGTTTTTTCTGCAAGTGTTGTCACTCGGGCTCAATTGAAAAAGAGAGGTGATGAAATTAATTTGTCTGACTCTGTTTTTGCTTCAGCCTTTGTCAGGGAGGAGTTGCTGGCTCCAACTTCTGATACCGCTGACAAACCACCGACTCATAGTAAGGTACCCCCACAGACAACTGTAACTAGTTCCGACGCATTGAAGTTACCCGTTACTCGTGAAATGCTAATTACTGCCCAGAAGGCTGACCCTTCTCTTGCAAAATGTTTCTCTTCTCTTGAAACGGAACAGAGGAGAGAGTTGCATTCTTATTTTGTGGATGAAGGAGTTTTGATGCGTACATGGAGGTCCCATGGTACTAGCAGAGCATGCACAATCGGAGATAGGGCTACCAGATCAGGTACCAGACTGGAGCACTGTTTATCAGATTGTTGTCCCTGCAGTTTATCGTCAGCATGTACTGTTCTTGGCCCATGACCACCCTTGGTCTGGACACTTGGGAGTCACTAAAACGTACAACAGAATACTTCAACATTTCTTTTGGCCCGGTTTGAAGTCCGATGTAGCACAGTACTGTCGTACCTGTAGTACTTGTCAGATCACCGGAAAGCCAAACCAGGTAATTCCACCTGCTCCCCTCTGTCCTATACCAGCGGTCGGTGAACCATTTGAACATGTCATAGTTGACTGTGTTGGTCCGTTGCCAAGGACCAAAGCCGGCAATCAGTTTTTGTTGACAATAATGTGTACCGCCACCCATTTCCCTGAGGCTATCCCTCTTCGCAGAATTACAGCGCCTGTAATAATTAAGGCTTTGACGAAGTTCTTCTCCACGTTTGGACTGCCTAAGGTAGTACAAACGGACCAAGGCACCAACTTCCTGTCTAGGTTATTTGAGCAAGTGTTACAGTCCCTGGGTATCCGACATATAGTGTCCAGTGCCTACCACCCTGAAACTCAGGGGGCTCTAGAACGTTGGCATCAGACCTTAAAGTCCATGCTGCGTAAATATTGCTTAGACACAGAGAAAGATTGGGATGAGGGTGTCCCCCTTGTTCTATTTGCTGCGCGAGAGACCATACAGGAGTCTCTTGGTTTCAGTCCTGCTGAGCTCGTTTTTGGGCACACTGTTAGAGGGCCTCTGAAAGTTCTTAAAGAACGGTTCATGTCAAAGGGTGCCAGCACACCCACTAATGTGCTAGATTTTGTTAGCCAGTTTCGAGAGCGACTGCATCAGGCGTGCTCTCTCGCAAAAGAAGCGCTCTCTTCTTCCCAGAGAACTATGAAACGGCACTATGACGAGAAAGCTGTTTCTCGATCTTTCCAGCCAGGTGATAAGGTTCTAGTCCTGTTACCTATCCTTGGTTCTGCTCTTTCCGCTCGTTTTTCCGGACCGTATGCAATAGACAAGAAGATAAGTGATACAGACTATGTGGTTCGCACCCCTGATCGTAAACGTCACTCTCGTGTTTGCCACATCAATATGCTTAAACCATATTTTTCCAGAGATAGTGTGCAGGTGAAGACCTCAGACCAGACAGCCGGACTGGCCGTCTCTGCTGTTGCCTCAACTCCAATAGTTCCGGACTCTCCTGACGTTAGTGGTGAGGACGTAGATGGCTTGGAGTTGCGCAATGCAGCCCATCAGGGTGCTAGATTGTCCAACACTGAGATGTTATTGAACCTGCCCACTCACTTAGCACACTTACCTGAGGAGCAGCGAGAGGACATCACAAATTTGATTCAGGCCTACATGGCTCTGTTTGGTGATGTTCCCTCCTGTACTTCTGTATTGGCCCATGATATTAAAGTTAACAATGCTGTGCCTATCAAGCAACATGCATACCGTGTTAACATCACCAAGAGGGCCATGATGCAACAGGAGGTTGACTATTTGTTAAAACATGGTTTAGCCAAGCCAAGTTGCAGTCCCTGGAGTTCACCTTGCTTGTTAGCTCCCAAATCGGATGGAACTCCTAGATTTTGTACTGATTTCCGAAAGGTAAATGCTGTCACCGTGCCTGATTCCTTCCCACTGCCCCGCATGGAAGATTGTATTGACAACCTTGGATCTGCCACCTATGTTAGCAAACTAGATTTGTTAAAGGGTTACTGGCAGGTCCCTTTGACCCCCCGTGCCTCGGAAATCTCGGCGTTTGTTACTCCTGACAATTTTTTGCAATATACTGTAATGCCTTTTGGAATGCGTAATGCCCCGGCCACTTTCCAGCGACTGGTGACCCTAGTCCTGGCTGGTGTTCCAAATTGTAATGCCTATCTCGATGACCTGGTTGTCTATTCGACCAACTGGCGTGACCACATGACAACCTTGCAAACTGTCTTTGACCGCTTAGCTGGAGCCTCCCTGACCCTTAACCTTGCCAAGTGTGAGTTCGGCAAGGCTACGGTTACCTATCTTGGTAAGCAGGTAGGACAAGGCCAAGTGCGTCCGGTGGATGCAAAAATATCTACAATCACAACTTTTCCAGTGCCTACTACTAGGCGGGAATTGCGTAGATTCCTTGGGATGGCTGGGTATTACCGTGGTTTTTGCCGGAACTTTTCTTCTGTCGTTACTTCTCTCACTAGCCTGTGTAGCCCGTCCAAACAATTCATTTGGACAGCTGATTGTCAAAATGCATTTGATAGTGTTAAAGCTCTCTTATGCAGTTCCCCTGTTCTCTCTGCTCCAGATTTCTCCCTGCCGTTCCAGCTGGAGGTGGATGCCAGCGGGGTGGGAGCTGGAGGGGTGTTATTACAGGAAGATCACGATGGTGTCAGTCACCCGGTTTGTTATTTCTCCCGGAAATTTAACAAACATCAACTAAACTATTCCACTATTGAAAAGGAGACTTTGGCAATGTTGTATGCGTTGCAACATTTTGAGGTGTATGTCGGTTCGAGCGTATTACCAGTGGTAGTATACACCGACCACAACCCATTGGTTTTTCTGTCGCGGATGTACAACCACAATCAGCGCCTCATGCGTTGGGCGCTCATAGTGCAAAATTATAACCTCAGCATAAAGCATAAGAAGGGGTCTGATAATGTGTTGGCGGATGCTCTGTCTCGTAGTTGAAATCTCTGTTGCTGTCGACTCGTTCTACTGTATATTGCTGTCGACTTGTTCTATTTTGCTGTCGACTCGTTCTACTGTATATTGCTGTCGACTTGATCTATTTTTTCTGTCTACTCGGTCTATGTTGCTGTGGACTCGTTTTATGTTGCTGCTAGTTTTTTTCATAGCTCTTTGTTTTGGAGTGCATGTTATCTCGGGGATGTTATCTCGTTAAAGAAGAAAAAAAAAACATGTTTAGTTGGTAGTTTATGTAGGCATGTTTTTTGTCTTATGTATGGGGGTGTTACATCCCAATGTATATATTCCCCAGTGTGTGTCTCCATGTGTGTGTGTTCTCCATTTTGTTTCCTCCCTCCAGCCATTGTTCCCTTCCCCATTGGTCCCTGCCAGGCCAATCCTTCCATTATTGCAACACAGCAGTGATTGGTGGTTGGCTTTCCAGACTCCAACACTCAATCCACACCCCCCAATCATGGATCACCCCACACCTGTTAAAACATGGCTTTCTCCCTTCAGTCTTTCTCTCTCTCTGGCATGAGGCTAGGCATGTTGTGATTTTGGTAAACCTGTAACTTTGACAGTATTGCATCTTGTTTATTGGCCTTTTGGTGCTTAGTAGTAATTTCCTTGTGTGTGTATGGCCACAGAGAGAGCATTGTTAGTTATAGTTTGTTTTTGTATATATTCTGCTTTTGTTTCTGTATAATTAATGTGTTTTTCTCTCTTTCTCAGGAAGCACAGATGGGGTGAGCTGCCATTTCCTTTGGACATTGTTTTCTCCTGTTTTGGTTTGGTAAGAGTAGTTTAGGTAATGTAATCTCTTTTACCATAGATTAGATTGTGTTTATTTGGAGTATAGTGGTGTTTGTTTGTTGTTTTGGCCTGGGCTCACCCCTGAGCTACATGTGCTTCCTTTGCCTCTATTCAATAAATATCATTGTTGTTTACAAACCTGGTCCATCTTTTCTGTCAACCAACTGTTATGTTACAGCCCTTTACCCTTAGACTCACAGGGGTCGTAACACTGGCGCAGGTGCGCACAGCAGTAGTTCATCAAGTTCGTCTAAGCAAGCAGTGTGACAAGTTCGGTAACAGTGAAGTGAGCAGCAGTGCGTCTAACAGAGCGTGGAGAACATGTGCGAATAGAATAGTAAAGTGTCAGAGTTTAATGCAGTAACGTCAAGTTCGACCTAGTTTAATGTGAAGTAAATAGTCGTTCATTTATTGTATATCGTGCCAACCCAGTTCGTTCGTGTGTAGCATTGGACATGTGCACAGGAGAACCGGCGTCGGCGATTGCAGAACCATTACTGGTTGGATTATATTGATTTGGACCGTGTTACCCGGAGAAGAGCATCGTTGATTCCCACTATCGTTTGGGATTCAACCTCGTGAGGATTACAACTCGGGCTGGCCTCGTGGACGGAGGCTGGCTAGCTGTCATCAGTGCTATCGAGCATTTGGATTACAATTATTGCTTTGCTGCTGATCAAGGGAGTTTACAAGGACCGACTCCTGTACCTGGAGTCTCTTTATTCCTTATTGAATCAGACGGAGTACCCGAACATTCCTCTACCCTCCAGGCCTTACACCCCCGGAGGGAACCCATTGTCTCCAGGCGGTACCAGTGTTGCCCTATCTAGTTGCTACTATACGACAGGTGGTGTCAACTTAGACCCATCGTAGGATTCCTGCTATTCTTAGTGACTCATGCTATTGACTGACTTTACGTATATTCTTCGCCATACAAGCGCGACCCTAATTCTCATTCTGTAACCTAACGTTGCCTAATAATAATAAATTACCCTCAAATACTATTTCTTTGTCAATGCCGTGTTCTTGTGGGTGTTCACCATCTATATTTGATGTACTGTCTGGCCAGTAATTAAAGTACATAACTAGCAGTGGTTTAATCTATCACAATCTTTAATACAGTCAGGGTTTTGTAACCCCTCAGTTACATGTGGTATTGTAGATTTCTTCGTGTAATACATTTTTTTTCATTAGTATAATGTGCTAGTGAGTACAATGGTCATGTGGTGTGACATGAAGGTTATTCTGTACAAAATTGAAAAGGGGTGTATTTTAATTATGTATGTCTATTTATCAGCATTCCTCATCACTACTATACACATTTCTAGCATTTCCTTGGGCAAATTAGTTACATTTTGCATAATTCTTCTTAATCAAAACTCATGGTAAGACAATTGCACTAAATTTGACTATGTATTTCTAATTCATTTTGGCAAACCTTCTTATACACCAAAATGCTAGAACTATTTGGTGACACTGTTATTTATCTGTCCCATTGATGATTTTAACATTTCTTACCAAAAAGCCTTCATAATTTCATAATTCTGAAAGTCGCACCAAATTATATGCCGTCACGCCACATGATGAATCACACCACACAACAACCCGTAATGCAAAAACATATATTTAATAAATTTAACAAACAACCAAAAACATATGAATTATATCATGGGTTCAAATTAAGAAAATCTGTTATAAAATGTTATAAACAGTGTGTCACAAAATACATCATATAGCACTTGTGTTCTGAACATCTGAAGAAACATATGAATTAATCGTCCAACCGTTATAATCAATTGTAATAATCATTGAAATTTCTTTTTAATAAATTGTTTTATTCAAGACATACATTAAATGTAGTCGAACATAACAGTAGAATCATTTTGAAAAACTGTTTTAAAATAGTGTCTCACAAAAGACATTAATAGCACTTGGGTTCTGAACAACTGAAGAACCTGAAGAAACATCGTCCAACTGTATTAATTCCAAGGTGCTGTCTCATTTGAATATTTTCCTATCAATTCTAAAAATCATTGAACATTTATTTCTTTTGTAATTCAAGGCAATTTAGTTTAACAGTGACTGAACAACAAGCCTCAATTATGTATTGCCGGCTCAGTACTGATTGAACAGAAGCCAGTAGTTGGAAAGCATGGCAAACCGACTGCATTGCTGGGGTTGTGTGATTTTACTCAGTATTTATTTTTGGTGGTAGAAAATGCAGTCGGGCCTCCTTGGCCACACAAAAGCATTCTGCCTCCCAAGCTGCTCCAGACAATTCACCTTCAGCTCATCCTCATCTATTTCCATTATCTGCCCCACATATGGCCTTTCTCCATACTTCACTATTACAAATAGCCCCTCGACATACTTTTCATCATCATCATCATCACCATCTTCGTCAATGAGATCTGACTGAACTTGAATGATGACGGGACCTTTGCTTGATGGGTCAGGTGGCACCTCAGCAGGAGAGCTACTTGACTCGGCACAGGGTTGTGTTGTGGTCAACCTCAAGTTGAGTTGGCTGGTAGCAATCTGTTTTCTCAGACCCCATGTCAAATCTTCACCTTTTTCATCCAAGTGTGTACACGCGCACGCGTGTTTATACAATGAGATTTCTAGATATACTGGGCTTTTCTACCTGTGTACAGCACATGTTGTACAACTACAGTAATATATTTTATACGTTTAATGGTTCAATTTACTTTTCTCGTCTTCTTCTCAGGACATCCTCTCTCCTTACAGGATCTCCATTTAGCCTCTCCCTGTATTCTCTTGTTCTGTCTGTACTTGCCATTCCTCTATGAAATCTGTCTCAAACTGAAAAACAAGTGAAAGGGAAATATTTCAACTACAACATCTTGTAGATAGACATGGATTTAGTTTGAGAAATGGAATAGTAGGGAAGTAGGTATACCTTAGAAAACGTGTTTATAATACAGTGCCAAAGTGTTAAAAGGACAAAATATTCATTAAACGTAAGTATTAGTTATAAAATATGTATGAAATAGCATTATATATATGGAGGTATTAGTTATAAAATATGTATGAAATAGCATTATATATGTAGTTAAATGCAGTTCATATCATATAGTGTGACACATGAATCATATGGTGTGACAAGAAAACCCTGCCACACCATATGATGAAGTGTCACACCATATGATGTTTCGTGAACTTAGCACACCATTGTACATTGGGGTTATATGCTAGCATGCTAACAAAATGCACATTGGCACATGGCAATATAGATTAAAGTTTAGTATTGACTAAAAAGTTTCTTATTTTTGGCATTTTTGCGTAAAATGCATCACACCAAAAGACAGTGTGAAAGGTCTAAAAGTGGAAGTGCCAAATAATACCTTATATATTGAAAAAACTAAGAGGGCTAACTCACCTTCTAACCTTGTAATGACTTTTCAGAGATGTTGTCCTACTTCCTGAAAAGATGAAGGACCCCTCCACCCCAAAGGTTTCCAAACAATTGCCCGTTGAAAAATATGAAAATGGTGTCACACCATATGATATCCAATTTTGGGACAAAATCTTTTTGTTTCTGGAGCATTCAAAATATTATGCCTGGACTTTTAGAAGATCACACTAACAAGTAGACATCTGAGTTGTCAATATGTAGTTAAATAAATAACAAATGCATACATTTTCTTGTTTTTATTCAAAATCAAACTGTGTAAAATGTTCGTGGGACAGTCACACCATATGAGCTTTTACTCATTTGGCTGACATTTTTTAATAACTGGAACAATATTCGCAAAAATGCTCTGTGCATTCATATAATACTAAATGTTCTGTGCAATATAACAAAATGTTCTCATATATGTTTTCATTATTTACTTATCTTTGACACTAAGGACTCCAAAAAGGCCATGTCACGTCAACCACCCAACTGCAGAGCAGAACCCCGGTTCAGTAGAATAGCTGGGCCAGCACTTGTCAGTGGTCCTCTGCGCCCCATAACTGTGTGTCCTCTTCTCGGGCAGAGACGGGGTACTTGGACCGCACAGGAGACTGAAGAGAGACACGCCCAGTGAGAGACTCACAAAAGGAAAAGAGAGAGAGAAAGAAATAAAAATAAAAAGCTGTCCGGTAACATTTTACACACTAAAATAGTAAAAAGGTTTCCACTCAGGTTTGAAGTTAGGACATTCTATACTATACCCTCAAGAGTCTCGTTGGCCAAAAAAACAAACTATATATATATATATATATATTAGAGCTGGGCCGTTAACGGCGTTAACGTGCTGCGTTAACGCTATACCAGTATCGCGCGATAATATAATTAACGCATTAATCTAAAAAAAAAAAATAATAATTTTTTTTTAAATTTTTTCTTTTTTTACCTTTATTTACCCAGGGTAGGTTCGCTGAGCACAGATGCTCTTTTTCAGGAACACCCTGCTTCACATTCACACAGTTCCATTCACACCTGGGAGCTGCCCAGTACAACCACAGTTGACACCATTGGCCACTGAGCAACTCCACTGGAGCAGTTGATTCAAGCCATGTCACATAGTTCAAGTTTGAAATGATTCTTTATGTTTTGCTCCTGAGAGTGCTAGATACTGTACTGTACTGGTAATATTATTTATTTGTGTTAACTTCTGAATAAAACAACTTATTAAACACAAGTACATCTTATTGAACATTATTTTGATATTTCATTACCAATTATCATAGCAAAACAGCTTTTTCAAACAGTCTGTAATGCATTTTGGAAACGGGAGATGGGCTCATGGTGTAATGGGCCACCTGGCATGAGAAACATAAGGAGGAAAGAAAAAGTAAGGACTTACTTCTGGTCATTATTTGGGTAGAACACACATATTTTGAATGCCTTCGGCAGGTTTTTTTTTCTTCTTTTTTTTTGTCATTTTAATCTAGATTAATCTAGATTAAATCCAGGATTGCAGATAGATTAATCTAGATTAAAAAAATTAATCTATGCCCACCTCTAATATATATATATATATATATATATATATATATATATATATATATATATATATATATATATATATATATATATATATATATATATATATATATATATATATATATATATATATAATATTGAAGCCCACACCCCTCTGATGCATCTGGGACATACCAATATTGAGAAAACTACAGAAAAACCACCAAAAACAATATCTTAATATACCCAAAACAAATAGCTCTGCATTTTGTTATGAGAGTTGGTTGTTAGCTGTCACAGACAAAACATGCTCCCTGTAGGTCATGCTAGAGAATTTATGCCAGTAAGCTGGTTTATCATCAAATGGAGTGACGGAATATTACACTAGAAATAGGAAAAAGCAAAGCAACACATGTGTTTAACTGTAACCTAAACAAAGGATAAGTGCTACAAAGTAAACCTGAAAAGTGACTCAAAATAACTGAAAACAAACAAAACGTGCACGCCTGTGACAGACGTATAAGTAGGCTGTGCCTGAGATTATCTGATTGGCTAATGCCACCTGCCCAGTGAACTAGTCAATAATCTCCACAAACAGAGCAAGTTTCACACATACACGCATCAAGAAGCTAGATGTCTATGAACAAAAACACCCTCTAACTACCAGACGGAGCTGTGGTTCCCAAGTCTTGGTTTTGATTAGAGGACTCTTATTGGGGGTCGTATTAATTAACCTGACTGTTTGTGTGAGTGTCATACTCCTATTTGGAACTGTTGCCTGAACTAAAAACAATCTCCTAATATATCCAAAACAAATATGTTCGAGCTTAGAAGTCCAATTTGAAATTCAACAGGTTTTAAACAGTCAGCACGCTACGCTTTTCTGAAGCTGGACGAAGGTCATTCCATTACAAAGCTCCATCTGACATTTATTTCTGATTTTGAGATAGGTCATTGTACTGTATACTTGACCTCTTTATTTAAAATGAGTTGGTGAATGGGGGTGTGGGTGGCAGAGAGTGAGCAGGCTGCAGTAACTGTATCTGTACATGTGTGTATTGTATTGTGTACTTGTACTGTATGGAATGTTTTACGTTTGTGCATAGGACCCCCTCTATAATGAGATGCTGCATCTCAAGGGGCTATCTTTTCAATACATTCTGACCAAATCATAAGCATCTAGGCATTCACTACTCTTACATGACAAGTCAACACCTCCCTGCCTTCCCAATCTACGCCACTAGATAGTAGTAGAGCCCTGGAATCACTATTCCCCTATGGGCAATGGACATTTCCCAGCACTACCCCACTTCCCCCCTAGATGGCGGCCAAACTCAGTCTAGAGTACTCTAGCTGACGTGTGACTCTGGTTCCTGTTCCTATCTCCTCGTGGCTCTGGGCGGCCATCTTGTCTGCTCAAGTTTGTTGACATTTCCTCTCATTGTGCGGTTGCCTATCTTATCAGCTTGTTTATGTTACCACCTTGCCGATGACCTCGGAGCCCTATGGCTCTCTATGCTGTCGCCTATTTACTGTGTCAAAACATTCTGCTCTGCTAACGCTTGTTGTTTCTGGGGTTTCTGATCTTAACCTTACATGTACCCAGAGGAATCACCCTAGTTTTATTATCCATCACCAGCACTTTCTCAGTGTGTTCTAGCTGTGTGTCAGGGTTTAACAAATGTATGGGGATGACATTACAGGTGGCCCCACAGTCTATTTGGAAGTTAACTAGTGTTTCCCCCAACATCATCCCTGCAAAAAGCTGTTGGCCCTGCCTGTGGCTGTCTTTTAACTGATTAACATTTTCATCCTCTCTATTTACTTCTGTTATGCAGCAGAGGTCTTCCTCATAAGAATCACTATCACTGTGCTGTTCTGTTACTGCATGCACTTTCCTAGTTTTCTTGCTGCTCTCCTGTTTTGATTTGCATTTAGCCGCAAAGTGATTTTCTCTCCCACACTTTTTACACTTTTTCCCAAAAGCTGGGCATTTTTCCCTTGTTCCTCTCATGTGTTTTCCCACAAAACATGCAGTCAACCTCGCTGTCTTTTTTCCACTCTTGACTGTTTTAGCGCATGTACCTCTTCCACTGCCTGTCCCAAAACACACTATTACAGCTGGCGTTCTCTCTGTCTCAAACTAAATATGTTTATGGATGCACTATTGTTCGTTTTTATTTGGCCTCAAACATTCTCTCGCTCCCCTTTGCCTCCCTTCTCATCTCCTACATAGTGGCTTCTGTGCTCTGTAGATAAGACTCTCGATTTCCAAAACAAAAACCGTGCCGCTCTGCCCCTCTCCTGGTTGTCATGCCATGTCTCTGCCTGCTGCCTAGCTTATCTTGTTGATGTTCTAAAGGAATGTCAACATTCAGCTTGCTATATATATCGCAGTGGACCCTGAGCTTGGTTTTCCTCCATTTTCATCCAGCAACTCTACAGCTCCTCTCTGTCTGACCAACACTGCTATTGTTCTCTGTTAAATACACAGTGATGGTCAGATATAGGTAATTCGATTACTGATACTTTATCAATTAAGGCTAGGATGTCACCTAGATTATTGTGCAGCAGTATGGTCCTCTGTATCCAAAGGTCAACTAAAGAAATTGCAAACTGCCCAGAACAGAGCTGCAAGGTTAGTTTTACATTGTTCCATGAGAACAAACACCATCACTTAATGCTGGTTTTCAACACAGTTAAATATTTCAGGAACACTGTCTTTTCGTCTCAACCTGTTTTCTTATACAAACAAATTGTCAGATGCAACCTGTTATGGTTTGACACCGACCCCAAACGCAACGACACAAGAGAGTAGGATTCAGAGTTGCCAAAAACAAGGGCTTGTTTATTTAAACAAAATAAACAGCATAGACTTGGTAGAGTTCAAACAAAGACTGGAATACAAGCAAGGATGAATGTTGCTGCTCTGCAGCTTCTCCCGGGATGGTAGTCTGGGGAAGCAGACGATGACGTCAGAGCCGCTCTGCAGACTTCTCTCGGCAGAATCTCCGAGGTGGTTGCGGGACCGAGAGGGAGAGAGGGAGCGAGTTAGCTCAGAGTGCAGTTGGAACAGAGCAGGTGACAGGAGAGGTGACTTGTACCCAAAAACAGAGTTATCCAAGTGACTGAATCTTCGGTGTATATACACACTGAGTAACGTTCCAAACACAATCCCACGTGATAGAAATCTTCGGTGCAAAATAAACACTGTGAGCGAAGTCCCAAAATACAAATCCAAGTGATAATATCTTCGGTGTGTAAACACACAGTGGGCGATGTTAGGCCAAAATATTATCCCAATGAAACAATCCAAAAAGGGCTAAACGCTGGGTGAGTGACTGTCTGATCAAAAGCAGGAAATCTTCAGTGTTATATAAACACACGAAAAACGGAATAGGATCAAAGACAGTCACAAAAACTCACCCAGGCGCTGTGCGTAAAGAGCGTTGGAACAGAACGGAGCGAGCGCGTCGCCACGGGAAAAGGGTGTCCAAGAGGAATGCTTCTTGAATATCCTGGAGGCAAAGCACAGGGAAAAAACAGCAGGCAAGGCAGGAACGGCGAATGCAACTGAAATATCAAAACGATCCAACAAAACTTGAATGGGGAAACGGGGTATAAATAATCAGGGAAAGCTTAATTGACAAGCAGTGACAGCTGAGGGATGTGATTGACAAGCGTGTGGTTGGGGGAGAACCAATCAACGACGTCTATGGGAAGAAGCGTGTGAAAGGGGAATGCAATGATTAACAGAAAACTAAAGGAAACTGAGCGAGTAGGCTTAAAGGAACAGAGCGAGTAAGTGAGCAATGGACCAAAACCTCACAGTCAGGTTCATTCTTATTTTACTAGGTCAACTGATGATGGACAGATTATGTTACCACGTCCAAAATCAAATGCTTTAAAGAGGACTGTTGTTTATCGTGCCATTAATCATTGGAATAACTGCCCACTGAACATAAGTAAATTGAATAGTAAAGTGTCTTTCAAATACCACCTGAGAATGCACTACTTAAATATGTGAGCAAAATATTCTGATGTTGATAATGATGTCTACAATGTTTTACTGTTTTTAGATTATCGTTGTTAATGGTGATTGTCATATGTATCTCATGTTGTTATGTTTTGTGTCTTCTGTTGTCTTTCTATGTGGACCCCAGGAAGACTAGCTCGCCGCTTAGGTGACAGCTAATGGGGGATCCCCCCTTTTGATTCTAATCACCCCTCAGAATCACAAATCATTATTTGGTTTCTCAATTAATTATACCCAAAAATAGGCCCCCTCCTTCTGCTCCCATTATACCTGTCTCAATGTATAGCAAAAATGAACTCTTGGCCCAAGATTGAATGAGTTTGAGACCCCTGGTCTATCCCTTTAAAAAAACCAATGTACTTTTACTTTTCAGTACTTAAGTACACTCAAAAGTAGGATTTTTTTTACTCGTACTCATAAGTGTGTTTTTGGCCAGCTACCTTGTTAATTTGATTGTCTATTATAAAACAAACTGAAACTGGACACAAGCCCTCTGTCTGGCTTTTTGTGTCATCCTTTTAACATGTACATGTATTATTAATGTACCTTGCGCCGCAGTACCATGTACAAAATGTTAATAAAGTGTGAGGAAACAAACTGGAAACCTAATAAATAAAAACGCAGTGAAACCATAATCAACAAAGACCAAAATATACACTATCTCTATTGGAATGGAGACTTCAGCACAGGATAAACTAAGGATGGGCAAAAATAATCCAGATCGACCGATCACATGATGTACTCGAGTACTCGTGGAGGAAAACGCTGTACAAAATAAACGTATTTTCCGGTGTTTTTGACTTTTATTTTGAAGCCCACCGCTCCGTCTTTTCCGGTGTTCTAGACTTTTATTTTGAAGCCCACCGACCGGACCGGAAGTATTGTTGTGTGATTATCCTAGCAGAACCTATACCACTTGTCTCGCCCGGTTCTGTGTTTTTGAGCTAATGATAAAACAAATGTTGAGATTGTTGGTGAACAACTAACTTTAGGTTAGTTTTAACGTTAGCTACTAACGTTAGATGCAGCTACTACAGGCAATCAACGATGAGGAGGAAGCGTCATGTTTATTCTTGTCCCTGTGTCCAGTCCTTTGACCAGCCCCACCCGTTCATTGTAAACAATGATGCATGTAATCGTATTAACGCTATTCCGTGTTGTAGCTATGCTATACGTTGTATTTAGTTTGTTAGCTATTTAGCTAATGTTGTTAGCATTGAATGCGCATCAACGAACGCCAGATCTTTAATCTTTATTTAGCAGTCCAGTTTCTCCGGCAGTAGCGAGTAACTACTTGGGTCTAAAAAACAGCTAACGTTACACTACACATAACGCTACTTGGTTAAAAGGAGCAACACTATTGAGAAATGTAGTTAAGCTATGTGCCGTTGCTATAGGCGAGCTACCGTGCTGTGCTCTGTAGTAAGGCCAGCGGCCCCCCACACGGAGATGACGAGGGGTAGGTACTGGTTCCGCCTCATTAAAACAAATAGCAATTAATCGCAAAATCATTGCATTCATTTTAATCATCGCGGCAATTAATCGATTTATTTATTGTATGATAGCACGCACATAATTCTCCCTTACATATCTGTAGATACTATATCTATACCTGTACATATCCAGTGGGTCCTTTTAGACCTAGTGTCGTCTCTCTATGTGATACGTGCTCGTATCTCTGACCATATGCCTGTTTTATTTTCTACTGTTGTCCCATGCTCTACTGTTACCTTTCACTCTGACCCACTGCACTTCACCATTGCTTGTGTGGTATAATATAATGTCCTCATGTAAATATACTCCCCTCCCCTGTGTCCCCCTTACCTGTGCCCCCCCCCCCTCTCTGTGGAATAAGACATTCCCCTCCCCTTTCTCCCCAAACCTGTACCCCCCCCCCATTTGACCTATCAAATGGGACCACACACCCCCCCTTGTTGAACTATATAGGGCTCCTCCCGACCACAATCGAGGTCTTCTCACCTGGGTCATTTCAGCTGATCACCTGGGGGAAGCCCTCAGCCATTCTCTCTATGTACTTACTATCTGTTTGGTTAATAAACCTTTGTTATTATCCAAACCTCGGTTGACTGAGAACATTCTTCATCAGGATATCCACAAATATCCCACAATTGGCGTCTACGAACTTGTGACGGACTCTTGCGTCCTACCGGCGTGCTGTATTGTTTCAGCTATACAGAGAAAAGTGAGTATAATCAAATCAAATCAAATCAAATTTATTTATAGGGCCCGACAACACACGTTAATGTCCCCATGGGCCGTACAGGTCTTCTTTAAACAAGTCAAGAAGACAACATAACAATAAGTCAAGAACAGAACAAGAACACCATAGGGTCCAAACATTTTTTAGATGAATGCAAATAAATGAAAGAATGCAAGCACTCCCAGACATACCCCACGCGAAGGTAAGGAAAAACTCACTAAAACCTAACAATAGGGAAAAAAGCTCCACAGGCAATGTGGAGGAGAGAAACCTTAGAAGGGCCGTTCAAGGGGGGATCTCCCTTCTTAGATGTCGGTGATAGTAGTGTTGCAGACGGACAGTTGGTAAGCATGCACTCATGTGTGTAGTGAAACACAGATGAGTGCATGCAATAGCAACTGTACATTTTGAAAAATTAAAGATAGAGTTGATAGCGGATCTATTTGAAGCACAGGGGCGGCGCAAGAGGGTCACGTCCTCCCCGTCTTAGTCACGGGACATTCAGCACTCCGGTCGTTGCTCAGGGACAGCCGGAGACAGGGGGAAGGGGGGGTGGCACAGAGAGGGTCGCGAACTCCCGGCATCATCGCGGGACATCCGGCACTCCGGTCACCACAACGAAACCTCCGAAGACAGGGGGGCACGCAGAGGGGGTCGCAGTCTCCCGGCCTTCGTCACGGGACGTCCAACACTCCGGTCAACACTCCAGGACAGCAAGTCATAGGAAGACAGGGAGACGGGACAGGCGTTAGACAGCTCATGAGATTGTAGTAGGCGGACATAGCAATAGATACAAGTGGTAGGCATATATGTGAATGGAGTAGATATATGAAGTAAGCGTATTATGTGAATAGAATAGAAGTACTTAACCCAGCAATGAAACCGCGTTGACTGTTAATCTGTTAACAGTCTGTTAATCAGTTGACAGGACCACGGACAGACGGCGGTGAATAACTGATCCAATGCCTCGGAGGTGCATGTAGAGCAGTCACTACAAGCTTGGCCAAGACCCCGAGGCATCCATCACCTTGGTCAGCGCCAGGAGACGGGTACTCAGAGAGAAGGGGGAGGGAGAGGGGGGGGGGGGAGAGGGGGGGGGGGGGGGAAGAGTTAGAGAGTTCCCATGTTTGTGGTGCTGCAAAGGAGCAGACATGTAGTACCCTGTAGTGCCATGTAGTACCCCGTAGTGCCATGTAGTACCCTATAGTACCCCATAGTGCCATGTAGTACCCCGTAGTATCCTGTAGTACCCTGTAGTGCCATGTAGTACCCTGTGGTGCCATGTAGTACCCTGTAGTGCCATGTAGAGCTGTGTAAGCCATGTAGTACCCTGTAATGCCATGCAGTACCAAGTAGTACTCTGTGGTACCATGTAGTACCCTGTACCCTAACTAAACTACCCTATAGTAAACTACCCAGTGGTACCATGTAGTACCCTGTACCATAACTAAACTACACAGATTAATCTAAAGGTCAGTCCCCGACCAGGTGAGATCAAGGTAGGTTGAAGGAGAGAGAGAAAAGATGAGTCTTAAGCAGGGATTTAAAAGCTTCGACAGAGCAGGCGCCCCTGATGACGGCAGGTAATTTGTTCCACAGGTAGGGAGCGCGGTAGACAAAGGCTCTGTGGCCGGCGGATTTCTTTTTAACCCTAGGGGTCGATAGAAGCCCCGCATTTTGTGAGCGCAGAGCACGAGCGGGCGAGTATCGGGAGATGAGATCAGATAGATAGAGCGGTGCAAGCCCATTTAAAATTTTGTAGGTGAGGAGTAGCACTTTAAAGTCAGAGCGGGCTTGGATAGGAAGCCAATGTAGGGCGGACAAAACTGGTGTGATGTGATCAAATTTTCTAGTTCTAGTTAGTATCCGTGCAGCCGCATTTTGCACGAGTTGAAGATTTTTGATGCTTGAATTAGGTAAGCCTGAAAAAAGTGCATTACAGTAGTCCAGACGTGATGAGACAAAAGCATGAATCAGGGTTTCAGCATCAGCCAGAGTTAAAATGGGGCGTATTTTTGCGATATTACGAAGATGGAAGAATGCAATTTTGGTGACGTTTTTTATATGTGCATTAAATGAGAGGGAGGAATCAAAAATGACTCCGAGGTTTTTTATGGTGGAGCTCTGGGATACATGACAGGTATCAAAGTTGAGGGAGATGTCCTGAAACAGGCCTCTGTGGTTTGGGGGGCCAACAATTAACATCTCAGTTTTATCTGCATTAAGGAGTAGAAAGTTTTGCGACATCCATTAGATAATAATAGACTGGTCGACCAAAAATGTATGGCAAGGAATTAAAACCTTCCCGCTTTTCTCTGTGCCAGGTGAATATTACAGAATGTTGTCAAATATTGAGATCATGGCTGAGTAAGAATAATGTGCATTAATATATCTGATCTGTATTGAGAATCGTTACCAGGGCGCGCGTGCACCTGGGTCCTTATCAGGCGGTTCTGAGAGGATGGGTTATATGTGCTATTCCCGAAAGTTTAGGCACAAAGGTTGAAGTGCTATTCCAGGTCGAGTTGGAGCCGACCAAAAGCTAAGGCACACAATAAAGGTTGTTGGATTGCTAACCCAAGTCTAATTCAGACTGAAATATAGGCAACAAAAGGAGATACGTGAGCTTATTAGAGTGATATCATTGGAAAACGCTACTCTCTTAGAAACTATTCTGTGATTCTTTTGGCAAAGAGGCGGGAAGTTAGGACCGAGAAGCTGTTATAATCTAATTAGATTTAACAGAGTAACGTCATATATTCATAGATGCAACCTCAAACTAAGCTCACAATCTCTTCCATTCCTGAAAACGATGTATTTCGGATTGAATTAACCAATTGATTATACAGATAGCGGGAAGGTGACCGGCGATGCCTCGGCAGTACGTGAATGTACATTTAACGAGACATTAGTCGCGGGTTGAAGGGACCGAGAGTATGATTAAAAGGTATATATAATCTAATATATCGCTGGTAAATTTCGAAGTCAGGTTCGGTCGTTATGACTTTAATAACGATGTATAGGTTATCAAGGGATAAATGCCTTGTCGCAGCAGATGCTGGTCGACTAAACGAACAGCGATCCAATACAGTCAGATATACACACACGTTAACTTATATGTATTAATGTTTGTTTGTCTGTTTTAAGTCTCGTTTGTATGTGCACAGTATAGAACCCGCCGCGGTGCTGTATTGAGTAAAGAAACCGACGGATAGCGCGACGAGCATAGGGAGACGAGTACCGTTATACAGAGGATAACATTGAGGTGCAACTCACGGGACAAACTAGGATAGTAATTTCCGGAATCAACAAAACCGGCCCACGGGAACGACCATTTGGGGAAGTATAGTTTTATCGTTTCAGTTTGTTTACGTTTCACATATGCACAGGCGCGTTCATTCGGTAACAAAACGCTGGTTTAGGAATTCCAGGCTATTGAGAGCTCGTGGGAAAAATACTGTATGGATTGCAAAGAGTTATTTCCGAGATGAATGGGAACGCGTGAACGTCGCGTGGACTGATGACGTCATACAAAAGTGCGATATGAAACTATCATTGGGCGAACGGTAAGGTTTAATATGCCCGAGGCCGAAGGTATATGAAATCCACGTATAATGAAAATCATAAATATAGATGCTTTGATTGATTGATTGAAAACTTTATTAACAGATTGCAGAATGGGTACAATACAGTACAGCTCAATACACACAATTGTTAAGGGGATGCAGACCAGAGAAAGACTTTCGTCTTGTTTACATCAGGGTCCCCCATTTTCAATTCATCAGGACATATATGACATACATGACATACAGATAGTCAGTACTGCTACATCTATACATTTATGACATACCAGATTTGCAAATTCAGTACTGTTTGTGATACAAAAGGAGTCAAGAAAAGAGAGTATATACATTTGACGTAGAAACTGTACATACACAATTATCATCTCAGTTACAGTAAATTACAACTATCTCAGATCACTTGAGTGTTTATGTTGCTTTAATTTACACATTATAAGTCACATAAAGCTAATTACAATGTCTGTTTCAGAATTATAATACATCTGTGGGCGTACCGGTCATACTGACCAATACGGGAAGCTAAACAAACACTTCCGGTTTCCAGTATATGGCAGTACAGGAATTGTAGTCCACATAAACAGCGTTAGATTAGACTTTATAAGCTTTTAATGTTGAAAACTTGGACACAAACAACATAGATTATGTTTAAAAGTAAGATGTTTAGGTTAACAAATAGGTTATATTCACTTGAGTTAATGTGTTTATCTAAAGAACCAATGAAAGATAACTAGCCCTTTCCATTGTAAGACATTTTTAAACATGATTCAAAATGTGTGGTTCCACATTCTTATGAGTGCTTATGTACATATGTAATATGATTGATAAATGATAACACTATCATTACATCCTAGGATGGGATGGATGAGAACTAGCTGATGTTTTTGTTAAGCTCACAGACAATCAAGGAGAACACACTCAAAAATGGTCTTAGGAGTGGAAAACTAACATGTGTTTTTAGTTTCAGTCAGGCTCTGAGGCGAGATGCAGAGACCTACACCCAAATTGTATCACAAAAGACTGAAACTCCAACAATTTGCATGTCAACCGAAGATGGTGTGGAGCTGAGAGACAATCGATTGACCAGTTAAAACAAATCTGCATCCAAACACCCACATGTAAATTGTGTTTACAGGAAGCAAACAGACAATCAAGAGACAGAAAGGGACTGAGTTAATCTACATTAGAACACAAAGCAGTTTGGAGCTAAAGGGAAATCAATTGTGAGACGATAGCAGACACTATTCAGGATGGACACTTGAAACCCACAGGGTATGGAACCACTTAGTTAACATGAATCAGACACGGGTGAAGAATTTGCAGTCATGAAAGGCACCATATTTCCCATACTAACAAAATAACATAACTTGCATGCTATCCCCTCCTTCTATTCTCTGCTTATAACCAATAACATGCATGATTCTTTTAACAAACTAATACATTTCCATGACTGCAAAATATCAACCACCAAAATTGAAACACAATTATCTAAATGTACAAGGTAAAGGTACATTGATCATTTAGCTGACACTTTTATCCAAAAGCGACTCACAGGTTCTGTATGACAGGACATCAAAAAGGGCACAACTCTATCAGCTGAGTAACAATGGTCATCAAAGTGTTGAGTGCTACAGTGTAGGTTAGTTTATTAGGACAAATGCATGACAGTAAGGTTAGCTAGGTTTAGAATTATTTGTATCAGTTGAAAGCAGGATAATCATTTACACAATGATTATCAAAATGCACAAGGTATATTAGAGGTAATTAAATTAATACTACTTAAGAGTAGACAAGAAAATGAATGGATGTATTTCATGCAAAATTAACTGGCTGCCTAGAATTTATGTTTTTCCCCATGCTAAATTATGACGAGCCACACTGAGGTGTGAGGAAAGCCAGAGAAGTCGTGACGAGGTAAGTATCCTGAGGTACACCCATCGCACGCATCCTGAGGTAAGATCAACTTCAATTTGACATCACAGATTATAAAGATAAAAAGAAATTTTCTGATTCCATGCAAAGATCGGATCCAAACGATATCAAATGCATGATGGTATTACACAATGAAATGAATTAACCCAAAATGATTTTCCTCTTTAGCAGAAAGGCGTTGAATCATTTATGTGAGGAGGTTTTCTAAGGCAGTTTTCATCATCCTCAGATCATGAATTGATTAGAGGACAGGACGCGTGAGACGACGCGTGACCTGAACCACGAACAACAGCAGAGGACCACGAAGGACACCGTCAAGGAGCTGCGGACACAACCAGGGCGACGACAACAACCGTGGGAGAGCCGCCATCCAACCCAGCCCACAGACGTCCCCAAGAAAGGGGAGCAGGGGACCACGAAGGAGACTGACCAAGGAGACACTGACGAAGAGGAGATCAACCTTTGACGGCCTCCACCCCGGCACTGCAGACCACGGCAGACCAAACCCATCACCTGCAGATGGGAACCAAAGCCCCGACCATCAAGGTGGATTCCCATGACAAGATTGTCATCCGTGTGAGAGAGAGCGTCCTACAGACAGGCCACTACACCAGCAAACCCTCGCCCCTCTGGTACCGCGATGACGGGGAGCCTTATTGGCAGCCTGTAATCATGACGTTTCGGTGTGAACACACCTTCTTCAGAATGGCTTGCATGAAACATGAAGGGTAAGTGACCCTAGTAAATACAAGTCAAACAGGAAGTGACAACACAGGAAGTGACAACACATTCCCACAAGAGATTGCAAAAAAATACAAAATACCACTTAAGCACAGATCCAACTGTTCGGTTCTCTTTTGAGATCAAAGAGGTTCTAAAGCGCCTTCTTAAGGAGGGTGAGATTTCTGAGAAGGAATTTAAGTTCATGGTGAATGATAACCCAGTAAGACCTATTATTTACACTTTGCCCAAAATTCACAAGGATCTTCATAACCCACCAGGTCGACCTATTGTGGCTGGTATCGGGTCACTTACAGAACCTATCTCAAAATTTGTTGACTCACACCTTAAAGAATTGGCTGCAGCACAACCTGGTTATTTAAAGGACACTACCGACTTTCTAAGTAAGCTGTATGAGTGCAGTATAGAAGCTATTGATATTTTGTGTACTATGGATGTTTCTAGTTTATATCCTAGCATCCCACATATTGATGGGTTAAGTGCATGTAGATATTATTTGGATCAGAGAATAGAGCTACATCCCTCTACTGAGGCATTAATATCATTGACTCAGGAAGTCCTTAATAAGAATTATTTTCGTTTTCAGGATCAATATTATTTACAGAAAAGAGGCCTAGCTATGGGCAGCCCGGTAGCGGTTAATATGGCCAACTGTTTTATGTCGAAGTTTGAGTCTGAATGTATTTTCAATAATAATCCATATGTTGGACACATTAAAGCCTATTGGAGGTATATTGATGATTTATTTTTTGTATGGTCAGGCACTAAAGAGGCTCTGGTAGAGTTCCACTTGTTTCTCAACTCTCAGAGAGAGACTATTAAGTTTACTATGAATTATGATTCACATTCCATAGCATTCCTCGATGTATTGGTGAAAAAGAGAGACAATATTGTCCATACCGAAGTTTTCAAAAAAGAGACTGATCGAAATTCGTTTCTCCATTATAGCAGTTATCACCCACCAGAGCTCAAGAGGAGCCTTCCATTTAGTCAGATTTTGAGATATAAACGTATCTGTAATACAGATGACATTTTTGATACACAAGCCAAGGAGCTTTGTCAGAACTTTAGATCTAGAGGATATAGTGAGGCCCTTATTGAGAATTCTCTTAATAAAACTAAACAGATAAACAGACAATCCCTTTTTACACATAAAGACAAAGTAAAAAGCAACTCAGTAGCATTGGTGTCCACCTTCAGCCCTATTTCTAGAGATATGCGTGATATTGTGAACAAATACTGGTACATTTTAAAGTCAGATCCTAAGATCGGAGGTGTGTTCCAGGAACCACCCAAATACTTCTACAAACGGCAACCTAATTTAAGGGACCAGTTAGTTAAAACAGATTTTCCCAAAAAATTTACCCATTTTATGGCTAATATTCCAAATGGCAATTTTCCATGTTTGTCTTGTACCCAATGTCATGGCATGATTAAAGAGAAATTTTATTTACAACCAAGTACAGGTAGGAGTATCGCTGTTAGAGGCCGGATTACCTGTAATTCTGATTTTGTTGTTTACTTGCTTAAATGCCCTTGCAACCTTTACTATGTTGGAAAAACAAGAAGACGTTTTAAAAATCGAATTTCGGAGCACAAATGTTCTATAAGAAGAAATGACGAGAAGTCTTCAGTTGCAAGGCACTTTAATAAGTTAGGACATGATATTTCTGGCTTAAAATACATGGGTATAGAGCAGGTCTTGAGACCACCAAGAGGCGGCGACAGAGACAGGCTCTTGCTACAAAGGGAATGCTTCTATATTCATTTTCTAGATTGTCTAGAGCCTAGAGGCCTCAATGAGGAAAATGTTTTGACCTGTTTCATTTGATTATTTCATTTCATTTGATTGTTTACTATTTTCATTTATCATTCTTTATATTTATAATTGAAAGATGGCTTATATGGGTCATGAGTGTTTATGTTTAGAGGTTAAGATGTAGGCCTACTCTGTATTTAAAAAAATATATATAACTATATATAGATATATCTCTTTGTGATTTACTGTTTATTTCTTTTTTATTTACATGCTTTCTTTTTGATTTACATAATTCTGAAAAGGTTGTGCTTGTAAGTGGTATTTTGTATATTTTTTTGCAATCTCTTGTGGGAATGTGTTGTCACTTCCTGTGTTGTCACTTCCTGTTTGACTTGTATTTACTAGGGTCACTTACCCTTCATGCTTCATGCAAGCCATTCTGAAGAAGGTGTGTTCACACCGAAACGTCATGATTACAGGCTGCCAATAAATTTGGAAAAACCTGGAGTGCGTGCCTGGACATTGTTTCCCTATTTTTTATGTATGATATCAGAGGTTACAGCACCCAGTGTCAAGTCTAGTGAGGTGAGCGCGTTCTACTACTTTTTTCCATCAAGAATCATTATAAAATGTGCATATATATATTTTTTTGAACAGTTTCCCATAATCAATCATGTTAGTTTTATTAACCACCAGGTTAACGGTTGTTAAAATGTTTTTTGTACACATTAGCCTTATGTGTAAATCCTATTCCTAATAATTATGCACACAATTTTGTTTTTCACCCTGTGCACTCTGACCACACAGAGACAGTGCTCACATGTATGTAATAGTTTTATTACTATGCCTGTATGCACAACCATCACATTAGCTCCCCTGAGTCACGACATGAACGACTGAAGGTATGCCAAGATAATTGATGTTAATTGTTGTTTGATATCAGAGTTGAGGACCACTCAATGATATAGGTATATTGAGCGATTAATAAAAGAAAAGGGTGATATCTATTCCCACATCTCTGATATCAAAATAACACAAACCGCAGTCCAGTCGATCATGTCATTAATCATGTATATAAATAATACTATTTTAAACTATTAGGCCAACCAACAGATCACATTGGCCAACATTTTCATTATTTTAATTATTTTCTATTTTATTCATTATCTGATAACCGATGGATTACATCGGTCCCCACTTTTACCTGTTCCAAACAACCCTGGTATATTATACATTAATCTCACCCACATTATAACAGAGAAAAGTGAGTATTGTGGTATAATATAATGTCCTCATGTAAATATACTCCCCTCCCCTGTGTCCCCCTTACCTGTGCCCCCCCCCCCCTCTCTGTGGAATAAGACATTCCCCTCCCCTTTCTCCCCAAACCTGTACCCCCCCCCCCCCATTTGACCTATCAAATGGGACCACACACCCCCCCTTGTTGAACTATATAGGGCTCCTCCCGACCACAATCGAGGTCTTTCACCTGGGTCATTTCAGCTGATCACCTGGGGGAAGCCCTCAGCCATTCTCTCTATGTACTTACTATCTGTTTGGTTAATAAACCTTTGTTATTATCCAAACCTCGGTTGACTGAGAACATTCTTCATCAGGATATCCACAAATATCCCACACTTGCCACATGTATTCCCACTGTACTGTATCTGTGCTGTACAATGATAACACATTCGACTCTAATATCACAGACATGTAGGATAGGTCTATGTATTGATCACAGACATGTAGGATAGGTCACAGACATGTAGGATAGTTCTATGTATTGATCACAGACATGTAGGATAGGTCACAGACATGTAGGATAGTTCTATGTATTGATCACAGACATAAGTGTTAATTTATGTAAAGAGAAATGTCCATTGTCACTAAGAACTCCTACAGAAATATTGATGAGTATTCTGGTGGCTGGTACAATGTGATGATGAGCAAAAACAGTCCTGCTTCTTAGTTCAATAACAAGATACTAAAATGATATAAATTCACCCATGCCAATGTCAACACATACAAACGATGCAGATAAAATAGCGGCACCCCTCCCCCTCTTCTGTATTGGGGAGAGGTGATAACAAACCCTGCGATATAAAAATAATGCCACTTAGCCGGTCTCGACTAGGAACATGCATGGATCAAGCCTGTTCTAAATAAATCTGATAGGGTTTTTTCAATGGAAATATCTAATGAGAATTGTTCAACCAGAATAATGAGAATATTTCAACCAGAATTGTTTATCCCCTGTCATAACGTGCCTGCATGTAAACATGTGTGTGTCATATACTCTGCCTGCCATCATCATGTCCTTAGGTCGATGCCTTCCAGCCGTGCCCCCCAGCCAATGCGCTGCCGGCCTCCGTCCCGCCTCGCAACTCTGTTTTCTTCCGTCTCGGGATGCTCTGCCCCACGGAAGCTGTGAGAAAAGTCCTCACCAGGGCTAACTGTGACTGCCCGACCGTCCAATCTCCTCGCAACGAGGCAGTTGTCGTGGCGGGAGGGCCGGCAACGCACCCGGGAACCTGCAGACGGGAAAGCACCGCCGTGGGGGAAGAAAAATAAAACAAAGTGTCAGGTTGCCCACAACCTCCATTTTAACACGCTTATTTTCTCTTAACAGACAAAAACTAAACAAAATAAAATATAATACGCGGCAAACAAAAATAGTTTCCTCTAAATTGTCCACATCCCCCATTCTTTAACACGCTTCTTTTTTCTTAACAGACAAAAAACAAAACAAAAATAAAACATGTGGCCCCCAAAAAAATAGTTTCCTCTAATCACGTGGGGGAAAAAAAGCTCTGTGAACAGCATATTAACAATATTATATATGTGACCCCGTACAATGGTAGCATATTAATCACACTGGATACGCTGTTTACAGGGACTACAGACCATGGCTGTAGCTATCTTTATTGCCATAACAACGAACCCGGAAGCGGGCTGAGCTGTCACCTTAAGAAGTGCTCGCCCTCCCCCTAGAGGGCAGGAATAGGAATGGTGAGGTCGTAACACACCAACAGCCACATACATCACACCCTATCCTATTTCTTTTCAGAAAAACTGCAGTTTGACCAGATAGGTGGTAGAAACTAATCATACAACACAGCACCTGTCTCCTCTCTTGGTATTCCCCACGCACTTCCCGCCTCCTTGTGAAAGAAAAACAACCCAAAAAAAACAGAATCAGTGCCTAAAAGATAACCCACGCCTAAATAGTGGGACTTATTGCATGAACTCCTGTAATTCCCACCATACCCACAGTACCCTTTGCTCACGCCTATAATATCGGATACAAATGTAATTCTCGCTAATTACCAGAACGTACCTTTTAATTCCAAGTGATCAGAGGAAAACAAGAGGGTAACACACAAAAAGAAAAACAACATCATGTTTTAGTGTTCGTCCCCCACTGCAATCCCCATGGGTTTACCTGCCAGAGTTGACAAGACAGTCGGTAGACAGGCGTCCCCCTTCTCCTTGTTTTTCCCGGAGGATTGAGGCAAGGGATATTATTTCTCCCCTGGATTGCTCGTCGGCAATCACCACTCTGTGTCATTCGCTGTTTGGTCAATCTAGACACCCTAATCTAATCGTAACATAACTATTTTATAGATGCAAAACAAAAACGCTTTAAACAGAATGCCAACAGCTCACCGAATGTTCCCCACGCGTTCCCAAAGTTCAAGCCGGAGGTGACAGCCAAACGGACGGCGCACTGTCCCCCCCCCCCCCCCCCCCCAGTGCGCGGAGGAGTTCGAGACAAGGCAGCGCTTCCCTGGAAACCCAAGATTCACCCTGTCTGCAGAGTCCGTCCCGCGGCCACCTCGACACCCATCGCTTTAAAATCTAATAAACTAGTTAAAAAAATATCCCATAATTTCACTCGTCGCCATCTGTAATGGGAAATATTAAAGGACTAAACGATGAGCCGTTTACAAATCATTCTGAGTCATTATTAATAATAAGAAGAAAGTGTATTTCACCGTGGCCACAAATGAAAGGACAGCCTACAGTCAGAGACAACATGTTAACACATTAGCGTCTGGCCATAGACTGACCCCGAGCGCTTGTTCAGACATATGTTAAATACACAGTTGTCAGTCATAACATAATATCAGATATGATGATGAAGGTAAACAAAAATGGTTCTCAGTCAGTGGGAACAACAACAAAGAAGTTATGGCTGGGGGAGTGTTCTTAAAGAGACATACACACATTAACCAGTCAAGCTGGCCACACTGAAAGTCACGCTGTATAACATGATGTCTCAACACAGATCTATAAGAACATGATAATATATTCCACGACAACATCATTATCAACATAAGAATATTTTGCTCACATATTTAAGTAGTGCATTCTCAGGTGGTATTTAAAAGACACTTTACTATTCAATTTACTTATGTTCAGTGGGCAGTTATTCCAATGATTGATGGCACGATAAACAACAGTCCTCTTTAAAGCATTTGATTTTGGACGTGGTAACATAATCTGTCCATCATCAGCTGACCTAGTAAAATAAGAATGAACCTGACTGCATCTGACTATTTGTTTGTATAAGAAAACAGGTTGAGATGAAAAGACAGTGTTCCTGAAAAATTTAACTGTGTTGAAAACCAGCCTAATCTCTACCGTTAACCATGAGAGTTGCCGGTGCATTTGGTTTTTAGTGCCTTTGAGGTGCTTTGGTACCATGAGGTGCAAGCATAGTCGTAGTACCCTTGAATGAGTGCTCCTGCCAGAGTCTTCTTCAGGCCGTCTGGAATGTTAAGTGTCACCACACCTATCCATTGACGGTCGGCCGACCCCAGCCCCCCCACACACACACAGGTACACAGGGGGAAAAAATAAAGGTAATTTTTATTTTTATTTTATAAATAAAAATAATGTGTCGACTGGACTGGGAAGGCACAGCCTACCCGTGCCTTACACACCCGCCGCCTATGCATGTAGTTACTGTGTGTTGTTGTAGCCACCGGTTAATTCACGATTTTTTATTGGTCACTTCGGCTCAGCTTCTTCCCCCAGGCCATCAGAGCCTTGAACACTGAACTCTCCACACACAAGCACACATGAGCACACACACAACACACACACTGTACACGCTCACACACTAGCAGCCACTTTAACATGAACATCATGCTGCACATGCTCACACTTATGGTCACTTTACAAAATGAAAGGTCACTTTAAAAAATCAATAGTCTGGATTTAATAAATAATTCATTGGTATGTTCTCTTGAATCTACTTTGTGAACAGGGGTGCAGTCGTGCACACACGCGCTTACACGGCGTGTTATTAGTAGTCACTCAGGGCAGAAGTGCGCGCAATGATAAGTACCCGGCCGTTGTAGAAAGCTACCCGGCCGGCGGCCGGCACTTCTCACCTAGACTTTGCATAATAATAGGAACCTACGAGAAGGTGGGGGGCTGCTTGATCTCCATTGTTATGCATAATAATCATCTGTTCTGTGCGCAACTGAGGGAACATGTATGCGCGTGCGCGGGAGCGCGCGTGCACGTGGCGTCTAACCAGTTCCCATATTACGACTGCACCACTGTTTGTGAACTATTCTTACTGCTCTCTTCTGTAATATAAATGGCTTTATCTTACTTTCATACATGTTACCCCACACAGTAACTCAAATATGGTAGGATGAGTGAACAATATAATATTTGCATAGAATTGTAATCAAGCACATTCTTTGCCTTGTTCAAAACAAAAACACTCTTGGCTACCTTCTTTTTTATGTACATTATGTGAGACTTCCATGTCAATTTATCATCCAACATAACACCCACAAATTTTAACTCGGATACTCTTTCAATATTAACTCCGTCTATACATAATGCCACATTGTCCTCCTTCTTTCGATTAGTAAATATCATAATTGATTTACACATTTTGTTTTTTTTCAGATTTAGAGATAACTTTGTTATCAAACCATATCTTGAGTTTACACATTTAATTTACAATGTCATCTGCAAATTTTTTAAGGTCCTTTCCTGAACTGAAGAAATTTGTATCGTCAGCAAATAAAACAAAGAACATTGATTGATTGATTGATTGATTGATTGATTGATTGGAAATTGTATTAACAGATTGCAGAATGGGTATAATACAGTACAGCTCAATACACACAATCTTTTTTTTTTATCCACTTTTTCTCCCATTTTCTATATTTTCTCCCATCCCAATTTCGTATCATCCAATTCAACCCTCCCCTGTCACGAATGCTGTTTCTTGCCTCCCACAAGCCGGCTGCAATGTGGACTAAGTCATACATAGCACAAGTCCCCTCTGGTACTTGAGGTAACAGCAGTCGCATCTTTTCACCTGCGCAGCTCGATCTCTCAGTGGCGAGGAGTAATGCGTGGGAGGCTCACGCTGCCCCCGACACTTCCTGATTCTACTGCGCAGGCGCACCAACCGACCTGTAGGAGTCACTGTCCACAACGCCCGATCCCCACCCATCAGTTTCCCACCCCCTAATACGGCCAATGTGTATTAGTACGGACGACCAGCTAAACTGAAAGCAAATGTGGAGCGCTGGGCTCGAACAGGCAAGCCCAGCGTCTCCAGATTTCGTGGCGAGCGCCTTGCCCACTACGCCACGTAGCCGCCCCAATACACACAATTGTTAAGGGGATGCAGACCAGAGAAAGACTTTCGTCTTGTTTACATCAGGGTCCCCCATTTTCAATTCATCATAACATATATGACATACATGACATACAGATAGACAGTACTGCTACATCTATACATTTATGACATACCAGATTTACAAACACAGTACTGTTTGTGATACAAAAAGCGTCTAAAACAGAGTATATACATTTGACATAGAAACTGTACATTGGAGGAGGTGGGGGGGGGGGGGGGGGTTGGGTAGGTGGGGTGGGGGTGGGAAAACGACATTGGAATATCGACGAAACCTTACTTGGTCCCAAGAAGAGGGTCTTGTGTATTATTGGGTTAGGGCATTTACTGTACATTGGAGGGGGTTGGGATAGGACATTTACAGGGGCCAGTTTCGAATTGCAGTCTACCGTAGGTGCTCTTTGAGAGTGGTTTTGAAAGTGGGTAGTGATTCACATTCCTTTACAGCTTTGGGTAGGGCGTTCCACATTGATGTGGCATAATTGCAAAACGTGTTTAGTCCCTTGTTTGAGCCGAATCTGGGTTTAACATGATTTGTGGAGCTCCCTCTGGTGTTGTGATCGTGGTATTCACTGACCTTTGGGAAGTACAGTATTTTGATTTTGGTACATGGGTACCTTAGTCGTGTAGTGTATCTTGTAGACCAGGCCCATTGCAAGTTGCTGTACTCTGTCCTCTACTCTAAGCCATCCTAGGTTGTCAAAGTGGGCAGGGGTGAGGTGGGTTCTAGGAGTAAGGTCAAGCAGTAGTCTGACCAGTTTGTTTTGTAATGTTTGTAATCTTGTTTTTAGCGCCTTTGAGGTGCTTTGGTACCATGAGGTGCAAGCATAGTCGTAGTACCCTTGAATGAGTGCTCCTGCCAGAGTCTTCAGGGTATTCTTGTTTACCAGAGAGGAGATCCGGTACAATAATCTAGTTCGTTGGTTGAATTTTTTTGATTATATTGGATGCCATTTTGTCACAGGAAAGATTTGCCTCTAGGATGGAACCTAGGTATGTAATTTCATCTTTCCTTATACTATTGTGCCAATATTGTCACCCTCTGTAACTGAGAAGCCGTCGGTCTTGCTGAGTTTGTTATTTGATCCGAAGAGAATGGACTCTGTTTTACCCAGGAGTTTTTTTTATATTTTTTTTATATCTGTAATAGTGATTCTACCTATAACATGAATGTTTTGTTTTTACATTTGCTTGGCTGTTCTAAACACTGGTGTCTGGTAGGACATTTGTTTTACAGCACCAGCAGCAACAGCAGTTTGTTTGGGATGAATAGAAGATTAACTATTTGAACGACCACATCAAACAAGAGGTGGACGCGGGCAAATACTGCGGCATGGTCATGCTGGACCTACAAAAGGCCTTCGACACTGTCAATCACTCCATTCTGATTGACAAGCTAAAAGCAATTGGTTTTGATAGTTTATCAGTGAGCTGGATACAATCCCACCTTGAGGGGAGAGAACAGATGGTGGAGGTAAACGGTACTCTACCCCCCCCCCCCCCTCCCAGTGAGCTGTGGTGTTCCACAAGGAAGCATACTAGGACCGCTACTGTTCCTAATTTATGCAAATGACATGTCGTCAGCTTGTGACTGCAACTTGTTCTTGTTCGCGGACGACTCAGCCCTGCTGGTCTCTGACAAGAACAAGTTACAGGTTGAAAAAACCCTCAGCTCAGAACTCGGCAGAATCTGCACCTGGCTCGCTGATAACAAACTATCATTACACCTGGGTAAAACAGAGTCCATTCTCTTCGGATCAAATAACAAACTCAGCAAGACCGACGGCTTCTCAGTTACAGTGGGTGACAATATTGTCACAAGGAAAGATGAAATTACATACCTAGGTTCTATCCTAGAGGCAAATCTTTCTTGTGACAAAATGGCATCCAAGGTAATAAAAAAAGTCAACCAACGAACTCGATTCTTGTACCGGATCTCCTCTCTGGTAAACAAGAATACCCTGAAGACTCTGGCAGGAGCACTCATTCAAGGGTACTACGACTATGCTTGCACCTCATGGTACCAAAGCACCTCAAAGGCGCTAAAACCAAGATTACAAACATCACAAAACAAACTGGTCAGACTTCTACTTGACCTTACCCTTAGAACCCACCTCACCCCTGCCCACTTTGACTACTGTGGAATAATATATTGATCCCCCAACTCTCATGTAAAGACATTCCCCTCCCCTTTGTCCCCTATCCTGTGTCCCCCCCCCCCACCCATTTGACCTATCAAATGGGTATAGTCAAGTTAGGCCGCGTGAAGTAACTTTCTGTCTTCATTTACCTATATCTAAGTTCAGCGATCGTATAGTTTTCTATTACCCTTTCCTCTGCATTGGTTAGGTATTTTAGATGTTCGGTTCAAGTAAGGGGAGACTGACGAGGTGGTCAAAATAACGGGCTGCGGTGTTTATTAATACCACAGCTTAGGAATCAAAACAAGTACATCGTCTCTTTGGTTCAATCTAATTGTCTCTTTCATGTGGCTTGTTTGGTCCATGCTCGGATCAGCTAGGGCCGTTCAGAGTTTTCTTCTCGGTGCTGTTCGCTGTCTCAGGTTGTCCATGGCAACAACGAGTCCTCTCTTAGTGGTTTGCTGGTCGTCAGGGCAACCTTGCTTTCGGATCCTTGGAGGTTTGGGAGCGCTTGGTTTTCATCTACCCTCGGTGGAGTCTGGATCCCCTGCTGCGATGCGATTCGTCTGTCATCGGTGTCTCCCTCTCGCTGTGTCAAGGCTCGGCTCTCCAGGGATCCTTCTCCGTCTCCTCTTTCCCGTCACCGGGTGTGTGTCCTCTGAGTCTGTTTCAGGCTCGGCTCTCAAGTCCTGTGTGGATCGCCTCCCAGGATTCTCTCCTTTCTCCTGTCTCCTCTCCTCTCTCCGGGTGTGTCCCCGGGTCTCTGTTTAGTCTCCATCTCGTCAGCCCTATTTAAACAGGGAAGAACAAAACCTCTCGCCTGCCTGTCTAGTGACGTCACTTCCACTATCTGCCTTCCTTATTTGGCCACATTCCAGCAGGAACTTGTCTGCTGGGTCTTGTGACAACATGTTACACAGTTTGGATCTGCTGACACTTTAATCATTACTTGATGAGGGGATCCGTTTTTCACTGAGTAACACATCCTCATGCTTGTGACAAATGTTTACATAGTCTAGATAAGAAACAGACTACTTTCAGACAGTGCCCAGACAACCAACCATATCCGTCCTTCAATAGAACACTTTATTTCCTGATTAAATCATATGACCAATATTTTATAGTTGTTTATCTTTTTAGCATTTAAGAGTTTTTATTCTTTATTGTGACTAAGTTTATACAATGTAGCCTATTGGGTTTATTCTTTTACATTTAGAATTAGCATTTCACCACATGTTATTTGATTTTCATTGTAGGACGATTTACTAGTCTCCATGACCATCTGCCATGTCGTAACCTGAAATTCCTTACTTAGGGTAAATATGACCTTTTGATCTCACTGTTATTTTCAGTTTGTTTTAGTTCCTTCCTTCTGTCTGTTATTACCAAATAGGTTCGACCGGTGGGGGCAAATGGGTCATTCTTGAGTAAGCTTTTGTTCCTCTTTTAGCTAGAGTCCTTCCTGCCTTATCTTAATATAGCCTGGAGGGCCCAGTAATTATCTTAAGGTCAGCCATCTGTTGGGGTGATGGGAGAGTCGACTTGGCTCTACCCTCTTTCTACCAACATGGTGTTTTTCCGGCTCTTTCTTATAACTCAATATTTTGGTACATTTATAGTTTGCTTTATTCATGTTTTCATTTAGAAATATACGACACGCGCTCTCAAGTTCTGACACTGGGTGCTGTAATCCCATAAAGTTGAGTATATCAAAAAGCAGGGTAGCTGGACCAGCACTCTCAGGTTCAATGTTTTTAATGGCAGCCTGAATAGGAAACAGACATGTTTCGGACTATGTCCTTCTTCAGTGATATGGCTAGCAATGGAAATACATTCAAGATGGTAGTTATATACACCTGGCAGGTAATTACATGACATGGCAGGAAATGACATCACGACACAGGTGTGCCTGTGCAATGTGACCAAAGGAATGACCTATCAAAGTAGAGTCCAATCATAAATCCACAAATTATACATATATATAAATATATCTATATCAGAAACATATCTATATTATAAACAAAACAAAACAAAATTACCTGAAACTTGATATATAACATATAACATGCCCTTAGTTTTATAGGGCTAATTGAGCCCCTTTACATATTTAATTAAATAGTTTCAAATTATACATTGAGCATCCTTGAGAAACATACCTCTTGTTTAGAAACAAACAACAACTTTATTAAACCAGAAATAATAATGTAGGTATAAGGAGGTTAGAGGAAACAGGTTAAAACGTTCTCTTCATTCATTCCTCTAGGTTCGATGCAATTGAACAGGTGGATATAATAACATTCACGTTGCAACAGCAACTTGTGTCTGTCTCCACCTCTCGCGGGCCTGAGTACTAACTCTAGTCCCATATATTTGAGATCGTTGACGGTATGTTTACACTTGGAGAAATGTCAAGCTACCGACGACTTGACATCTGAATTTCTCACAGCACATTTATGTTCACTGATTCTTGATTTAAAGGCTCTCGTTGTTTTGCCCACATGAGAAAAATTACAAGGACATTTTAGCAAATACACCAGATTAGACGAATTACACGTAATCCGTCCTTTGACAGGTATATTTTTCCCCGTTTTAGGGTGTGCGAAAAATTTACCTTTAATCATGCCTTGGCACTGTACACAGGCTTGACAGGGAAAATTACCATCTGGGATATTGGACATAAAATGAGAAGGTTTCTTTAAGGGCAAGTCAGTTTTGACTAGGAGATTAGATAGATTCGCTTGTCTCTTATAAAAATAGTTAGGCGAATGTTGAAACGCTGCCCCTATAAGAGGGTCGGACTGCAGAATATGCCAATATTTATTGACAATACTCTGTGTGTCTCTCGTGATAGGGCTGTAAGTAGACACATAAGATACTTTGTCTGTTTTATCTTCTTTCTTTCTGGGGGTGAACAACGTGGCCCTATCGATAAGTTTGGTTTTGTTCAGGGCTTTGAGTGTCAAATCGGCACTGTAGCCTCTTTCGTGGAAACTGCCACGGAGAACGTCTGCTTGTGCATTAAATCTGTCGTCAGTGTCACATATTCTCTTATAACGAAGAATTTGGCTATAAGGTAGACTATTCTTCAAGGCTGGCGTGTGATAACTGGAATAATGCAAGAACGAGTTACGGTCTGTCTCCTTTTTAAAAACCTCTGTGTGTAATGAGATGCCATTAGGGGCTTTCTTGATCAGAACATAGAGGAAAGGTAAATTATGCAAATGTAACTCTTTATCGTTTCTCTACAGGTGTTCAGGTACTCAAGGAAGGCTAAAAGATCAGATGATGAACCAGACCAAATAAAAAACAGATCGTCAATATAGCGCATATAGGATTTGACAAATTTCTCAAACGGGTTATTATTAAAAATATGATCTACTTCATATTTGGACATATAAAGGTTGGCTAGGTTCACAGCGGCTGGGGAGCCCATGCTGAGGCCTCTGTTTTGCAAGTAGTATTTATCTTGGAATCTAAAATAATTCCTAGTTAGAACTAGGTCGGCTAAACTAACTAGCGCTTCTGTTGGGGGGAGTAATACTTCCCTCGAGTTTAAATAAAAACTCAGAGCGTCAAACGCGTCAGCATGTGGAATGCTGGGGTAAAGACTGACTACATCTATGGTAACTAGTAAGTCTGTAGGACTAATGTTACAGGTCGAAAGCCTGTTCAAAAAAGTAGTAGTATCTTTTAAGTAACCACGTTGAGAAGAGGCCAAATCCTTAATATGCGCATCAATGAATTGAGAGATTTTTTCTGTGGCGGAGCCAATACCAGAAACAATAGGTCGACCAGGAGGGTTAATCAGATCCTTGTGGATCTTAGGTAAAGTGTAAATAATAGGGGTAACCGGGTACTCTACAAACATAAACTTAAATTCATTTTCTGTGATTGCCTCTGCCAATCTCAGGCTTTTGAGGACCGTTTTTATTTCCGTAGAAACGAAAATGTGCCTACAAATGATGATGTTGATGTTGATGCTATGCCTGTAACAGAGCCAGACACCTCCCTTTTTCCTAAAAGAAAAGTATTTAAACCCTGTAGCCTGTTTACTCCCCATCTCAACCCTCCCTCAGTTGAAACTTTCTGCGGATTGGTACAAAATGATGTCCTTAATTTATGTGAGACCAGTCACAAAGCGCATCTTTACCCAAATTTACTTGAATCAGAGTCTGCAGCACTTAAGGAACTCATGAAGAATGATAATTACATTTTTAGAAAAGCTAACAAGGTTAGCATATGATCAGAAATAGACACTCACACCGTGCTCCCATTTACTTTTCCTTTATGTAAGCCTGGTCAATTAGCAAGTTACAATTTATACTTTATGTGGCTCATATGGCATGTATTCACATTAGGCACCGGATGCTCTCACTTGTATTATAGGGGAACGCTATTCCCAACATAGGCACCTAGTGCTCAATACATTATTACAAAACCCCGCTTGGATTAGGGGAAGACCCAGGCACATGGTAAGGAGTTCAATGGGAATTCAAGAACGTCACAGTTATCACAATACAAAAGAAATAATTTACATGTGGGCCCACGTTACCAAATAGAAACCTACACTAAAGCCGGCTTATAATGGTTGGGGTACCCCTAGACACTGGTCGTTAGCGTTCGCTCGAATGGATACTGTTTTGGGTACACGAGGTACCGTTGTACTTAGCCAAGATGGCGGATCCACTCTCAACACCCCTCGTCCGGGTGACAAGATGGCATCGGGCGCTCCCGCGAGCACAGCCAGCGGGCTGGGGTAGACAGCATGGGCAGTGGTGGAACTGGAGGAGCGTGCTGTGTTGTGGCGACCTCTGCTGGTGGGAGAGGTGTCCTCTGCGGCGTCGATGAGATGTCCACTGCGGGGCTGCTGACTGGGCTGGCGCGCTCTAAACTGTTTGGCTACCTTAAACACAGCTAAACTGTGGGTCTTAGTGAACCCTCCTGCTATCGTCTGTACTACTAACGCAACGTGGCTGTATGCACCACCGGTCTTCAGCGACGCTCGCCTGGTGATATACTTGAGTCACTATAGGCGTTAGCAGCACTTCTGGGATAACACGTTATCTATGGACGTTGGTTCTTCTTTCTGTATCGCTTACTCACACACTTCACTATCGCTTGTACTTCTAGGATAACCCGTGTTATAGCAAGTACTCTTTATCACCCGTTGCTCTCCAACGGGGCTCTTCAACGGGACTCTTCAAACGGGGCTCGTCCAGAGCACACGCCCGTTGCGACCGCTCACGTCCGAGTTCACTGTCAAAGAGGACTTCCTTCTGTTCCGCCCCCTAAGGTAATCATCTCTTACTCGCTGCTCCTCTCTCCTCCGCTCCACCTGCCACCACTGCCCCCTGCTGGCAACCGCAACTGATCCCACTATAGGACAACTCCAGGCAGGGAGAAAGATGCTTCAATGTCATGTTAATGATCCATATCGAAGCCGGAGAAAGAAGAGCACCTCGCATCATTAGTAGTCCGGGCGAGATATCAAAAGGAACACTGTTTATCACACTTTATACACACAGGGGAAGTAACAAGTTAGTCAGCACTTCTGAATACTTAGCAGAATATTCAAGATGCTACACTAAGATTCACAAGGATCTGATTAACCCTCCTGGTCGACCTATTGTTTCTGGTATTGGCTCCGCCACAGAAAAAATCTCTCAATTCATTGATGCGCATATTAAGGATTTGGCCTCTTCTCAACGTGGTTACTTAAAAGATACTACTACTTTTTTGAACAGGCTTTCGACCTGTAACATTAGTCCTACAGACTTACTAGTTACCATAGATGTAGTCAGTCTTTACCCCAGCATTCCACATGCTGACGCGCTTGACGCTCTGAGTTTTTATTTAAACTCGAGGGAAGTATTACTCCCCCCAACAGAAGCGCTAGTTAGTTTAGCCGACCTAGTTCTAACTAGGAATTATTTTAGATTCCAAGATAAATACTACTTGCAAAACAGAGGTCTCAGCATGGGCTCCCCAGCCGCTGTGAACCTAGCCAACCTTTATATGTCCAAATATGAAGTAGATCATATTTTTAATAATAACCCGTTTGAGAAATTTGTCAAATCCTATATGCGCTATATTGACGATCTGTTTTTTATTTGGTCTGGTTCATCATCTGATCTTTTAGCCTTCCTTGAGTACCTGAACACCTGTAGAGAAACGATAAAGTTTACATTGAAGTTTGATATGCATAATTTACCTTTCCTCGATGTTCTGATCAAGAAAGCCCCTAATGGCATCTCATTACACACAGAGGTTTTGAAAAAGGAGACAGACCGTAACTCGTTCTTGCATTATTCCAGTTATCACACCCCAGCCTTGAAGAATAGTCTACCTTATAGCCAAATTCTTCGTTATAAGAGAATATGTGACACTGACGACAGATTTAATGCACAAGCAGACGTTCTCCGTGGCAGTTTCCACGAAAGAGGCTACAGTGCCGATTTGACGCTCAAAGCCCTGAACAAAACCAAACTTATCGATAGGGCCACGTTGTTCACCCCCAGAAAGAAAGAAGATAAAACAGACAAAGTATCTTATGTGTCTACTTACAGCCCTATCACGAGAGACACACAGAGTATTGTCAATAAATATTGGCATATTCTGCAGTCCGACCCTCTTATAGGGGCAGCGTTTCAACATTCGCCTAACTATTTTTATAAGAGACAAGCGAATCTATCTAATCTCCTAGTCAAAACTGACTTACCCTTAAAGAAACCTTCTCATTTTATGTCCAATATCCCAGATGGTAATTTTCCCTGTCAAGCCTGTGTACAGTGCCAAGGCATGATTAAAGGTACATTTTTCGCACACCCTAAAACGGGGAAAAATATACCTGTCAAAGGACGGATTACGTGTAATTCGTCTAATCTGGTGTATTTGCTAAAATGTCCTTGTAATTTTTCTTATGTGGGCAAAACAACGAGAGCCTTTAAATCAAGAATCAGTGAACATAAATGTGCTGTGAGAAATTCAGATGTCAAGTCGTCGGTAGCTCGACAAGTGTAAACATACCGTCAACAATCTCAAATATATGGGACTAGAGTTAGTACTCAGGCCCGCGAGAGGTGGAGACAGACACAAGTTGCTGTTGCAACGTGAATGTTATTATATCCACCTGTTCAATTGCATCGAACCTAGAGGAATGAATGAAGAGAACGTTTTAACCTGTTTCCTCTAACCTCCTTATACCTACATTATTATTTCTGGTTTAATAAAGTTGTTGTTTGTTTCTAAACAAGAGGTATGTTTCTCAAGGATGCTCAATGTATAATTTGAAACTATTTAATTAAATATGTAAAGGGTCTCAATTAGCCCTAGAAACTAAGGGCATGCTATATGTTATATATCAAGTTTCAGGTAATTTTGTTTAGTTTATAATATAGATATGTTTCTGATATAGATATATCTATATATATGTATAATTTGTGGATTTATGATTGGACTCTACTTTGATAGGTCATTCCTTTGGTCACATTGCACAGGCACACCTGTGTCGTGATGTAATTTCCTGCCGTGTCATGTAATTACCTGCCAGGATATAACTACCATCTTGAATGTATTTCCATTGCTAGCCATATCACTGAAGAAGGACATAGTCCGAAACATGTCTGTTTCCTATTCAGGCTGCCATTAAAAACATTGAACATGAGAGTGCTGGTCCGGCTACCCTGCTTTTTGATATACCTATCAAATGGGACCACCTCCCCCCTTTTAACTATATAGAGCTCCTCCCGACAGCATTCGGGATCTCTACCTGGGTCATTTCAGCTGATCACCTAGGGCGAGAGCCTCAGCCATTCTCTCTCTAAATACTATGTGTATATTTCTATCTGTCTGGTTAATAAACCTTGTTATTAACTGAACCTCGGTTGACTGAGAACATTCTTCAGGATATCCACAATATCCCACACTACCTAGAGTAGACGACAGAGTACAGCAACTTGCAATGGGCCTGGTCTACAAGATACACTATACGACTAAGGTACCCATGTACATGTCAAAATACTTCCAGTGAATACCACGACCACAACAACAGAGGAAGCTCAACAAATCATGTTAAACCCAGATTCGGGACTAAACACGTTTCACAATTATGCCACATCAATGTGGAACGCCCTACCCAAAGCTGTAAAGGAATGTGAATCCCTACCCACATTCAAAACTGCTCTTAAAGAGCACCTACGGGAGGCTGCAATTCGAAACTGGCCACCGTAAATGTCCATACCCCCCCACCCCCACCCCCTCCTAATAGTCAGTCTCCTCCCCACCGTATGTATATATATTCTCTCCCCACCGCATGTATATTTCTCTCCCATCCCCTCCTAATGTACAGTCTCCTTCCCACCGTATGTATATTCTCCCCCCACCGTATGTATACTTCTCTCCCACCCACCCCCTCCTAATGTACAGTCTCCTTCCCACCATATGTATATTCTCCCCCCACCGTATGTATACTTCTCTCTCACCCACCCCTCCTAATGTACAGTCCCCTCCACATCATATGTATATACTCTGTCAGGATCTATGGGTAACAGTACTGTATATTTGCATATCGTATATGTCACAAATGTAACAGTATATACACCTGTATGTCATGTATGTCCCTATGCCATAAATGTCATGGTGTGTATGTCATAAATGTCACTATGAATTGAAAATGGGGGACCCTGATGTAAACAAGACAAACGTCTTTCTCTGGTCTGCATCCCATTAACAATTGTGTGTATTGAGCCACTGTATTGTACCCATTCTGCAATCTGTTAAATAACGTTTTCATTCATTCATTCATTCAACTCAGTAGTCAATACGGTGCAAAACTACAACGGCAATGACCACTTATCACCAGTAGGTGTCGCCAAAATAAACAATAGGATTTGAAAGATTATGGATAAGGAGTTCATCTGGAAAATGTTATGTGTGATAAAATACTTTTTTTAAGATCATTAAGTCAAGTCAAATGTATTTATACATATAGCACATTTAAAAACAACCCATATTGACCAACGTGCTGTATAGACCAGAGCAGGCAGGTAAAATCACAAAAAATATATCAGGTATCCAATGAGTTGACAAACACCAAAATAGACAAATAGACATAAATGGACACAAAATAAAAGAGTCAAATGAGTAAAAAAAACTGTGGTGGACAAACAATAATATCATTACTTAAGTTTGTGAGGGCTGCGGGTGTGTGTGGGTCACAAGCAGATAATAGGGACTCTAAGTTATAGTGTAACGAATAACCACTAAACTGCTTACGCAGACATTAAGGAGAATGGGGAAAATAAACAACACAAAACAACCTTTACAGGTGGAAGCCTCAAAGTGAGTATTTAAGAAAATAAATCAAGTCCAAAAAACAGGACAACACTCAATAAAGAGGTTTAGTAAAAAAAGAAATAAGCCACAAAGGTACCTTCTAATAACGGAGTTTATATTCAAAACGTAAAACAATAAACCTCCACTAAGGGAGTTTATGTGCCGTAGTGGGGCAAAGACAGTTCCAAAAGAAACACAACCGAGACTTCCGGTTCCGATCCGCAGCGCATGGCTGGCTGATTTTACGGAGCTCGGCAACCAAACCACATTAACCCTGATTACGTTTAATTTTTTATACCGGCATTTGATTTTCTTGAAGTTAGAATTATGTCTAAACAGACGCAGAACAAGACAGGAACCCTGAACGAAGTGGATAAGGAACTCATCAGGTCGATATTCCGTGAGGAAACGGACGCTATCATGGCTAAGCTAGCCGGCAGGGTAGATGCACTACAGGAGACGGTGACCGCCATAGACGCACGATTAGCCATGGCGGAGGGAGGTATGTCCGCGGTCGTGGAGGTAGCTGAGACCAACGTCGTGGGAATATTATACTTGGAGGACAAACTACGTGATTGTGAGATGAAGTCGGCGGACCTGCGGACCGTGGTAGAAGATGTAATGTTAGAATAAAGGGGTTACAGGCGGTTAGGTGGTCGAGCGGAGATTGCGTTCGTCACCAGCCCCGGAGCTGTGAGCTTGGTTCGCCTGTTCGAATCCAGCTCACAGCTCCGGGGTTGTCACCAGCTTGGCTGGCCGTCTGCACTGATACAATTGGCTGTATCAGAGGGTGGGAGAAGCTGGCGGGGTGGGTCCGGGTCGTTGTAAACAGCGACTCCTACAGTTCGGTCGGGGCGCCTGCTAAGCGCGGATTGGACGTGAGGGGGATAGTGTGGTCCTCCCACACGCTACGCCCTCTCAATGAGAATCCGCGCTGCCAGGTGAAAAGAAGCAGTGATTGGCTGGACGTGTGTCGGAGGAAGCACGTGGTAGCCTCCACTCTCCCAAATGATCTGACTGTGGGGGGTAAAGCGCAGCGACCAGGAAGGGACTGGGAATTGGCATACGACTAACATTGGGATGGGAGAAAATCGGAGGAAAATGGAGGGGGAAAAAGACCAATAAAAAAAAAAAAAAAGAATAAAGGGGTTACCGGATGAAACGGAGGAGGACGAACCGATAAAATACCTCGAGGAGATGATACCAAAATGGTTTCCGAAACTGGCTTGCCCCAAGATCGAAAGAGCGCATAGGATCTTCAGACCCGCTACCCAGTTGAAGGGCGAGCGTGCAAACCCTCGCACATTCTTATTCTGCTGCCTGAGATTCCAGATGAGACAGCATATATTGAGAGAGGCCAGACTGAAACCTCCGGTGGTGAACGGCCGTACCTTGAGATTCACCGCTGACTTTAGCGATTACACCGCTAAACGTCACAGAGCATTCGCCGGCGCCATGGATCTAGCACAAGAGAGGGCGGTGGAGGTATATCTACTATTCCCAATCCCAGCAACACTGAAGGTGAAGACGGGACGGGGAGAGGTATCGTGCAACCGTCTATTCAAGTCACCATCCGAGGCGGAGGACTTCATTCGAAAAAGCAACACAGTCATTCCGACTGAGAGGAACAGACCGGCCACGGTGGAGCATACACCGAGCGACGGGCAATGAGGGGCCGGTGCGGGTACCTGAGGCTGGCTTCACGCGTGGCCTGCTAACATGCTAGCTATCCAAGCTAGCGGCCCTGTAGGAGTGGAGCTGGTTCCACACGTGGGCTGCTAGCATACAAGCTAACCAAGCTAACGACTCCACTGCACGTGAGCTGTTAGCACACCGGCTAGGCCAGCACTATGGTAAACACGTTCGACCGTGGCTTTCTCAATCCTCAGGATGGTAATACTTGACTTCTCTATACGGTACTGTCTCAATCACGAACATGATGACTGACTTTTGAATTTGAATGTAATTCAGACGCCCTGTACTCTTATCAGTTTTTTCTTTATTCTTTATCTCTTGCCTTTTTTATCATCTAACACTCAAACTATCCATTGAACGGCGCAAGGTTTGTTACGTATGTTTGTTGTCTTTATTCGGCTCTGTCATGTACGAAGGTCTAAGAATAACAACTGGAGGGCGGCACATGAGCAGAAGCAGCCTCTCTCAGTAAATGCGTTCAAATCAAGGTCCCAGGTATAGGTAAAAGAAGACACAACACAAGACGTTTTCCAAATAGTAAATTATATATTTATGGTGATAGGGATTTAAACCTCCACCATAATGCAAAAAGGGGAAAAGGTAGGGGAGGACAAACAATACATACATGTAAACAAACAAACACTTAATAGTCAATACAACCACGTGCCCATCATAGGACACCACAGCTATGGGGTTTAATCCACACTCAATGTGATAAATGGCACCCAGCCACACAGTGTTGCTTCAGGCAACAGATAGGCGAGACGGCAGCCTCCTCACTCCACTCTCAAACGTGGCAGTGACTTCCATAAATGAGGGCCCGTGTGTGTGTCATCTTCCAGTTTATATCCACTCATCCAACTAACTGCCCACAGGTGTAATCAAGCAGGTGCAATCAGCTCAATCAGGAGGATGAGTGGTCTCTGGGAAAAAGAGAGAAGAAACAGAATTAAAGATGACACATCACACAACCAAGAACAACATAACCCATACTCATGATACTAATCTGATGTTCACATGGTCTTCCAAAATACAGTAATAATGATAATGACCAACCCACGTACGTCACACCTCCCCCCATAAGAGCGAACCTGCAGGGTTAGCAAAACATTATCACTTATTATTAACCAACATCCGATTAGCACCAACAGAACAGAAATAAATAAACAACACCCTTCCCAATACCACATGCCATAACAGGAACAAGACAGGCACCGTCATTACGTTCACCCTCCTGTAGTACAAAAAGACCGGAGAGACACATTAGCCATGGGAGTTAGAAGGCAAGGAGAGTCCCAGGGACCATGGCCAGGTGAAGCCAGCCCCCTCTTTTTTTTGTCAGGGTACATAGCCACTCTCCCCACGACCTCCCTCATCGCCACCGGACACCGACACGCGAACCGCTTACCGGGGTTCACACTCCCAACATCAGCACTATGCGTCCTGCAAGGCACAATAGAACACAACCCAGCATGTGAACCAACCACCCTGTCACATCCCAACTCCGACGAGACGCGGGCAGAACCTTTCATTAGCCTATTCACATGACACCAGCGTGTCCTCCTCCGCCGCCCGGGCGTATGCAACATATACTTAGTGGCAGACACCCTTCCTTTTACCACATAAGGTCCTGAGAACCGGGCAGCGAGCACAGTACTAGGCGTGGGCAGCACAATAAACACCTCATCCCCCGCCTCAAAATGCTGCGCCACCGCCAATTTGCAAAACTCACCACAGACAGAGTCACCCAACGCTAGACCTTGGTCTCGCTTCCGCTCCTGTACCCTAGGGACAGCACAAATAGAAGGAACATTGGGGTGATTATCAATCAATGAGTTAGTAAATGGAGCGTCTCCAACCTCCAACACAGGGACGACCTTACCCCCAGCGATATCATTCCCCATGACGAAATCCACGCCCTTTACGGGAAAACATGGGCGATAACATGGGCGACAATAATGACACACCTTCTCAGACGGCGGTGAGCGAGGTCGGAATGGTCGCTCGTCACCTCCCCGAAACGGCGACCCCGACGGAGAAAACGCGGCCCCTCCTACATACACATCATTTCGTACAGAAATATATTTGTGGGTCATTGCTAACTCGTCACACAAAACCGCAGCTTCCTGGAGGGTAGAAACCTTTCGCTCCTCCAAAAGCACAATCATGCGTTCGGGCGCACATTTTTTAAATTGTTCAATGAGGATTAACTCGCTCAAAGCCTCGACCCCATCCACTTTACATGCTTCACACCAACGAGTGAACATCGTCCGTTGTTCCTGGGAAAATGCCACATGTGTTTGCGAGGGAGCTTTACTTAGTGCCCTAAACCGTTGCCTATACGCTTCCGGCACCAGTTCATATACGCGCAAGACAGCACCCTTCACTTTCTCATATACCATGCTGTCCTCCTTTGATAATAACTGGCATGCCCCCTTAGCCCTACCTGTGAGCTTATATCGCAATAATAGTGCCCACTGGTCCTTCGGCCACTGCAAAGCCCACGCTACCTGCTCAAAATCAGAAAAAATATGCTTCCACCTCAGACTCCCGAAAAAGGGGGACCATAGAAATATGCTGCCCAATATTAAAACTGCCCTGGTAACCTTCAGATGAGGGAGAAGAAGAGCCACCACTCTCCAATTCTATCCTCCTTATTGTAATCTGGAGCTCTCTATCCTTCTCCTCTTTCTCCCCCTGGAGCACTCTCTCCTCCCTTCTCTCTCTTTCCAGACTGTCTCTCTCCTCTCTTCTCTCCTCTCTGTCTCTCTCCTCTTTTCTCTCCTCTCTTCTCTCCAATCTGTCTCTCTCCTCCCTTCTCTCTTCCCTGTCACGCATAGCAGCTCTCTCCTCTGAAACAGAGGCACGTCCTGAGCGTACAGAATTATCACTGTCAATCTCCTCAGCCTTGGCACTGCTACCCCTCCGTTCCTGTATAGCACCACCGGTTCCCTCACTGGACTCACCAGACGCCTCGTCATGCGTGACGTCCTCCGAGTCATTTCCCTCGACTATGGGCGAACTAAATATCTCCTTATCTACTAACCCAGCGAGCACAATTGCTTTGACCTCCTCTTTACTCTTTGAACTTTGGACCGTAATGCCATAATGCTTGGCGACCCCACACAATTCAGCTTTCGTGCAGACATCAATCTGATCCCTCGTAGGATCCGCCACAAAAAAATCCAAAGTAAAAGCCGTCCCAGCCATAGTCCCTACCGAATATGACTACACCACAAATAACCTATGCACAATAATACAATAATAATAAACGAATCACAGGTGCCAAGAAAATAGCCCCTCACCTACTCCACAATATCCGTGCGTACACATTTAATCATTACATTCCGCAGTATACAATTCAACCACTCTGATTTAATGCCCACATCTACCATTTATGAAAACAATAAATGCTGGTCTAACCATCTAACTAGGATCACCTACGTCACTCTAGCATACCCCAGCTAAACTACTCCCCTGCCGGGATGAGGCTACACATATCTTCAGTCGCTTACCAATTTCATTGCGCGCTCCACCGGAATTACGACGCGTGCCCCCCACCCGCTAACCAAGTAGGCGATCCCCCTGTTACCTATGTGGCAGAAAAAACAGATTAGTTCAAGAGTGTCACATACAACAATGGTTTACATCAATCAAACTGCGTAGCACGGACAATGGAACCACACTAACTTACCAATTAGAAAATGCTATCTTATCTTACCTGACATGCTTCAATCGACAAGTCACCCTGTTATTTTACCAACAAGGAACCATACAATTGCGCAAACTAACGAGCCCCCATGTCATGTACGAAGGTCTAAGAATAACAACTGGAGGGCGGCACATGAGCAGAAGCAGCCTCTCTCAGTAAATGCGTTCAAATCAAGGTCCCAGGTATAGGTAAAAGAAGACACAACCCAAGACGTTTTCCAAATAGTAAATTATATATTTATGGTGATAGGGATTTAAACCTCCACCATAATGCAAAAAGGGGAAAAGGTAGGGGAGGACAAACAATACATACATGTAAACAAACAAACACTTAATAGTCAATACAACCACGTGCCCATCATAGGACACCACAGCTATGGGGTTTAATCCACACTCAATGTGATAAATGGCACCCAGCCACACAGTGTTGCTTCAGGCAACAGATAGGCGAGACGGCAGCCTCCTCACTCCACTCTCAAACGTGGCAGTGACTTCCATAAATGAGGGCCCCGTGTGTGTGTCATCTTCCAGTTTATATCCACTCATCCAACTAACTGCCCACAGGTGTAATCAAGCAGGTGCAATCAGCTCAATCAGGAGGATGAGTGGTCTCTGGGAAAAAGAGAGAAGAAACAGAATTAAAGATGACACATCACACAACCAAGAACAACATAACCCATACTCATGATACTAATCTGATGTTCACATGGTCTTCCAAAATACAGTAATAATGATAATGACCAACCCACGTACGTCACAGGCTCTAACCGAGCGGGATGAAGATCACAATTTTCACTCAAACAGACTGAATGTGCTTATGATCCGTCCAACCGAGGGGGTTGATCCCCTTTGCAACGAACTGTATGCGGGTGGCAGATCGAGGCTATCCTACCGCTGCGGACAATGCGTGCATTTAACTCTCTTTCTTATCACAGCAGAACACAAGACCGTCACCGACGCTGCACTACCTCAACGATGGCAGCACGGTAATGATCAGGGTTTGTTTCCACAGTGGTATTATATCGACATGTGTTAAGAGTACCTCACTTTAATCAAGTTCAGTTCGGACGAACTATGTTTCATGTGCCTTTATCGTCTGCATAATGTTCTATGCACTGAGATCTATATAGGTATAGATTGATTCTCTCTGTTGAGAGATGGGGGGTTCCCCTATTCCTAATTCGTTACAATATACAATTCTGGTTAGAATGGTTAAGTTACATAATGTGGTTTTGGTTGCTGTGACCCGGTCACAGTGCCAAATGATGTTTGATCGACATTGGACAAGATATTTGATGGGGGGTGGGGGGAGGGGAGGGGGGGGATACAGGGATTTTAGTTTTTTATTTCTTTTGGCTCGCTCTACTGTATGTCTGCTCTCGCCCAACAGGACCTTAGCATGGGGATGTGTATATGTTGTGGTGCTCTACTTCGGGGGAATCACGTTCAGTCATACTGCAACCTGGTTGGACTATGGCTAATTTAAACATCTTGATCTGGAATTCAGGGGGGCTTAATATTCAACATAAACGCACAAGTGTACTAACATGGTTGAAAAGACAGGAGGTTGATGTGGCTTTGCTGAGTGAAACGCATCTTTTGAAGGCTGACAGTGCTAAACTTGCAAAAAAAAAGTATCATAATATAAGCTCCTCCTCTTTTAGCACTAAATCCCGGGGAGTAGCCATAGTGGCTAAGCGGAAGTTGAATATTAAACTATTAGACGTGTGGTCTGATGCGGAAGGAGAAATCACTATAGCGAAGATGGAATACACTAGCAGGAAAATTGCTCTTATAGCTGGCTATGCCCCTAATGTGTATGACGCGCAATTTTATACTGCACTCACTACAGAGATGCTGAAACTACCTGAGTACTCATTCATAGTGGGTGCTGATTTCAATGCCATGTGGGATCCATTGATTGATAAATCCGGAGATGCTATAACCCACGATCAAAAGCAAGCTGCTGCGGCCCTACGTGGCTGGTCTAAAGACACGGGGGTTATTGATATGTGGCGGTTACTAAACCCAACCTCGCGAGACTACTCTTTTTTCTCTGCGAGACATAAAACTTTCTCCAGAATTGATTATGTTTTTTCCTCCCCTAGGCTATTCGATAGCTTTGACGTTGACTTGAAGCCCATTGCACTGTCAGACCACAAATACATCCTCCTTAAGGGTTCGCTCAGCAAAATGACGTCTTGTGCCCCTAGATGGCGCTTTAACTCAACGCTTCTGAAGAACAAGGAATTTAACCTACAATTTAAGGAGAAGCTCATTGAATTCTTGCAGTTTAATGCTGGATCGGTACAGGACCCCAGAACTTTGTGGAATGTGGTTAAGGGGTTTATTAGGAGTAATACCACTCTATTCGCTTCCAATCTCCGCAAGGGGCGTCTCTCCAAGTTAGTAGAATTGGAAGAGCTGCATAAAACAATGATGTCTTCTATGCAGCAAAGATACTCTAGCAGGGTGAGATAACCACCAACCCCAACAAAATCAACGATACATTTCGCTCGTTTTATTCCAACCTGTACGAGTCGGAAGTGGTCTTTGATCACGCCAAGCTGGAGGACTATCTTAGTCAAATTAACCTACCACAAATCTCAGAGGAGGACGCTAAATGGTTAGCTGAACCTATCACACTAGATGAGCTCAGGGAAGCAATTGCTGATATGCAGCGGGGCAAGGCTCCTGGTTGGGACGGTATTCCACCGGAACTCTATACTGCGTTTTGGGATATACTTGGTCCCTTATTACTTTCAATGATTTTACACTCAGTCGAGGAGGGCAATTTTTCCAGGGATGTCAATATGGCACTTATATATGTTCTACTCAAGAAAGATAAGGACCCCACCGAATGTGGCAGCTATAGACCCTTAAGTCTCCTCGGAGCCGATCTCAAGCTATATGCTAAGGTGCTAGCCATCCGACTTCAAAAGCATATGACATTTCTGGTTAACCCCGATCAGACCGGCTTTATAAAAGGCCGACTGGTCACGGATAATATCAGACGGTTACTGCACGTGATTGATGCCAGTAAGGATGTTGCAACCCCTACGGCTGTTGTTCTGAAGGGCCAGATTAACATTGAGAATCTACGTTTTATTGTTTTATATAACTTGTATATTATTTATATATATAAGCTATATCCCTTTAAGCCTTTGTTTGAATCATAGCATTATTCGCTTTCCTCATTGGATAATGCCCTTGACGTCAGCGGCGCCTAGAATCGCGCCCCTGAGACAAGTTCAAAGACGAGTCTGGACATGTTGGGACATGCCTGGGGCCAGCGCATTGATCCCAGACAAGAGCTTCGGCTGCGCACTAGAAAGCCCTCTAAGTATATATATCGTGGAAGGCGCGAACAGTAGCAGTTCGGTGAAGTAGCGGGTTGGTTCGTTCGTCAGTACAACGGTGAAGTTCAACCTAATGCAGTAACGTGAAGTTCATCCGGAGTAATGCAACAGCAGTAGTTGAACCTAGCGTATAGCAGAGTCAAGTTCGACCTAACTTAATGTGAAGTAAAGAGTCGTCATTTAGTGTGAATCGTATTACAGCAGTTCGTTCGGTGTGCAGCATTAACAAGCAGTTTGTTCGTTTAGTAACTAGCGTGAACCTTAGCAAGTGTGTGTGGACTTAAAGTAATTAGTGCCAGCACACGAGGTGGGCCTAGTAGCAGAACTATTGGACATGTGCGCATTGGAACCTACCGCGGCGATATTGTAGAACCATTATTGGTTGGATTATAGTGATTGTGGAAACGTAGTACCGTGGAGAAGAGCATCGTTAATACCCACTGTCGTTTGGATTTAACTACCCTGAAGATTCAACCACGGGCTAGCTTCGTGGACGAAGCTGGCTGGCTATCATCATTGCTATCGGGCATTGGATTACAGCTATTACCTTGCTACTGAGCACTTGGATTATAAGGACCGGATCCGTATGAGAATCCCTTTTTCTTCAAGTGAACAGCCTGAGTATCCGTACATTCTTCCTTCCTCTGGAGCTTACAACTCTGGGAGGATATCACCAGTCTCCAGCTGTACCCTCGTTTTGCCCCCCTATATTGCCATCCCACGCCAGGCGGCGTCTGGTCTAGTATACCTAGCCTAGGAATTATTCATTCCCACTGACTTTGCTACTTGCTGACTTTCTAATATCATTCGCCATAAAAGAGCGACCCAGTAATTGACAGTTGTATCTTCTGCATAATAATAAATACTGTAAATGATATCTCCTTGTCACCGTGCCGTCTATTCTGAGTGTCTGCCATAATTAACTGTACTGTCTGGCAAGTAATAATAATAATAATATGTAGTAGTGGTTTAATCTATCACAATCTTTAATACAGTCAGGGTTTTGTAACCCCTCAGTTACAGCTGTCATGTCCTTAGACGCGATGAAGGCCTTTGACAGATTGGAGTGGTCGTATTTATGGGCAGTACTAGGAAGGATGGGATTTGGCGATGGTTTCATTCACATGATCAAAGTCCTCTACACAGATCCTTCTGCCATGATCTTGACAGGGAAGCTTTATTCGCTGTTTCGCGCTCTTCTAGACAGGGTTGTCCTCTTAGCCCAGGACTCTTTGCTCTTTCACTCAAACCTCTAGCTCAGTACATAAGACAATCCCGGGTTATATCTCCTGTGTCAATTAAGGGCACACATCACCATATCAGCGTATACGCGGATGATGTACTCCTATTTATGCAGAACCCAGCCGTCTCTCTGCCCTATCTTCTCCAAGTAATAGATTACTTTGGCAGTCTATCTGGATTTAAGATCAACTGGCCAAAATCAGCTTTCCTTCCACTCAATGAGACTGCGAAGGCAACCATCCTTCCAGCAAACATACTCATGGTAGAGCACTTTAAATGCCTTGGGATTGAAATATTCCCAACTGTTAACCAGACTGTAAAGTATAACTACTCCAGCTTGGGTGACAGGATTACGAAGGATTTTGACAGATGGTCCAAATTAAAGAACTCACTAGAGGCCCGCGCCTCAATAATTAAGATGAATGTTTTACCCAGAATAAATGTTATCAGCTCCATGCTACCGTTGTCTCCCCCTGTTGGTTACTGGAAAAAACTGCACTCTGCTGCATATAAATTCGTCTGGAATAACAAATGCCCACGCTTAAAGAGATCCACTGCACAGAGGAGTAAACTAGACGGGGTTTAGCATTTCCAGACTTTTCAAGCTTACTCTTTGAGACCTCTTATCACTTGGTTTGACGCACAAGCAGCTGTGTCCTGGCGACCATTGGAGGAGAAGATGGTGTCCCCACATAGACTTCAAGATGTCGTGTATACCAACATTTCAATTAAGCAATGCAAATTACGATTTGGCCCTCTGATCACACATGTGATCCAGATTTGGCGTGACACCCAGAAAGCACGCACTAACCGCCATAAATGGCACATGCATTCCCCAGTATTCAATAACAATTTGCTCCTTATTGGACAACAACCAATTAGATATCCTAGATGGGAGGGGAAAGGCATCCATACATTGGGGGATATTTTCAATGACTCTGGTATCCGGTCTTTTCAGGACCTATCCAACGGATTTGATCTCCCCGGAAACTCCTTTTTCTTTTATTTACAAATGAGGGCAGCTCTGAAGGCTCATGGAGTCCCATGGGAGGCTCCACTAGAGCGACACCGGTTTCACAAATTATTTTATGACATCGAGAGTCTCTGACTTTTATCGGCACTTACTTACGTCCTCATATAAAGACCTACCCTTAGATACGATTTGGAGAAAGGATATCCCTGAGTTGGATATAGATTTTGATTGGGATGCAGTCTGGGAAAATATTAGGCTATCATCACGCAACCCAGATCACCAACAGATTCATCTAAATCTTGTTCATAGGACTTATTTGACCCCCAGGCGATTGAACCTAATGGGTCTCAGGCCTGACTCTCGATGTACCTTGTGTCCAGACGGTGCCATTGGAACATATATGCATATGTACTGGGAGTGCCCTCCTGTTGAGATATTCTGGGTAAATGTTACCACTCAGTTATCAGAGATTTTCTCTCTAACCATACCGGCCTTGCCTTCTGTTTTATTGTTAAATGATGTTTCTCAATTGCCGACCTCTGTACATGTAAAGAGACTCATTTTGGCTGGTCTGACGGCTGCCAAAAAGCTGATTGCCTAACGCTGGATACAACCAGATAAGCTATGTCCGAAGGTATGGATTCTCACCTATCTTGATGTTATTGTGAGGAGAGGGGTTTTTGCGGAGTCCAATAGCAAACACAGGAGGAGAGAGAATGGAGCGGTTTAGGGTGCTTTAATTGTTCTCCCCAAGCAGACAAGAATCACATTCAGAAATGTACAACAGACAGGGATGAATGTTCTTGGGTTTAGTACAGTTGCACTCCTTGTGCAGTACGGGGGAATGTTCTTTAAGCAGGTGCACTCCTTGTGCAGTGCAGGAGAACGTAGACACCGGCTGTGTCGGGGGTGAGAGCAGGAACTCCGTAGTCAAGCTCCAGGGGTCCAGACAGGCTCGCTGGAACGGAGGTCCTTGGGCACAAGAGAGGGAAGGTTAGAACAGGGAATAATAACTTGAGAGTGTCTAGCAGGTCTTTGGACTGAAGGGTCGTACCTAGGTAGGCAGTTTAACACTGCGACGAGGGACGACAGGATCCGTCAGGTGATATAGGAGCTGCCTGATGAGGGAATCCCTCACAGCCACGCTGATTGATGTTCCTCTGGCAGCGTGGGAACGCTCCAGCAGGAAGCTGCCCATATATGGGCGCGGCAGGATGAGGGCAGAGGAAGGCCCGAGCCCCGACCATGACAGTTATTTATTTGGAGATTTCCACTGCACGTGTCATAGGTGTTAATGAAGCCAATATCGCGGTCTGGTTGGCTGTGGTGGAAAAACTAAAAGAACGCATATGACCCTTGAAATTGAGTACTGAATGGGGTATCATGTGGATGTCTCACGTTGGGGTCTTGGGGCGAGAGGGGGGTGTGGGGGGTGTGGGGGGGAGAACGAGCGAATATTCATGTTGGTTGGTGGTTATGGTGTTTTTTGTATTTTTGTTTTATTTATTATTTTTAATTCAATGTTGATCCTATGTATATTTGCTGACCCCCTTCTGATCTGGGTCTGGTGATCGTGGGCTCTGGCTGGGGGGGGCCGCGGTTCGGGGTCTCTGCGGGTCGAGGCACTAAAGAGGCGTGGTGCTTTGGCTCGCGGGGGGCCGGGCTGTGGGTCCTCCGGGATTGTGGCTTGCGGTTGCCGGGCCTGGAGGTTTTTTATAGTATATATTTTATTTTATTATCCTTTTACTTTGTGACAACTTTATTGTCTAATCATCGTTGTGTTAGTTTATGTTCTTGGATGTCTTTTATGTATTATTGTTATTATTGTGTTGTGAGTTGTGTTGTTTCGTGTTTGAAAATTAAATTAAAATTCCATTGATTGATTAACTACATTACAACGTTATTTCGTGTGACAACACAGCACAGCTGTCAGAAACTGCACATTGAGGGAGTTTGAATCACTGTACATCAGTGGAGGCTACTGACTAAATTTTTAGGTGAAGCACAAATTATTATATTATATTATATATTAAATTATATTTTTTAAACATCCCCAACGCTGCAACACCCCCATTCCTCCCAGGTGTCAGGCTCCTCATTCGCTTCCATTCATTTTGGGGACCATGTTTAAATATCATACTTCTGAAGTATAAACAAACTATACTGCTGTGACGATTTCAATAAAACAGACCTGTGCTTCACCTAAAAATTTGGTCAGCAGCCTCCACTGATGTACAGTGATTCAAACCCCCTCAATGTGCAGTTTCTGACAGCTGTGCTGTGTTGTCACGCGAAATAACGTTATGAATAAAAACGCGAAATAACATTATATAACGTTGCGTTATATAACGTTACAACGTACAGTTTCTGACAGCTGGGCTGTGTTGTCACACAAAATAACGTTATGAGTGAATCTGGTAGTTGTTTTGATAAATATGTTGTTTTGATAAATGCGGATTCTGCGGATTCGAACATAACATTACATTTCCGCGAGCAGCCTATTTCCGCGAGCAGCCTCGCTTGGCGTTTGAGAGGCACTCGTTGGAGGCTCACGCCTCCGGCGTAGGGAACGAGCGTAGAGCGGCTGGTATTCACGAAGGAGGCCGCTGGCCAATCAGAGAAACGCGGAAGCACAAGTGCGTTGCCTTAAGTGTTCACGCAGCCTGGCCATTTAGGGCTTTAAAGACAAACAGGAGGACATTGAAATAAATTCTGAACCATACTGGTAGCCAGTGGAGAGAGGCCAGAATAGGGCTAATATTCCGGTCACCCATCAGGAGCCTGGCTGTGGCGTTCTGGACTAGTTGCACGCAGGACAGGGATGACTAATCCCAGTCTAAGTGGGAGGATGCAAAGGCATGGATGACTTTCTCAAGATCTTTGAAGGAGAGAAAAGACTTGATTTTGGCAATTGTACAAAGCTGGAAGAAACTGCATTGACCTGCTTGTCAAACTAAAGGTGGAGTCAAATATCACACCAAGGTGATAGTCAAATAGGACAATTTAAGACTTGAGTGCCAGTTCTGCTCGCTGAATAAGCCTATACTGTCTGTAAGCACATCAACATCATCATTACAATGTGAGCACATGCAATAGTGACATCGACGAGGATGCAACGTGACTCGTGGTCTAAATCAGTGGTTCTGGTGTGGTCCAAGGACTCCTAGGGGTTCTTGAGAGGCTTCCAGGGGGTCCCCAGTCAAATAAGGAGTAGTTTAATTCCACTATTATTTAATTGATTAGAAGTGGGAAGAAGGACTATTTCTGATCATAGTTTCACTTTCTCCACTGTTGTTATCATCTAACAACAAAAATCTTCTCAGATGGGGTTCCATGATATACAATTATATGAAATGAAGGTCCGCAGCCTAGTGTGTATCAATTTGGGGGTCCTTGACAACTCTAGAGTCCTAAAAGTCTGTGCCGACCAACTGGCCCCAGTATTCACTGACATAATGTCCCTAGAACAGTAGCCTTGAAAAAGTCCATTATTGTCCCTGTACCCAAAAAATCCATGCCCGCTTGCTTCAATGACTATCGCCCTGTAGCTCTCACCTCCATATCCATGAAGTGCTTTGAGAAGCTAGTGAAGGGCTACAGTACATATGTTCCTCCCTCCCTAACACCCTGGACCTCCTACAATTTGCGTATCGCCCCAACAGGTCCATGGAGGACGCCATAGCCCATGTGCTGCACACGGCAGCATCACACCTGGACAAGAGGCAGGGGAACTATGTGAGAATGCTATTTATTGACTACAGCTCAGCATTCAATACATAGTCCCCTCCATGCTTGTTGTCAAGCTCAAAGACCTGGGCTTGTACTACGACCTCTTTCAGTGCGTTTTGGACTTCCTGACAGGAAGACCCCAAGTGGTGAGAGCCGGTAACTACACCCCCTCATCCATCACTCTCAACACAGGTGCCCCCGAGGGCTGTGTTCTGAGCCCCCTCCTCTACTCACTTTACACACATGACTGTGTGGCAAAGCACAACAGCAACACAATCATTAAGTTTGCTGACGACAAAGCTGTGGTGGGCCTGATCTCTGCAAACGACAAGAGGGACTACTTGGGAGAGGTGGAGAACCTGGCGCTGTGGTGCCAGGAGAACAGCCTCTCCCTGAACGTCAGCAAAACCAAATAACTGATTGTGGATTTTAGGAGTTCTGGGGCTAGGGACTACAGCCCCCTCAGCATATATGCATCTATGCAGCATCTCTCACCGGTCGGGTTTCAAGTACCTCTGAGTCTACATATCCGAGGACTTGACATGGATCACACACATAGATAGTGTAGTGAAGAAGGCACGACAGCACCTCTACTTCCTTAGGCGCCTAAGGAAGTTCAAAGATCCTAAAGAACTTCTACTCATGCACAATAGAGAGTATCCTGACTGGTAACATCACCTCCTGGTTTGGGAATAGCACCGCACACGACCGCAGCAGACTGCAGAGAGTGGCTCGATCAGCCGAACGCACAATTGGAGCTGGGCTTCCCACTCTCCAGGACATTTACTCCAGGTGTTGCAGGGCCAAAGACTCTAGCCACCAAAGCAACTGCCTCTTTGCACTGTCAGACAAGCACTACCGGAGTCTCATGGCCAGTACAGAGAGACTGGAGTTGGACTTCCTGACTGGATGACTTGTTCCTGTTCGCTGACGACTCGGCCCTGCTGGTCTCTGACAGGGACAAGTTGCAGGTTGAAAAAGCCTTCAGCTCTGAACTCGGCAAAATCTGCACCTGTCTCGCTGATAACAAACTATCATTACACCTGGGTAAAACGGAATCCATTCTTTTTGGATCAAATAGCAAACTCAAAAAGGCCAATGGCTTCTCTGTTACAGTGGGTGACAATATTGTCACAAGGAAAGATGAAATGACCTCCGGGGCGACAGTGGCCCAGGAGGTAGAGCAGTCGTCTGGCAATCCGGAGGTTCCCGGTTCGATTCCCGAGCAAGACACTTAACCCCTAATTGCTCCTGATGAGCAGGTTGGCACCTTGCATGGTTGCCTCCGCCATCGGTGTGTGAATGTGTGAGTGAGTGTGTGAGTGAATCGGTAAAAATGTGAGTAACAAATTGTAAAGCACTTTGGATAAAAGCGCTATATAAAAAAGCAGCCATTTACCATTACCATTTACCTACCTGTGTTCCATCCTAGAGGCAAATCTTTCCTGTGACATAATGGCAACCAATGTAATCAAAAAAGTCAACCAACGAACAAGATTTTTGTACAGGATCTCCTCTCTGGTAAATAAGAATACCTTGAAGACTCTAACAGGAGCACTCATTCAAGAGTTCTACGACTATGCTTGCACCTCATGATACAAAAGCACCTCAAAGGCCCTAAAAACAAGGCTACAAACATCACAAAACAAACTGGTCAGACTACTGCTTGGCCTTACTCCTAAAACCCACCTTACCCCTGCCCATTTTGACAATCTAGGATGGCTTAGAGTAGACGACAGAGTACAGCAACTTGCAATGGGCCTGGTCTACAAGATACACTACACCACTAAGATACCCATGTACCTGTCGAAATACATCCTAAAGGTCAGTGAAGTCCACGACCACAACACCAGAGGGAGTTCCACAAATCACTTTCAACCCAGATTCGACTCAAACAAGGGACTAAACACGTTTCGCAATTATGCCACAATAATGTGGAACGCCCTAGCCACAAAAGTTGGACATTTACCCGGGCCAGTTTCGAATTGCGGCCTCCCGTAGGTGCTTTTTTAGAGCGGTCTCTTTCTAGAAATCATGACCCAGTTACTCAAGATAATCCACAGACCTTGTTGTGAGCAGTTTCATAGGAGCTATTCTCTACCGATGTACACCCCATAATAATGCTGAAGGAGGTTGGCATTTTTTTTACCAATCAATAAAGGGAACCACCAAGGCCAAAATAGATAGCCCGCAATAGCCCGATATGAATAGATAGCCCGCTTGTGCTCTTCGTTCACAAAATGTGGGGCTTCTATCGATTCCTAGGGTAAGAAATAAATCCGCTGGCCACAGAGCCTTTGCCTACCATGCTCCCTACCTGTAAAAGATATATTTTTTAATAAAAGAAATAATAATTACCCGCCGTCGTCAGGGGCGCCTGCTCTGTCGAAGTTTTTAAATCGTCGCTTAAGACCCATCTTTTCTCTCTCTCTTTCAGCCTACCCTGATCTCACCTGGTCGGGGATAGACCCTAGCTTAATCTGGTTAGTTCAGTTAGGATGTCTGTTTATTGCTCCCATGTCTGCTTATTGCGGACATGGGAGCTTTTCTAACCCTTGTCCCTGTCTCTCTGAGTGGATGTCTCGAGTTATAGTGTGTTGATATACAGATTGCAGCGACTGTTCTACCTCAAACTGGATCTGAGCACCACTGGCGTCATGGATCTGCTTCATGCCATCTTCAGTCTGACCTACAACGTCTAACCATGCCCGCTCTACTTCAACTTGTTCTGAGTGGTTCTCCTGCCCCTCTGAGGAAATGGCCTTGAGCCATCATCTTGTATTCCATCCTGTATATCAGCGCTTGTATTCCTATGCTTCTTTGTTCTTAGTTCTATTTATTACTTTAACTTTAAATGTCTTATATACTTTGATACTATTTCTACTATGTATGCATACAGATATACTTATACTACATGTATTGATTGCTCCCATGTCTACCTGTTGCGAACACGGGAACTCTCTAACCCCTGTCTCCCTGTCTCTCTGTGAGTGGATGTCTCGAGTGATAGTGTGTTGATATACAGGTATACAGCCAGCCCTGGTCCTGCCCCCGTTGGCCTGTCAAGGTGGTGTGTTGGTCAAGGTGGTCATCCTTGATGTGGCAAACAGCGTTGACTGCAGCAGCTATTCTACCTCAAACCGTATCTGAGTACCACAGGCGCGATGGATCTGCTCTCAGTTGACCGGCATCTAACCATGCCCGCTCTACTTCAACTGGATCTGAGTGGTTCTCCTGCCCCCTGGGGAATATGACTCTGAGACTTTGAGCTCCGAGCCTTGACTTTTAGCCTTTATCTTATTTTCACACCAGTGAGCGTATTCCCATGCTTTTTTTTTGTTCTTAGCTCTTTTTATTTTAATTTATTACATTTATTAAAACATCTGTACTTTAGATCCTATTGCTACCATATATGTATGTATACGTGTTTCATTACATGTATATATACATACATACCAATTATTCGCCTGTTATTGTCATGGTTCCGGCCTGTCAGTGCTCCTTCCCTCTCTCTGTTCTCTTCCCCCTTCTCCCGCTCTCATTATGGTTAAATAGGTACAGCTGTGATGTCAACGAGGCAGCTGATCTGAGGTCTGTGGCCAGAGTACGTCATGGTATAAAACCCCGCCCCAGACGTGGAGAAGCTGTCAGATCGTAAACTCTCGTTACCAGTTAGTCAAGTTATATTGCTTGTGTTGGTGATTCTGTTACTTCTATTTGTTTGCCTGGATCTCTCATTCTGTGACCTTGTCTAACTGTATTCTCATCCTCTCTCCTAGCCCGCACGGTGAAGACCTGGAGACACTGGCCTGGTTCACAAGGAACTGCTCTGACTCACGCCTGGTTGACGACACCTGCCCCTGCAAAACCACATTGACACCAATTAATTCAGTTCATAAACAGGCCCTGAAGGTGTTGGACAAGAAACCCTTTCGCCACCACCACTGTACCATCCTCCAAAAATATGCCCTGCTAAGCTGGGAAAACATGCTGAAACTAAAAGATACCAGCCTGATATATAAAATCCAACACGGTCTAGCCCCACCAACTCTCTCACAGTTTTTAAAGCGAAGGTTATCCTATAACCCTAGTTATATAAATACTGGCTGAGCGTCTCTCTCTGCCATTATGAGATATCATCGCTCCAGCACCTACTGTGCCCATGAAAAATTGTACATGCACCTCACTTGCACGTGACCACGCCTACTCCCGTGTGTGCCTCTACAAGACACAGGAAATGGTCACGTCCACGCCCTTCCAAGTTCGAATTCCATACGTGGAAACCATCCAAGGGACCTCAGGGCGCTGAAGAGCGAGACGCTCAGCCAGTATTCATATAACTAGGGTTATAGGATAACCTTCGTTATATTATCATACTGGCCAATCGCGTCTTGCTCTGCCATTATGAGATCAAAAGGGGCAGAGCGGACGTGTGGCCACGTCAAATGCACCCCCTGAGGGCCCGTAAGCCCCCGCCAGGGAGGAGAGGAGTCCCGTCCACCCGCCCGTCCTAACGAAGGGGGGGGAGGCAGTCAACTACAACCAATGTGCGAAAAAGGGAACCAGGCACCCCAGAACGCACAGTGCAAGCGGGACCACATGTGACACAGCACTCCGCGGTCCACACCCACACACACCTGCTAGCCCACCTGATGGCGGGATGCAGGAGAGGTCCCGGACCTCAGGACTGCCTGGGAGACAGAACCCCCAGTCATGTCCATGAGGTAAAACCTAACGAAAGGACCCGGGGAGGACCAGGAGGCCACAGCGCAGATGTCCTCCACAGAGGCCCCCCCCCAACAGGGCAGCGGAGGCCGCCACACCACGAGTGGAGTGTGCCCTGACGCCCCCGGGGGGAACCTGTCCAGCCAACATGTAGCAAAGGGCAATGCCCTCGCACAACCAATGTGACAGGCGTTGCTTGGACAGCGCCTTACCCGTGCGAGAGCCACCGTAACAAACAAACAGTTGATCGGAAGCCCTGAGATCCCGCGTGCGACTAAGGTAAACCTTCAGTGCACGGTTAGGACACGACAGGTGAAGGCTCGCCTCCAACTCACTGACGTGAGGAGGAGGGTGAAAAGCCTGAAGCACAATATCCCTGGAGTGATAAGAGCTCCGGATATTCTTTGGCACGAAGACCGGATTAGGCCTCAGAGTCGCACTGCTATCGGCCCGAATAGACAGGCACTCAGGCCGCACAGAGAGAGCACATAGCTCACCCACGCGCTTAGGGGAGGTGATGGCCAAAAGGAATGCGGTCTTAAAAGACAGTCGATCCAACGGCGCCTGCTCAAGAAGCTCAAACGGGGCCTCAGACAACCGTCCTAGGACCAGTTGGAGGTCCCAACTCGGAGACAGAGAACGTTCCACAGGTTTGAGACGCCGTGCGCCAAGCAGGAAACGTCTCACGAGAGGGTGGCTGAACAGCTTTCTGCCCTCAAAGCCCAGATGACAAGAAGATATAGCTGCGGCGTACACCTTCACTGTCGAGGCCGGATAGACTGGAGGAAGGAAAGAACCGAGTCCAGGGGGCATGACACCGGGTCCAGGCCCCCAACCTCACACCACTCTTGAAACATACGCCACTTCCCTGCGTAAACTGCGGTAGTGGACGGAGCGTGCGCATTCTGGATGGTGTTAACCACAGTAGGGTTAAGACGCATCCCCTCCAGATTCACCCTTTCTCCTACCCTCTAGTGGCCAGACTAGCCTGTTGGTACAGGTGGCCATTTTACTGTGGTTCCAAATAATAGATATAGTGTCTAATTGTTTATTGTCTTGGGCCACCCCTGTCTATGTGTGATGTTACTCCTCTGTTGTGTTGTTGTGTGTCATTGCCGTAGTGTCTAGTTGTTGTTTAGTTTGTCATTGCTTTTCTGTCGTTGTGTATGTTGTGATTCTGTGTTGGCCAGGTGTTGTTGATTGTCAATTAGTGTGGGTATTTAGTAGGGATGTCCGATATTATCGGCCTACCAATATTATCGGCCGATATCGGCATAAAAAATGTGATATCGGAAAATATCTGTATCGGTTTTCAAAAAATTAAAAATTAAAAATTAAATATTTTTTTTTTTTACATTTCTATAACCTTTATTTACCCAGGCAAGCAAGTAAGAACTAATTCTGATTTTATTTATTGTCAAAAGTATGCATAATGTTGTGTTAATTCCACAACAAGAGATATGTAAGGGATAATGTATAGCTACAAGGTCATTGTCGCAAAATAATTGACCGACACAGAGTTTAGAATACCGAGGCGCCTCGCCAAGGTGTTCTAAACGTAGTGAAGGTCAATTATTTTGCGACAATGACCGAGTATAGGCTATACATTATCCCGCTTATTACATGGCTAACTTACTAACAATATACCTAATTCATTTTACACCATCGACAAGACAAGATCAAATGCAGGCGCAGTTGTTCTGTGGCTCCGCTGTCAGCCCAAATAAAGTTATTATTATTATCGCCGTCAGCCGGCAGGTTTGGACTTGATTACACAGCTGTGCATAATGGTAATGCTTAGCTTTCGTGACTGCAATCTAAATGCTTGATTGTGATTGGTCAATAGCGCAATAGCGCAATAATCACCGGTTATTATTGCGCGTTGCCCATGGCAGCGGTCAGTTATCGAAAAATATTTCACTGCTGTCAGGAGCTATTGACCAATCACAATCAAGCATTTCTGCGAATGTTAAAACCCAATGTAATAAGTAATGTTAATTACCTGAAATTATTCCATTTTTTTGGGGGGGGGAACCCTGCATATATCGGTATCGGTTGATATCGGTTGATATCGGTTGATATCGGTATCGGAAATTAAGAGTTGGACAATATCGGTATATCAGTATCGGTAAAAAAGCCAATATCGAGCATCCCTAGTATTGTGGCGACATTCCTCCAGTATCCTGTGTGTTCCCCGTGTCGTGCCTGCCTTCCCCGTTGATGTCTAGTGAGTCCTTGCCTGTATCCTTCTGTAATTTTCTTGTTTTCCCTCGTTGTGTTATTAGTAGTGTTGTTTTGTATTTATTTTGGATAAGAAGTAAACCTGGCGGGATGGTGCCAGGAAAACAGCCTCTCCCTGAACGTCAGCAAAACAAAGGAGATGATTGTGGACTTCAGGAGGTCGGGGGTCAAGGACTACAGCCCCCTCAGCATCGACGGGGCACCGGTTGAGAGAGTCAACAGCTTTAAGTACCTCGGAGCCTACATATCCGAGGACTTGACATGGACCACACACATTGACAGTGTTGTGAAGAAGGCACGACAACGCCTCTACTTCCTCAGGCGCCTAAGGAAGTTCCAAGTCAGTCAGAAGATCCTTAAGAACTTCTACTCATGTACAATAGAGAGCATCTTGACCGGCAACATCACCTCCTGGTTTGGGAATAGCACTGCACAAGACCGAAGCAGACTACAAAGAGTGACACGTTCAGCCGAATGCACAATTGGAGGGGGGCTCCCCACCCTCCAGAACATTTACAACAAGCGTTGCAAGGGCAAGGCTAAGAGAATCATTAAAGACTCCAGTCACCCGAACAACTGCCTCTTTGAACTGCTGCGGTCAGGCAAGCGATACCGGAGTCTCAAGGCGAGCACAGAAAGACTCAGAAGAAGCTTCTATCCCCAGGCCATCAGGCTGCTAAACGAACAATGAATGAACACTACACAACAACAACCACCAAACGCACATAGCACACACATCCACACACACACACTCACTTTAAACAAACACACTGTAGCACCCACTCCACACACTTTATAGCACACACCCACTTTAAACAAACACACTGTAGCACCCACTCCCCACACTTTATATTTATTGATGAAGGATTGCACTACAACCCGTACACCTTACTGTAAATTGTACCTAAATTGTACCTCATCCCTTTTCTGCTTTGCACTAGATAGTACTGTACATTAGTACACTGCATAGTATTGTATATTATATGGTAACTCAGAACATTGTACATATGTCTATACCGAACACTGTGACCTCATTTTCTTCTTCTAAATTACATGCTATACTATGTTATTTGATACTATCTTGTCTAGCACAGTCTCTGGAGCGTAACAGTAAGAAGCATTTTGTATGAAAGTATTCTGTACTTCTGTATGACAACTATTAAAGAAACTTGAAACTTGAACTTGAACCCCTTCAAGCATCGCTCCTCGTCTCTGCCTACGTTCCTTCTCCCTTGCCTGTACACTGTGTTCTCAACTTCATTAGCACACCAAGCGTTACAACGCGCACAGAATCCCGGGCGGCCACGGATACAACGAGAAGGCATCCAGTCCCAGAGAGGGGTTGTCCTTCCGACTGACCGAGAACCACAAGGGGCACTGGTGGGACTGTCTGCTCGCAAACAGGTCCACCGAGGCCTCCCCAAATCGGTCCCAGACCTGTCTGAGATGTGATGCCGCCCCGCGACATCACATCTGCACCCACATTCTCCCTGCCGGGGATGTGGAGAGCCCTCAGGCTGCGCAGATTGAGAGATGCCCATAGCCAGAGTTCCGACCGCCGCCCGGTGCAGATGGGGGGAGCGTACTCCTCCCTGTCTGTTGATATATGACGCTGACGTCGTGTTGTCCGTCCCGATCAAAACATGCTCGCCCACCACAAGGTGGCCGAGCCGCTTGAGGACTAGAAGCACTGCCTTCAATTCCAACACATTGATATGTAGTGCAGACCGGGCAGCATGGTCTAGCCAGCTGCCCCCTACTGCGTCGGTCCGACACGTCCCCCCCCATCCCATGAGGGAGGCGTCGGTGAAGACCGTGACGTGTGATAGCCTGCTGCCCATGGGGACCCTGTTGGTGAAGGCCCAAGCCCCCCCCCCAGTGGGCGAGGTCCCCCAGTACTGACATGGGAACCTTCAGCTGCTTCCACTTGCCTCTCACAGGGTCTATTTAACTTTTTACTGAAAAACCACCTCTGTATCCTCCTCATGAAGAGGAGGCCAAGAGGGACCACAGGTTGAGCAGATGCCATCATACCGAGCAGGCACATCACGGACAGCGCCGTAACATCCTGCCAGGACCGAACCTCCCGAGCGCGCCGAGAATATCCTCCCGCCGCCGCTCTGAGAGGGTTGCCCTCATAGACCTTGAGCTTAGAACCAAGCCCAAGTACTCCACCTGTTGACTGGGAAGAGGGGTACTCTTCTTCCAGTTCACAGCAAAACCCAGACTGGTGAGGAATTCCACCACCTGCCTGGTATGAGACCTGGCGATCTCCTCTGACCGGCTGAGGACCAGAATGTCATCGAGGTAGAATAAAATTTGTATCCCCTGACAATGCAGAGGTCCCAGCACGGTCTCCACGCACTTGGTGAATGTGCAAGGAGCCAGAGAGTAGCCGAAAGGCAGCCTCTAGTACTCGTATGCTATGCCCTGAAACAGGAAGCGTAGCTATCTCCTGTGAGGAGGGAAGATCGGGATGTGAAAATACGCATCCTTCAGGTCTATGGAGGTGAACCAGTCTCCCACTCTGACAGCGCTTAACAGGTGTTTGGCGGTCAACATTCTGAACCTTCTCGCCACAATCAGCCGATTGAACGCAGACAGGTCCAGTATGGGTCTGACACCTCCCGATTTCTTGGGCACCAGAAAATACCGGGAGTAAACGCCACTCATCGCGTCCTCCCTTGGGACCACGACAACGGCCTGCTTCGCCACCAGAGAACAATTCTCCTCGGCCAGGGCTGTCACTGCCACAGACCCTGACAATAGAGTCTGTACCAAACCTGAAAACGGAGGGTGGGGGTGTGCAAACTGCAACACAAGCCCCACCCTCAGCGTTCTCTCCATCCACACCGACATATGGCACTTCTGTAACCATACGTGGTGATAATCCCAAAGCGCCCCCGCAGCCAATTGGCGCTGGTCCACTAGGACTCGTAGATAGGTCCCTCCCGCTGTGCGTTGTCAACCCTGGTCTCGCCAACCGTGCGAGCAGGGTGTCTCGCGGAGCCGGGATATCGCACCCTGACTCTACCCCTGGTGACAGAGTCTCCCCCGCTGAGCATCTTCCCGGCATAACCTGCTGGGGACAGCCTGCTCTGCAACTGGACATGCATGGTGTGTGGTCCCCACACTGCCCGATAAGGTGAGTCCCTACACATCATAGCCCTGTAGTGATATTACTACCACCCAAATTACGTGTGCCTGACTGACCACCGCCGGACGTCCGGCCGGGGGAGGCACTAACGTAATACCCGGCCTGGCGAGGGCGTGGCTGGGGGAACCCGCGCTGCGACCTCCTAGGCCTAGGATTCCCCCTCTGACAACATTTCTTAGACACAAGGAACCCTGTTCCGTCGACAGATACAACACCAGGCTCACCAAACACAGACGCAGAACGTGTGGCGTGGGAGCCTCCTGACAGCACAGCATTCTCATAGACAGACCCAGGCCTAGCTAGCAACTGGGTGTCAGCCCCTGTCTCCATGAGAAGCGAAAAGTGGGGCCGCTTGCGCTTCACTGGAAGAACGCGGCCCGCAGCCAAAGGGGACAAATCAGAGCCTTGAGTCCCATAGTGTAGCGGGGGGGAGTAACCGGAGAGCGTGCTAGACACAGCTAGATGGCAACGGTTTTTCAGGGCGTGCCCATCTAATATAGCCGATCCCTCGGCCGCCGAGGCTCTCGGCACCGTGACAACCTGTTCTCTTTGTGTCCAGGTCATCTCAGACGGGGGACACATGGCCGCTGGCCGGGGGCCTCACCGCAGCCGCTGGCGAGGCCATGCTCTCACCTCTGGCTGCGTGGTGTGGGGCGGTGTGGAGCCCAGGTCAAATACCGCCCGCGCCTCCGTGGACAGATCAAAAAGTCCATCCGCGGAGAGGGGAGCCCTGAGGAGGAGAACTCTCCTCTCCTCCAACCAAAGATGCCTGTGAACAAGTGTCGACAGCATCCTAGCCCTCCCTGCGGTTATAGCTTGCGGCTGGGTCAAAAGCTGAATAACCTCAAAAACCTGTGCGATGTTTTTGACGTCGGCTGGCCCTAAGGCCCCACCACCCGACACCATTTTTGACAGAAAAGCAGCCAATTGAACATTGTTATTAGTTGCTGCTAAATTCTGCACTGCGGCGGTATAAGCTTCATCAGCCCACTCAGCCACCTGCCGGGCCGACTCGCCCTCTGGCCTCGGCTTCCGGGCGGGATACCGTTCTACCATGCCAGGGCAAAGAACCGATGCTACCTGCTTCTCTAAGCACGGCACACCTGTCCTGAGCCTTGTCGTCAGACCATCCACCCGTGTAAAGGGTATAAATAAGCCTCAGCCAAACCCACAACATTAGATACCGATTGACCATCAGCAATGAAATGGTTAAGAGGAGGGAAAACTAGGGCGGTCAGGTGGCGTAACGGAGATTGCGTTCGTCACCAACCCCGGAGACGCTGAATTCGCCTGTTCAAATCCAGCTCACAGCTCCGGGGTTGTCACCAGCTTGGCTGGCCGTTCACACTAGTGGTCTGCAAGGGCCTTGAAATAAAGCCCGAGCCCTGCCCGAGCCCGTGAACTTCAGGCCCTGCCCGAAAATAAGCCCAACTGTAAATAATATTTTAAGCCCTAGCCCGCGTGAAAACCTGAAAAAAATTATTATTATTATTATTATTAAAATATAATTTTTTTTGTATTTGTTTTAAATATTCGAAACACGGTTTTATATGAACGTAATAAATAAACAAAACTAAGAAGCATTTACATAGCCTGTTTCGCAATGCCGTCTCTCCCAGTGCTCGCTTATATCTCTGACTCACACATCAGCCTCGTAAAACGTATTGAAGGCTATAGAATCTTCTTTGACACACACACACACACACACACACGACACACAATAGCCTACTCAGTCAAACAAACAAACAGAAAACAGAAATCAGATTTCGAGCAGAGCAACGTAATGAAAATCACAACAAAACAGGTAGCGAGTCGAGACCCAGCAAATAATAACATCACTCACCAGACGTCAGCAACGCGTTGAACACCGTTAACAAAACCGGCTACATACATCCCAAGAACAAATTAAAACGTTCGCCAACTGGCTATATTCCAACACAACCAATCGAGTTGAACTTGTCCCCTGAGTTCTCCCTGCGCGCTGCAGTAATTACATCCAAATGTTTCTCTGGCGCAAAAGAGAAAGCGAATCTTAAAACGAAGGTTATCCTATAACCCTAGTTATATAAAAACAAAAACAAACAAAAAAACGCAATAATAATAATAAAAAAAAAAAAACGGCGGTGCCCGGGCCCGGCCGAGCCCGAATTATTTATTAAAAAAAAAGACCTACCCAGCCCGAACCCGCCGGGCCCCGTCGGGCCTGGGCAAGGTTGCAGTGCACTAGTTCACACTAATACAATTGGCTGTATTAGAGGGTGGGTGGGTGGGTCCGGATCGTTGTAAACAGCGACTCCTACAGTTCGGTCGGGGCGCCTGCTAAGCGCGGATAGGATCTAAGGGCGGTAGTGTGATCCTTCCACACGTTACACGCTCTCAGTGAGAGTCTGCGCTGCCAGGTGAAAAGAAGCGGTTGATTGGCTAGACGTGTGTCGGAGGAAGCACGTGATAGCCTCCACTCTCCCAGACCGACTGTGGGGGGTAAGTGCGCAGCGACCAGGAAGGGGATTGGGAATTGGCATAACGACTAACATTGGGATGCGAGAAAATCGGAGGAAAAAGGAGGGACAAAAAAAAATCAATAAAAAAAAAAGAGGAGGGAAAACTGGAGACAGTCCCGGCGGGACACATGGGAACGGCGCCCCAAACCATTAGCAAGTCACGTCGCAGTCCAGCTGCCCAGCCCCTGTATGCTTGCCTACTAGCCTGACTGTCCTTATTGTGATTATGTGATTTATGATAATGTATATGTGTGCCTGCCATATGTGTGCCTGCCTATACGGTGTTTATACATGTATAGCTTTGATTTGTCCCTGTACACTGTTATATTATCGTACTTGGCCATCGCGTCCCGCTCTTAAGCCTATCGAGATATACCTCATCTCATGTACCTACTGTACTCCATCAACGAAAACAAAAATACGCCCATCACCTGCCGGGGCCCGCCCCTATAGAGGCGTATTCTATAAGATACTCGGCATGGTCACCTCTATTTTCATTTCCATCATAACGGTCGCAAGACGCCTTATGTAACTAGTGCTATGAAAAGATTAGAGAAATTGCGTAATGTTGAAAGTTTACCGGAGGTTTGCTTACCCCTGGAATCTTCGGGGCATGTTTCAGCGACACGTCGGGCCTATTCTGATGTTTCCTCGTCTGGTGGCAGCAGGACAAGGAGCAGCGTGCAAGGTTTGGCTATCGAGCCGGCTTGTACACAGGTAGGCCCTGTGTCATCAGGCATTGATGTTGGTGTTAGTAATGCTGTGGAGTGTGTTTCGGCGCCAGGGGCGGGGTGGCTTGGTGAACGTTCCACTGCAGTGGATGATTTCCTGGCTATACTGGAGCATGCTGCTTACACTAATGCTACTAATGCTACTGCTAATGCTAATGTTGATGCTGAAATGGGTCGTTGTACTAATATTCCCCGCCGCGGGACATTGCCGCTTTTCCCTCCTCTTGCCCGGTTCATTGATGAAGGTCAGTCGGTTGCTAATGTGGGGGGTTTCGCTGAGTCTTATTTACCTTTTTTACGGGTAAAAGGGCTAACAACAGGGTGCAGGCCGGGTGTACCGTGGCTACGTAGCCAGGTAGCTTTGATCCTGTGCCCCGGCGGGGATGAGCGATGTCCCACCCGGCCGATGCTTGAGAGCGATTCGGCTCGGAGGGTGGCAGTATGGACGGATGAGTGGTATACTGCTGCAGGATGGTTTGTAGCGGCGGCCAGTGTTATGGCTCAGCTGTCTATTTTCCTATCCACATTGGTGTCGGGTAGTGGGGCTATGGGTCCAGCCGACATTGTAAACATGTTGCATGTTTGTGGTGTTATAGAGATCTTGACTCTAGTCGCAAGCTATAACTGCGGGGAGGATTAGGATGCTATCAACGTTTGTTATTAGGCATGTCTGGTTGGAGCACTCTCCTCTTGGGGAAGAGGATAGGTTTTCTCTCCTCACAACTCCTTTTTCCACGGAAGGACTTTTTGGTCGTTCTGTGGAGGCGCAGGCGGTTGTTGATCTGGGTCCCACACCGCCTCACGCTGTGCAGCCAGAGGTTGGAGCACAACCTCGTCAACGACTGTGGCGAGGCCCTCGACAGGCGGCCATGTTTCCCCCGCCAGTGGTACCCTGGGCGGAGAGTCAACAGGGATCCACAAGGCTGACAGCCTTGGCGGCCGAGGGATCGGCCATTTTGGGTGTATTCGGCTTGGATAAAACAAGCCGTCGTCATTCTGCCGCGAGCAGCCCGCTCCCCGTTCAATCCTCTCTCCGTTACCCACGGAAGCGGGGCTCTGATCGTTTTCCTTTGGCTGCGGGCCGCGAACCTTCTTTGAAGCGCATGCGGCCCCACTTTTCACTTCTCATGGGGACAGGGGCTGACACCCAGTTGATGGCTGAGCCTGGGTCTGTCCGTGAGAATGTTGTGCTGTCGCGTGGCTCCTGCACCACACGTTGTGTGATGGGTGAGCCTGGTGTTACGGCTGCCACTAGCTACAGTGGTCAGCAGGGGGACTCGAGGCCTCTTCTGTGGAATGCACAGCAAGGGTTACCCCGGCCTCCCCTTCGCCAGGCGGGGTGTCACGCTGACGCCTCCCACTCCCGTGAGAGCGGCAGTGGTCTGCAAAGAAGAGGCGAGCGTGATTTGGGTGATAGCAATATCACTGCAGGGCTACGGCGTATAGGAGCCCATGGGGTCCTCATGCCTTGCGTGTCTAGCTGTAGAACAACTCCTCAGCATGCGCTAGAGGGGTGTTCAGGGGGGGGGTGTGTGTCAACCAGTTTGATGACAGCTTCTCCCGTATCAAACCGGCCCTTTCTGTCGGGGTCCCCCCTTGGGTGCGTCACACAGCGGGAGGGACCGGGCCAACTATCTACTGTTCCTTGCGGCCCAGCGTCAGTTGACGGCGGGTGCGCTGTGGGATTATTTTCACATATGGCGACAAGAATGCCGTTTGGAGGGGTGGATAGAGAGAATGTTGAGGGAGGGGCTTGTTTTGCAGTTTGCACAACCCCACCCTCCGTTCTCAGGTTTGGTGCCGACCCTATTGTCAGGGTCAGAAGCAGTGACAGCCTTGGCCGACGAGATCCAATCTCTGTTGGCGAAGCAGGCCGTAGTCATGGTCCCGAGAGAGGACGCGATGTCAGGCGTCTACTCCCGTTATTTTCTGGTGCCCAAGAAAAAGGGGGGGGGTCAGACCTATACTGGATCTGTCCGCGTTCAATCGGTTGATTGTAGCGAGACCATTCAGGATGTTGACCGTCAAACTCCTTCTGCTTGCTGTCAGAAGGGGAGACTGGTTCACCTCCATAGACCTGAAGGATGCGTATTTTCACATCCCGATTTTCCCTCCTCACAGGAAGTTCCTGCGGTTCCTGTTTCAGGGCGTAGCGTACGAGTACCAGAGGTTGCCGTTCGGCTATTCTCTGGCTCCCTGCACATTCACCAAGTGCGTAGCGACTGCGCTGGAGCCTCTACGTCGTCGGGGAATACGGGTTCTATTCTATCTCGACGACATTCTACTCCTCAGTCGTTCGGAGGAGGTTGCCAGGTCTCATACCAGGCTGGTGGTGGAATTCCTCACCAGGCTGGGTTTTGCTGTGAACTGGAAGAAGAGTACGCCTCTTCCCAGTCAACAGGTGGAGTATGTGGGCTTGACGCTGAGGTCAAGGCCCATGGTTGTAACCCTCTCGGAGCAGCGGCGGGTGTCTATCCTTCACGCGCTCGGGGGTTTCCGTCTGGGACGGTCACGGCGCTGCAAGTGATGCGCCTGCTCGGTATGATGGCATCTGCTCACACGGTGGTTCCTCTTGGCCTCCTCTTCATGAGGAGGATACAGAGGTGGTTTTTCTCTATGGGAATAGATCCGGTGAGGGACAAATGGAAACGGTTGACGGTTCCTTTGTCGATATGGGGAGATCTCGCCCATTGGAGGAGGCTGGGTATCCTCACCATTGGGGTCCCCATGGGCAGCAGGCGCTCACACGTCACGGTCTTCACCGACGCCTCTCTCATGGGTTGGGGAGGGACGTGTCGGACCAACGCAGTGGGGGGCAGCTGGACGAAGGTCCATGCTGGCCCGTCTACCCCGCACATCAATGTGTTGGAATTGAAGGCGGTCCTCCTGGTCCTCAAACGGTTCGACCACCTGGTGGTAGGCGAGCACGTTCTGGTCAGAACGGACAGTATGACGGCAGCGGCATATATCAACAGGCAGGGTGGGACTCATTCCATCCGCCTGCACCGGGCGGCGGTCGAACTTTGGCTATGAGCATCTCGCAGGCTGCGCAGTCTGAGGGCGCTCCACATCCCTGGTGCAGAGAATGTGGGCGCGGATATGATGTCTCGGGCGGTCCTTGTTACGACGAGTGGGAACTCCGCCCCGACATAGTCAGGCAGATCTGGGATCGCTTCGGGGAGGCCTCGGTAGATCTGTTTGCGAGCCGAAGCTCTCACAAGTGCCCCTTGTGGTTCTCGGTCAGTCGAGCAGATCATCCCCCCTTGGGGGTGGATGCCTTCTCGATCTTTCCATGGCAGCCCGGTCTTCTGTATGCCTTTCCTCCTGTACAGCTGTTGGGTCAGCTGTTGGAGCGGATACGGAGGGAGCGCAGGACGGTGATCCTGGTCGCGCTGGACCGGGGCACGGCAGTGTGGTTCCTTGGTCGGCGACGGCCCTCTCTCAGCAACACAGGTCGCTGTTCCAGTACCCGGTGTTGAGCCAACGCCTGTTGGTGTGGCTGGTGGGAGGGTAAGTCTGGAGAGGATGGACCCTTCTGTGGTTAATACCATCCGGAATGCGCATGCTCCCTCCACTGTCGCGCTTTACGCGGGCAGATGGCGTATGTTCCAAGAGTGGTGTAAGGCGGGGGCCGGGACCCAGTCTCCTGCCCCCTGGATGCTGTCCTTGGTTACCTCCAGTCTCTCCTTGGTAGACTGTCGGCTTCGACGGTGAGGGTATATGCAGCAGCTATATCCTCCTATCATGAGGGGTTTGAGGGGGATGTCTTGTTCAGCCACCCTCTTGTGAAGCGTTTCCTGCTTGGCGCTCGACGCGTTAAGCCGGTGCAACGCTTTTTGGCTCGGAGTTTGGATCTTCAATTGGTCCTCGGTCGGTTGTCCTTGGCCCCGTTTGAGCCGCTTGAGCAAGCGCCGTTGGGACGGCTGTCTTTCAAGACCGCGTTCTTGCTGGCTGTCACCTCCGCTAAACGCGTGGGTGAGCTCTGTGCTCTTTCGGTACATCCAGAGTGCCTGTCTTTTCGTTCCGATTGCGGTGCCACTCTGCGGCCTAATCCTGCTTTCGTGCCTAAAAATATCCGGAGTTCCTTCCGCTCCAGGGATATTGTGGTTCAGGCGTTTCATCCGCCTCCTCACGCTAGTGAGTTAGATGCGGGCCTTCACCTGTCATGTCCGGTCCGTGCTTTGGGAATTTACCTCAGCCGTACTCAGGACCTCAGGGTTACCGATCAGCTTTTTGTCTGTCACGGTGGTTCTCGTGCCGGTAAGGCACTATCGAAACAGCGCCTGTCCCATTGGTTGTGCGAGGGCATTGCCCTCTGCTACACGTTGGCCGGGCTGGATCCCCCTGGGGGCGTCAGGGCGCACTCCACTCGTGGGGTGGCTGCCTCTGCCGCTCTGCTGGGTGGGGCCTCGTGGATGACATCTGTGCTGCAGCTTCATGGTCCTTCCCGGGCCCCTTTGTAAGGTTTTACCTCATGGACATGACCGGGGGTTCTGTCTCCCAGGCGGTTCTGGGGTTTCAGTTTAAGTTTAAGTTTATTAAACTCTGTGGTCTTTCCTGTTTCCCGTCCTTTGGTAGGGTAGCAGGAGTGTGTGGGTATGGGCCACAGTGTGTTGGGTCACACGTGGTTCCGCCTGTGCTGTGTGTTCAAGGGGTTCTAGTTCCCTCTTGCTCGCACTCGGGTGGAGTTGACTGCGCCCCCCCTTCATTAGGAAGGATGGGGTGACGGGACTCCCCAACCCCTTGATGTGGGCTTACGGGTCCTCAGGGGGTACATCTGTCGGGCCTCGCGTCCGCTCTACCCCATATCTCGATAGGCTTAAGAGCGGGACGCGATGGCCAAGTACGATAATATAACGAGTTATATGAGTACTGGCTAAGCGTCCCGCTCTTAAGCGGCCCTGAGTTCCCTTGGGAAATCTTTTCCTGGAAACAGGTTTTTTTGCGAGGAAGAGTGTTTGGTGACCATGCCGAGTATCTTATAGAGTACGCCTCTATAGGGGCGGGGCCCGGCAGGTGATGGCCGTATTTTTGTTTTCGTTGATGGAGTACAGTAGTTACATGAGATGAGGTATATCTCGATAGGCTTAAGAGCGGGACGCTTAGCCAGTACTCATATAACTTGGTTCAGGGACGTGCACAGGACTTTAGAAAGGCAGGTGCCCGAAATGAGAAAAGGGCATGAATTATTAAATGCAATGCGAGCGCGCATAGCGCGCGAGCCCGATTTTTGGGGTTAATACAAGTCTATGGTACATTCAGTTTCACCGATAGATGTCACCAAAACTACATAGTGTCCCTTTAATAACACAATATGCGCTCCAGACCAACAGCTGCGAGAGAGAGAGAGAGAGAGAGAGAGAGAGAGAGAGAGAGAGAGAGAGAGAGAGAGAGAGAGAGAGAGAGAGAGACCGACCGACCGAGACCGCATTAACTACCTTGTTTAGTTGAAACGTGGTCCAGGTCAGGAGGGCTTGATGAAGTATTATGTCCACTGTCCCACAGTCACAGACTGTTGTCTTGATGTATATCCACTGTCCTCCAGACTGCATCCAGCCAAATAGCTTATTGTTAGCACTGTAGCTTTGTTGTTGTCAAACTTGTCACCACACAGGACATTCACGAAGTCAAAAACTAATAGCGCTTGCCGATTGGTGCTAAGAACAGCAGGGCGGGTGAAAGCCGTGTGACGTAATTGGCGGACTCGACTGTCAATCAAAATTATTCTGTTTTCCGTCAGAGAGGAGAGGAGAGTGAGAAAGAGAGAGAGAGAGAGAGAGAGAGAGAGAGAGAGAGAGAGAGAGAGAGAGAGAGAGAGAGAGAGAGAGAGAGAGAGAGAGAGAGAGAGAGAGAGAGAGAGAGAGAGAGAGAGAGAGAGAGAGTATGCTGCGTGATTTTCCTGCACTAGCAGCAGACAGGGAGGGGCTGGGGAGGGGTGATCTGGCGACGTGTTTCACGAAAATATACAGTGCACTGCAAACCCGACATTTTATTTTGTTGGGCAAATACCTTACCTGATGAAGTGTACTCTTGCTTTGTTTTAGTTGAAATAGTAACTGTAAAAAAAGAGGTCTCGACTCGAGTGTGAGCTCAACAACAGCTGGATATCAATTTCGTGTTCAGTGCACTGCTGTGCTGCTGGCCCTGCGCGGTTTACATCATCTCATGATCATCACCCACCCACGTGCTATGCCTATGCGTAATAGGTCCTTCCAGGCTGGAAGGACCTATTATTTACAAGAGGGGTGGCATTTCTCTTTCTTTACCTAATATTTAGATTCTATAGTGACATCTTTCATTTGGAAGGGCAGGGCAGTATATCTATATGTGCAACAGTATAAAAAAATAAATAAAAAGAGGGTGGCATAAAAAGGGCACTTTCTAATGAAAAATGAAAAAGGCAGGTGCCCGGGCACCCCTTCACCCCTATGTATGCACGTGCCTGACTAGGTTATATACATAACCTGTCGTTTTTTATAGATGCACGAATGCCTAGAGAGTGAATGTACAGAATATGTTTTAAACTTTAATATCCTTCTATTTTTCTGTTTCTTTTCTGGCTTAAACATCTAGCCCAGGTACTACAACTGAAAACTAGCAACCCTGCTAATGTTGGCATATTTAGTTTTAATTTGTATTAATTTATAAATGTATAAACTGTTGATTGATATGCGCTGTCCCTGATCAAATAAACTGAGTAAACTAAACTAAACGAATGCATGCACAGAGAAGAAGAGGGTATGTATTTGCTTGTCTAACTCCAGGGTAGATGGCAAATAAGCTAATTTTCCCAAAAGTTCATGTGTTCCTTTAAGCATAAGTCAATATACATTTTATTGTGATTAGTTTAAGAGGGTGAGGCCTATCACAGTGCAATACCAAGCAGGGATATTTTTGCCTAGAGGTATACCTACAAGGTAATAATAATAATAGCTTGGATTTATATAGCGCCTTTCGTGAAACCCAAGGACGTTTTCCAAAGCAACAAAAAGACAAATAAAACATAAGCAGAAGAAGAAATAATAATAACAAAAGATGGACAGGGAGACGACTAGAGGCCACAGCACTCCATGAACAGGTGGGCTTTCAGGGCTGTCTTGAAGAAGTCCAAGGATGTGGCAGAGCGGATGTTAGCTGGGAGAGAGTTCCAGAGGGTGGGGGCCGCCACACTAAAGGCTCTGTCCCCAAAAGTTCCTAGGTGGGTGTGGGGGATGGAGAGCAGATCTGTGTCCATGTAATTTGTGATAAGCTACACACCAATTTGGCTACAGAAAACCACACATTCCTCCCTGGTCGAAAATGGGTGGATTTTGTAACAATTTTTCTTTTTTTTTTACTTTATTTCGGTTTTAGGGTTAGGTTAGGGTTATGTTATTTAATTATTTTGGGGAGCCAGCCCCCCAAACTCCTGAAATGCATAGAAATCTATGAAATAAATAAAACAATCTGACATTTATATTAAAAAGAGCTAGCCCCCCAAACCCTTAAAATACAAAACTGAAATCCTACTAGTCGGTCCTATGACAAAAAGAGAAATGTTACAGAGCAATATGGGGCAACTTACTCCTTGGATCAAACCCGAAGTTACAAGTAAGTAACCTACACTGGCTTCCGGTAACATTTAGAATTGATTTCAAGGTCCTCCTCCTTATATACAAAGTATAAACATTGCGATCATCTACTACTGGTCTATTGAAGGTTCCAAGCCACAGTCTAAAGAAAATCGGGGATGCAGCCTTTGCTAACTATGCACCAAAGTTATGGAACACACTACCTATGGACATTAGGGAAGCTAGATCTCTTAATATTTTCAGAAATAAGCTAAAAACGTACCTCTTCACCATAGCCTTCTAATACACCCCGCTGTTGATTGTACTGTAGCACTATTTTACTCTGGCCATTCTATTGCATAATTTTACTATCTATTCTACTATTCTATTATTGCACTGTATTATTGGAGGATTTCAACAAGATAAATGCGACAACAGTGCAAAATATTTCACTATAATATTTCAAAGCGAAGTAAAAAATATTATAATAATTATTTTATCATGTTAAATGATCATTTGATCATGTTAAAAAAGGGAAAATAAAAAACATTTGTAAAAAAAAAATGGGCACATGCCCTACTGATAGTGGTCTAAATACGCCGATGCCCTAGCACTGTAGTCATTATCTTCACCTATTACCATAATTTACATTATTATGAATGATGGCCACTTTTGTTGGATTAATTTACAGACTAAACCAAATGTGTTTCCTAACCTTTACTCAATACGTTCCAGGATGACTGGATGATTGGAGCAAGTTGTCGAGTTAGCAATTGTGTTGAAAATAAATCCAGAGGTCAGCACTCTGTTGGAAATTATTCCCGCTTTTATATTAGAGAAAATATATTGAAAGCATAATAGGCTAGTCCTACATGACACAATGGGTATACGTTGCAGCTGGGGCTTTCTACAGTGGTGGTTCCCCATGTGCGAGCAAGTGAATTATTTGCTGACCTCTGGATGTAATTTTTTTGACTAATTATTTGGTTTCCAGCACCCAAAAGTCTATGTTGATCACAGTGAAGAGTGTAGCATGTTCCACTCCCATATTGATTCAATGTTAAGTCGTTGGTTCAGCATGCTCCTGACCCAATTTGGTTGTAATTGAATCAGCGGGGAGGAGATGCCAGACGTGTTTTGTCCCTATTGGTTGATTAAAATGCCTTTGCAAGAAGCAGAGTAGGGGTATCTGGCACAACTTCACCTACTTACAAGGTGCACGGAGAAGGGAATAAAGTCTAAAGAGGTCAAAACTCCGGCAACACTTGTACAGTAACAGTTGTTCTATATACGACACGTGTTGCTGGAGTTGACCTCTTAAAATGCCTTTGCAGGCATGTTTCCTGACTTCTATCTAGGCTAATGTATGTTAATGCTAATGTTTACAATAGTCGGACCAACAGGCACAGAGGTATAACAATCTTTCTGCTAAGCCATAACCTTTCTCAAATGTATTGTGTAACTGTGGTCCATATTGTTCATCCAATCAGGTCAGAGTTGTGTATCATGGTCTACTTTTCCCCTTTTTTGTGGATAGGTCAGAAATTAAACAAACCCTTATTTGTTTTGCTTTAATTCAAAATGGCAGAAAATCCAATATGGAGGACATTATATGGCCTGCAAGAGGCGCGTTATTTTTTTTCGTAGCCGCATTTTGCGGAGACGCTCTCTGATTGGCCACTGACTGACGCTCTCTGATTGGCCACTGACATGTGCGCCCAATCGCGTGACAAGCTGTGTCTTTGTCCATTTCCGGGTCTAACAGCCTGCAAACTACCTAACGCCTAGTTTATCACTGGTTAAGCTTAGGCGACCCTTTCGAAGTTGGTTAAGGTTAGAGAGTTTGGAATCAGGGCTGGTGTTCTATCGCCCTGCTCTAAGACAAACTCTAACCATAACCAACTTCGAAAGAGTGCCTAAGCTTAACCGGTGTAGAAACAGGCATCACGCGATTGGGCGCACATGTCACATGAATGAATGAATGAATGAATGAAAACTTTATTTAACAGATTGCAGAATGGGTACAATACAGTACGGCTCAATACATACAATTGTTAAGGGGATGCAGACCTGAGAAAGACGTTTGTCTTGTTTCCATCAGGGTCCCCCATTTTCAATTCATATAGAATTGAATATACATGAAGTGGCCAATCAGAGAGCGTCTCCGCAAAATGCGGCTATGGAAAAAAATAACGCGCAAGAGGCTGCCTGCAAATCTGGCCTGTCTTTTTAAAGCACATGTGCTGTGATTGGCTGTAACCTTTTTGCAATTCAAATCAAGCCTTGAACTATAGCTTTCCTATTGTTTTGTATGGACTGGCTGCTGTCTGTAATTTATTTCAATGACACCACACAAGTGAAAGAAAAGGGATGCAAGTGAGTTAGTTTATTCCATGTAGTAATATATCTATTAACATTATACTGTGAGTTATTTGTATAGCCATTCATTGACAAAGTATTCTGTGTGGCCCACGAACCCCCAGTGATTTTCCTATTTGTCCCCCTTGCTATTGAAGTTGAATAGCCCTGCTGTATAGGAAGGCTAGATGGAAGTGTCAATCTGACTTATATAACATTCACATTTCCACGGCGGAGGCGCTCTGCTCGCCACTTTGTATGACGCAATGAATGAGCACAGAATGAAAAAAACAACATACATCTTAAAACTGACATGAAAAACACCACCACTAATTTTTTTCTTTTGATTTGCGTAGGCTAATATATCATGTAATGCTGACTATTGTGAATTTATCCAGTCAGCTAATTTGTTTCCATTTTGGAAATGACTAGTGTGACTACTACAACCCACTGTAAAGCCATTCAAAGTGCAGTTAATTTAAACTTTTAGACCGTTGCCACCAAGCCCCTGGCTCGCTTATCCATGTTTTGGCATTGTCCAGCACTGGCCCCTTTCTGGACTTCCATTTTAAAATCTTATTCAGATATCTTTGCTGTGAATGTTGACCCATGCCCTCTCATTGCATTATTTGGTCTGACACCGGAGAACGCTGCGATATCTATTGGGCAATCCAATGCTATGGCCTTTGCCTCACTCATTGCCAGACGCCTCATTCTATTTAACTGGAAGGCAGCCACTCCCCCTTCACATTTGCACTGGATGAGGGATGTTATTGATTGATTGATTGATTATGTCTCTCATACATATAGAGAAAATCAGATTCACAACACAAGGCCACACAGATACTTTCCACAAAACATGGCAGCCCTTCCTACGTCATTTCAAACCCCATATGACCTAAGTCCCTTCTCCTTCCAAACTTTGTGTGTTTAAGTGTTGAAAATTGGTGGTATTCCAATATTTATAAAAAACTAACTTTTTAAAATTGAAAGGGACCCCATGACCCCCCTCCTTCCCCCACCTACCTTTCTGACACTGCTAGTCCGGCTGGGGAGATGGCATTGTGGTGGTCTAGTTGAGGGTGTTAAATTTCCTTTCCATTTTTTTTTTTTTTTACTATCTGGAAATTATGCTACTAAAATGGAGTATTACTTATATTATATATTATTATTACTGTTTTTTATTTATATTTTTTCTTATTTCTTTTACTTAATTTCTTTTTGCGTAGTTTTTTCTGTCACATCTGTATTTATGTTTAATTATTGTAATTTTTATTTATTTATGTGAATTATATGTATGTTTGTCGTCGCCCTCCCTGGGTGGGATGGGGTGGGGTTAGTTAGGGGATAGGAATGGGGAAGGAAATGGAAGATGAATAATTTGAAAATATAACTGAAATGTATAAATCTGCATAAATTCTTCCAATAAAAAAAGATAAACCACAATTTGAACTTTCAAGCAACGCGTTGCAAGCCAGGGATGGTGCCAATTTTCAACACTGACATATGTAGAACTATTACTTAACACACACATGCACTGAGTCGCTGACTAAATGTTCTCTGCACCTCCCATCCCGTCGTCCTTCCCCCAAGGGCAGCCAGGAGCAGACAAGGGCTGCAGCGAGCGCCGCGCCCAGGGACCAATCCAAGTGCTCCGGTCCGTCTTCGTCAGGGACATGACAGCGTTAGCGATCTGTTGTGCATGTTTTTCCATTGGGTTTATCTTATCGGGAGGGGAAACCCTTGCCAACACGGGGAGAACATGCAAACTCCACAAAGAAAGGCCCGGGAGATACCCTACCTGGGTACCTGGCAACGTGGAAACCTGGTCCCCGAGCGGGAATCGACAGTGTTAACCACTACACCACCGTGCTGCCATATCCGTCTGATTCAGGTTACTCTGTCAGCCATTTTGAGCCACTCCTGATCCATATATGGGTGTCGGAACGTCAAGGTTTTCCCAATTTTGGCGACAAGAGGCTTACAACTGGGCATGCATCAGCCCTTTGTGTCACAGCAGTGAAATATTTGCAAAGACAGACAATATAGGTGGATCTTTATCAAACACTAGTCCAACAATTAATGTTTACATAGATTTCTGTGGCTCATTCAGTTGGTAACACTCAAATAAGCTCTGTTTGCCCTCAAATTGTGCAGTTCACGTCTGGATTCTAAACTCCCAGTGACTTTGCATTGCAGTGAAATAGCATCCCTGGTGCGGAAGCAGCTCATGTGACCTGAACCAGAGCCCATGGATCTCGGCTCCAGAACCGGATCCATCTCTCTGCTTATCGTTATAGTACTTCCCGAAGGTACGTAAAATACCGATTTAAGTGTTGAAAATTGGTGGTATTCCAATATTTATAAAAAACGAACTTTTTAAAATTGAAAGGGACAGTTTGGATTTTTGGACATTAAGTTGTATGAAATACTTGCCAGTACTACTGTAGTTGATGCAAAGTAGGGCTGGAGGTATACCGAATATAAAGGTATACCATCATGGATCCATGCAAAGGTATGGGTTTTTACTAGACCATCGTCCATATAAACATATCGTAAAATAATATATATACTGTTTATTTTTAAGTTAATCAAAAAAAGATTCCTTGCAGCAGTATCAAAATGTTATAGAAAAGAAACCATTCTGAATTAAAAAGGACCATCACAATTGTATCATAAGACATGTCAAATACCGTTATACCGTCAAACCGATATTTTGAGCATATCATCCAGCCCTAATGTAAATATGCTATTAGCTTAATTGCCGAGTCCCGTGGTCAAAGTTGTGGCCGAGTTCCGAGCAAACCAGGAAGCTTAAACAGGCAGCAAAAAAAACAAAAAAAAAATTAAGTTTGAATTCACACCACAACATGCAGGTAAGGGGTTACCCATTTCCAACACAAAACCATGGTCCTCCAGTATTTTGAAACAGATGAGGCTCCACACTGGCTTTCTTCAAGAAACTAAATGGACAAAAGTCATAGCATAATCTGAAAAGATTGAGTACTATGGTTTTGTGTTGGAAATGGGTAACCCTTTTGCCTGCATGTTGTGGTGTGAATTAAAACATTTTGGTTTCTGCCCCGTTTGAGACAGAACTCGACCAGAACTCCGACCACAGGACTTAAGGCACAGTAAGTAAGCTAATAGCTTTGCATCCACTAGACTACTGGCAAGTATTTCATACAACATAATGTCCAAAAAAAATTCCCTTTAAAAGGCAAAATACCATTAGATAAGCAAAGTTAAAGGTGCTAGTATTCCAGAATCCAGATGTATGGCGTCCTGAGCAGAGAATGAAGTTCCACTCCCTCCGTGTGTTATTCCAGATCTCTGTTCTTTGTTTTGTTAGCCGGGCCGGCCACACGAGGACCGCCCGCGACATCACATCTGCGCCCACATTCTCCCTGCCAGGGATGTGGAGCGCCCTCAGGCTGCGCTGATTGCGAGACGCCCACAGCCAGAGCTCGAACGCCGCCCGGTGCAGACGGATGGAGCATACTCCACCCTGTCTGTTGATATACGCCGCTGCCGTCATGCTGTCCGTCCTGACCAACACGTGCTCGCCCACCACCAAGTGGCCGAGCCGTTTGAGGACCAGGAGGACCGCCTTCAATTCCAACACATTGATGTGCATGGCAGACCGGGCAGCATGGACCGTCCAGCTGCCCCCCACTGCGTTGGTCCGACACGTCCCCCCCCATCCTGTGAGGGAGGCGTCGTGAAGACCGTGACGTGTGACCGCCTGCCGCCCATGGGGACCCCGCTGGTGAGGGTGCCAGGCCTCCTCCAGTAGGCGAGATCCCCCCCGTATCGACAAGGGAACCTTCAAACGTTTCCACTTGTCTCTCACCAGGTCTATTTTCATACTGGAAAACCACCTCTGTATCCTCCTCATGAAGAGAAGGCCAAGAGGGACCACAGAGTGAGCAGATGCCATCATACCGAGCAGGCGCATCACATACAACGCCGTAACGTCCCGCCAGGACGGAGACCCCTGAGCGCGTCGAGGATAGACACTCGCCGCTGCTCCGAGAGGGTTGCCCTCATGGGCCTTGAGCTTAGAACCAAGCCCAAGTACTCCACCTGTTGACTGGGAAGAGGCGTACTCTTCTTCCAGTTCACAGCAAAACCCAGCTTGGTGAGGAATTCCACCACCAGCCTGGTATGAGACCTGGCGACCTCCTCCGACCGGCTGAGGAGCAGAATGTCGTCGAGATAGAAAATAATTCGTATCCCCTGACGACGTATAGGCTCCAGCGTGGTCTCTACGCACTTGGTGAATGTGCGGGGGGCCAGAGAGTAGCCGAACGGCAACCTCTGGTATTCGTACGCCACGCCCTGAAACAGATCCAGTATAGGTCTGACACCTCCCGTTTTTTTTTGGGCACCAGAAAATAACGGGAGTAGACGCCCGACATCGCGTCCTCCCGTGAGACCACGACTACGGCTTGCTTCGCCAACAGAGATTGGATCTCGTCTGCCAGAGCTGTCACTGCTGCCGACCCTGACAACAGGGTCTGCACCAAACCTGAAAACGGAGGGTGGGGTTGTGCGAATTGCAAGACAAGCCCCCGCCTCAACGTTCTCTCCATCCACTTCGACATATGGCACTGCTGTAGCCATATGTGATGATACTCCCAAAGCGCACCCGCCGCCATTTGGCGCTGGCCCGCAAGGAACTGTAGATAGGTGGCCCGGTCCCACCCGCTGTGCGTAGCCAACTCTGGACCCGCTAACCGTGCGGGCAAGGCGTTTCGTGGAGTCGGGACATCGGTCCCTGATACAACCCATGAGGCAATCGCACCCAAGGGGGGACCCCGACAGAAAGGGCCGGTTTGATACGGGAGAAGCTGACATCATACCAGGTGACAAGAGCTCCCCCACTGAACACCCCTCCAGCATGGACCGCTGAGGGGCTGTTCTGCAGCTGGACATGCAAGGTGTGAGGACCCCATGGGTTCCTACACACCGTAGCCCTGCAGTGATATTACTACCACCCAAATCACGCACGCCTGCCAGACCACTCCTGGGCTCTCCGGAGTGGGAGGCACTGACGTGATACCCGGCCTGGCGAAGGCGAGGTCGGGGAAACCCGCGCTGAGCATTTTTTCGAAGAGGCCTCGAGTCCCCCTGCTGACAACCTTTGAAGGTGACAGACGTAACACCAGGCTCACCAATCGCAGACGCAGAACGCGTGGCGAGGGAGCCACGTGAGAGCACAACATTCTCACGGACAGACCCAGGCTCAGCCATCAACTGGGTGTCAGCCCCTGTCCCCATGAGAAGCGAAACATGGGGCCGCATGCGCTTCATTGAAGACCCGCAGCCCGCAGCCAAAGGAAACAAATCAGAGCCCCTTTTCCGCTGGTGTTGGGGGAGGGAGTGATCGAAGAGCGGGCTGCACACAGCAGGATGGCGACGGTTTCTTAGAGCGTGCTCATCCAATGTAGCCGATCCCTTGGCCGCCAAGGCTGTCGGCCTTGTGGACACCTGTTGACGTAGAGCCCAGGGTACCTCAGGCGGGGGAAACATGGCCGCTGGTCGAGGGCCTCGCCATAGTCGCTGACGAGGCCGTGCTCTCACCTCTGGCTGCATGGCGTGAGGTGGTGTAGGGCCCAGGTCAAATACCGCCTGCGTTTCCGCAGAACGACAAAAAAGTCCTTCCACGGAAAGAGGAGCCTTAAGGAGAAGAAACCTTTCCTCCTCCCCAAGGGAAGACTGCTCCAACCAGAGATACCTATTAATAAGTGTTGATAGCATCCTGATCCTCCCTGCGGTTATAGCTTGCGACTGATTCAAGATTTCTATAACCCAAAAAACATGCACAATGTTTTCAGCGTCGGCTGGCCCTGCAGCCCCACTACCCGACGCCAATGTGGACAGAAAACAATCAGCTGAGCCACGACACTGGCCGCAGCTAAATTCCATCCTATGGCGGTATAAACATCATCAGTCCATACTGCCACCTGCCGGGCCGACTTGCTCTCAAGCATCGGCTTCCGGGTGGGACACCGTCCAACCCCGCCAGGGCAAAGGATCGATGCTACCTGGCTCTCAAGCCAAGGCACACCTGCCTTGCGCCCTGTTGTCAGCCCATTTACCCGTAAAAAGGGCAAATAAGTCTCAGCAAAACCCCCCACATTAGCTACCGACTGACCTTCATCAATGAACCGGTTAAGAGGAGGGAATAGCGGTGACATCCCACAGTGGGGAACAGTGGAACAGTGACCCAGCATTACAGCATTAGCATTAGCAGCGCGCTCCAGGATAGCCGGGAAAACGTCCAACTCAGAGTTACGTTTACCCAGATATCCTGCCCCTTGCGCCAATACACAACTCGGTTGTCTCACAGGACAACAAGCAGTATTACTAACGCCAACATTAATGCCTGATGGCACAGAGCCTACCTGAGCGCGAGTTAGCCCGATAGCTAAACATCGCGCAACGTCCCTCGATCTGCTGTCAAAAGACGAGGAAACCCCAGGACAGACCCGACGTGCCGTTGGAACATGCCGAGAAGATTGCAGGGGCTGGCAAATCTCTGGCGAAAACCCAACATTGTAAAAAATTTCTCTGCATTTCATAACAGCTAGTTCATGGGATGCAAAGCACGTCCATGATGGAAAACGAAAAAAGAGGAAGGGCGAGTGTGACCACGCCTGGTGCCTTATAGGGGGAGACTGGGGCGGGGGCTGGTCAAGTGCATGGGTGCTTTGTTTTCGTTAATGAAGTACAGTAGGTACTGGAGATGAGGTATATCTCGATATGGCGAAAGAGCGAGATGCGATTCGCCAGTACGACCATATAACCCAGGTTTCAGATTCATAACTATTTAGTTATAGGTACATAAATAGTTAATGCCATTGAATAAGAACATAAATAGTTAATGCTATGTAAGAACATAAATAGTTAATGTTATCGGATCATATGTATATTCATATGAGATTAGCAACGTTTGACCAAATCCTTGAATTGCCTCACTGCCCTTTAAATTACCTCATGACGCGAGATAGATGTCACGACAACCACGCCTTGCCTTACGGCAGGTGAGCCTTGCCATACGGCAGATGAGATTACAGATTGAAACGAGACTGACATAGCTGAATGCTGCTGGATACTGAAATGAACTAGCACCACGAAATAGTTATCAAACAGCCATAAAAGATTTCCCCAGTTACAAAACCGAAGAAGTTGTTGCAGTTATGTTACGTCATAGCTTACGCTCTGCGCTCTACTGGAATATATCCCATATCCAGTCTATATACTGAATACATTTCTCCACATGTACCTATACACACCCATCCGCCTGGCCACACCCCCATCCGCTCCTCTACATAAGCAGGGGTGTGGCCATACTAACAGCTCCTTCCCTATTTTCACCACGGCGAGTGTCTGTATACACCACTTGAGTTTAGTGTAAAATGGTTGGAAAGGAGTTACGTTGAAGAGAAGGAGCTGCGTTGACATTATATCTTTGTTTTCTCTCTCACAATTTTTCGAGGAAATACAGTGATAATGTCTTTGCCACCGGAGTGTCTACAAGATGATGATCATTCTGACCTCCACTAGAGCTTCGTAGTAGGGGCTTGCGTCGCTGAGCAATCCCCGCCGGCATTATCTCCGGCTCTGCAGTTGGACACGTTGCTTGAGAGGCGCTCTGCAGTGCGAGGGCTGGCGGCCTCTCTGGGGAGGGTGATGTTTTTGCAACACGGGCGCCAGGTGTGTTGGTTGTGGGGGGAACAGCTACACAGTTTACGAAGATCCTGCCCCAGGCTGGTATCCTTTTTTTCGCTGCCTCTTAGCGGCGTGGAGAGGGTTCTGGTTTTATGCCCACGTTAACATGAGCTCCTCATCGGGAGATTTGTTTTACTGGGACCGTGTTCCGAATCTGCGGTTCAATTCCCCGGGTCTCTGGACAAACGGATACTCTCTGTCGCCGTGCTGGCCCCGCTTTTCAAGATGAAAAACACCCAGTGCGAGGGAGGTGAGCTTGGTGTTTCATTATGAGAATATTTCCATGCTCAAGTCGGCTATAGTCCTCGAGGGGCTTGTTGCCGACACCGCTGTGTCTGGTAAACACCGTTCTGAAGAGGGACGTGTTGCCTTCTTTTTCTCTTCTCTCTTCGGATGAGAAGAGGGAAAGGCAGCGGCTGTCTGAAGTGTTGGCCTGTATTGCTTCTCACGTTGTACTGTTGTTCAGTGGTAGCCGTTTAGCTTGCTTCTTAGCTGGGTTGAGCTAACTGTTAGCCAGTTAGCTGTTTAGCTACGATGTTAGCTGCCTGTACGTTCGCTTGGCTGGGAATGTTAGCTTGATGCTATCAGTTAGCCTAGAGTTAGCTGTTAGCTTGTGCTACAACCATTGACATTAGCCGTGAGAATAGCAGGCCTGGCACTCTGACTACGACATCATCTTTGACAGAAGATGTAATCGGGCATGCACCATGACCGGCTGCAGGAGGGGGGCGTCTCGCCGGAGCAAGGCTCTGGCCATAGCTTATTTTTTGCCCCGCCAGCGAGAGGCCTTTCAACGTGGAGACCAGCCTGTTGCGGCCTTTCATCCTGCATTCATTGGTGCAGGTAAGATGTCCATTGGACATTACCCCACTCTTCCTTCCTTCCCCTCCCGAATGTTTTGTTAATAATGATGTTCTTTTCCAAAAACGTATGTTACTTCACTACATTTGGGGATACGACATGTGCTGTGTGTGAATTGTCTTGGTCGTTTTGTATAGCTTGAGTACCGCTGGCCAAAGCTTGTGCTTTTCTCTCTACCTAGAAACAGCGTTGTTTTTTACGTGAGTAAAAATGAACTGGGTTTTTGTTGTATGATGAGAAGTTGTGTGTTCATGTAACGTTAGACAACGTGGCTGAGCCCACAACTGGCTGGGTTGCCCTACAATGCTGTGCATAGTGGCATGTGATCGAGAGATGAGTCCCTCTCTCAGCTTGTGATGACAATAACAGGTGGCAAGTTTTTTTCACACATGAACAGGGCTGTACCTGTTCAAACAAGGTCTTCGGCTGTGCTGGCGTGCATGATGTAAAGCTTACTCTACACATTGGCGTCGTATCAGGGGTAAGGTGGTTTTCCCCTGGGCCCCCCCCCCCCCTCCCCTCAAACATGATTTTGTTTACAATATGTGTGTTGTTTCACTATGTTTTTGGGGATACGGTGTAACCCCTCAGCTTCTGCTGGGGTTGTGCTCTTGCTTAGAGAGGCATTTTTATTTTTTATTTTTATTTTTTGAAAAAAAAATTGTCGCTGTCATGTGGACTTAGCAAGGCCTGTGACCAGTACTTAATCGAGGACTTGTGTCTTCTCTCGTCATGAAAAACGGCGTTCCTCTTACGGTAGTGAGAGTGTACTTTCGCCCTTTTTTGTTGTGATGGAGGCTTGTGTGTGTCGTTTCATGTTTAAGATCGACAACTGGGTTAGGAGTTGGCCTACAGAAGTTACATGTGTAAGCTCTTGTACCAGGTTCGCACATGAGCCTATGTGAAGCTGTTACCTTGACAGGTATACATGCGCTTCATGTAGCACGCTATGACTGGTGTCATGGCTCTGCTTTGTCATTGCATCGTATCAGGGGTGAGGGGTCATGAGGGGGTGAACTGATAAACCCTCCCTCCCCTTTTTTCTGATTGGTCAGGGGGTTGGACCTCCTGTCCTTCGGGCTTCCTGTCTCGTTGCTGGGTCAGCGCGTCACAGGGTAGGGAGGGGGGGGGGGGGGGGTTCCTGGTCCCATGCCATATTTGGGCGGTGGGTCACGGAATTCCCCCCGCCATAGAGTAAGTCACTGGGCACGTTTCTATTGGTTGTGAGACTTCCGTGAGTTCTTTTCAGGCTCCATGTTGTGGACCTCTGTTATTGTCAAGATGAGTTATGCGGTGTGTGAGAACTTAAAAAGAAGTTCTGCTCTGTTGTATGTGTCTTGAGCTTGGTAGGTGATGCAATGCAGTAGAGACAATTTGTTCTTCTGCTCTGCTCCCTACTAGTAGTGTATATTGGGTCAGAGCCTCCTCCTCAGGGAGTTTCAGAGCCTCCTCTGTGAGTTTCAGAACCTCCCTCTCAGTGAGGGAGCCTCCTCAAGAGTTTCAGAGCCTCCTCCTAAGAGAGTCCAATTGTTACATGAATCTTTTTGGACACGTAGCTCAATGTTGCATATATCTTTTCAATTATTACTCACGTGGGAAGTCTCTCTCTGGGGGTTCCCTGTCTCCTCTCTTTTATAGGGCAGGGTTGACAGGGGTGTTTTCCCTCAGGCGCGTCATATGGGACCCATATCTGTGTCTTGGCCAGCTTCCTACCGCTCTCCCAGGCGGCTTGGAGGGAACGTTATCTGGGTTCTTGTTAGAATTACCATTGATATGTTTTGGGTCTCGACGTGTACATAGTGCTGGCCCTGGGTACTTCTGTGTGGAACCACACATGGGCTTGCGCGCCTTGGTTGCTCATCATTGAAACAGCGTTTTTATGGGGCAACTAGGATGGAGTTTGTCTCTTCCGAGCGCCAGTGTACTAGGTTAGTCTCGATGAATTCTCGTTCATCTCTGGGGGGAGATAACGGAATAGATCAAAGCATTGGCGGAGGGGTCTCACGCCTTTGGGGTGGGCCACCGGGCGTGGCTTGGTGGCGCCCTCTGTGATGTTTTAGATCGACACGCGTACCTACCCTCCTCCTGGGACTGGGAATGGTGGCGTGATTAGGACACAGGACTGGTTCTGGTTGCGCCGGACCAGGTCAGTTAACCCGTTGTCCGCCGGGGCGCAGATCTGCTGTTCTGGTACCCTGAGGGACTTGTGCTTTTTCGGGGGGAAATGCCGGGTCGGCCCGGGTGTTGCAGGGTTTGATGTTATGGAGGTATTCGTGGTTATGTCACTGCGTGTTATCCTTCAATGTTGCTTGGTCCATATTGTGTTGTACCTTGCGCTGTGCTAAAGGAGCCTGGTCCTTCTCCATTCTTTTTTCGCCCCTCTCTTCTCCTGCTTGGCGGGGCTGGGAGGGGGCTGGGAGGGGGCTGTCGAGGTGGTTCTTGTACCCCTCTGGCATCCCTGTGTACGTCCCGGTCCGCCGGGCCCAGGTCTGAACTCGTTCTCGTCGACCTGTTGGCCTGGGTTAACCCCTTCTTGAGAACTGAAACACTTGTACTGCTGTATAGCCGGTGTATACCCGCAGTTGTGTTTTGGAGTTTTTTCTTGGGGGGTTATAGGAACAACCGCCTCCTGTTAGGTGGTGGTTGGTTTCCAGGTGTGTTGGTAGAAGAGTCGACTCTCGGGTTTGGCCGGGCTTGACCCCGTCTGCCTGCGAGTGTGCCCCCGCACCTTTCATGACGTCTGCCAATCGTGTCTGCCTTCTCTGCCTCGGCCCCTCTAGAGGGTCAGGGTTTTTTGTGGAGGCTGCGACATGGTGCACAGCATAACGTATGTCCCTTCCGCCGGGGTGCTGTTTTCTGCAGACCCCTTTGGCGCCTGTCTAGTCCACAGTGAGATACTTGATACTTGAACCACTGATATTTCTCCTATAAGAAGGGAGAGTTAAAGGGTAAATGCACCCAGTAAGATACTTGAACCACTGATATTTCTCCTATAAGAGGGAGAGTTAAAGGGTAAATGCACCCAATAAGATACCTGAACTACTGTTGTTCTCCTGTAAAGAGGACGAGTTAAAGGGTCAATGTACCCAGTAAGATACTTGAATCTCACTGATAACATATTGATTATAGTTGAATCACTGCTGGTTCTCCTGTAAAGAAAGATGGTTTGAAGGGTCATTCCACCTGATAAGGTATTTGCATTCCTATAACCTTGAATATTTCTATTGGTACTTTGTTTGTATTACACCTGCAAAGGAAGAGTTTAAAGGGTCATTTCACCTAATAAGGTACTTGCATTCCCTGCACACTTAAAGGTTTAAGTTAATGTTTAAACACTTACCTATTGAAATGATAAACTGATATAGAGTTTACTGAATGATAAACTATTATAGAGTTTACTGATCTGCAATTGCAGAAGAAAGATAATGAGTTACTCACGAAAAAAGGATACATCTAATGTCCAACTTTAAACCTAGCTTTTAGCCACACTCTCACTACCGTAAGAGGAACGCCGTTTTTCATGACGAGAGAAGACACAAGTCCTCGATTAAGTACTGGTCACAGGCCTTGCTAAGTCCAGGTGGTGGTTGGTTTCCAGGTGTGTTGGTAGCAGAGTCGACTCTCGGGTTAGGCCGGGCTTGACCCCGTCTGCCTGCGAGTGTGCCCCCGCACCTTTCATGACGTCTGCCAATCGTGTCTGCCTTCTCTGCCTCGGCCCCTCTAGAGGGTCAGGGTTTTTTGTGGAGGCTGCGACATGGTGCACAGCATACCGTATGCCCCTTCCGCCGGGGTGCTGTTTTCTGCAGACCCCTTTGGCGCCTGTCTAGTCCGCAGTGCTCCAGGCTCAGGTCGAGTCTTTTTGACCTGTTACCTGGATTGAGGGATCAACCTCTTTGGGGGTTGTCTCCCCGGTGCGCTGCCTGGTCCCGCTGTGGGTGTCGCCTCTTGAGTGCTTCAGGGCGGCGTGCTGTAGGGGGGAAGGGCCTGCTCTTGGATGGGCCCTGTCCGATAAGCTGGCGATGTGGGGGGTGGTGTCACTAGTGACCGCCTGGTGGGGTCTCGATGCTGCGGCGTCATTGGCCTCACCAGGCCCCCTTTTCCGGGGGGTCCAGTCCCTTCCTGGGGCTGGGTCCTCCTTCGCGCTCCGCTGCTATGGCCTTGCCACGGGGTTGGGTTTTTGCCCTTGACCCTGTGATATTAGGGGTTGTAACAGGTTTTTTTTTTCTTCCCGTTCGTTCCCTAGTGGCATGTGGGTTGCGCGTTTGTGTAGTCGTGGGTTCTTCTGTGGGAAGGTAAGTCCCACGGTCTGCTCACCCTGTGCGTTTGAGTTGCTAAACCCCTCTTCGCACAGTCGGATCTGATTCCCTCCCGTCCTCCACTAGGGGGGTCCGGGGGCTCGGGTCCTCCCCGGTTCTGATGGTTGTGGGGTGCCTCAGCGGGTACATTTGTCGAGCTTCCGCTCTGCTCAGCTCCTGTGTTCCAGTAGAGCACAGAGCGTAAGCTATGACGTAACATAACATACGGTTATCTATATCAGTGGTTCCCAAAGTCGGGGTCACTGCTGGTTCTCCTGTAAAGAAAGATGGTTTAAAGGGCCATTCCACCTGATAAGGTATTTGCATTCCTATAACCTTGAATATTTCTATTGGTACTTTGTTTGTATTACACCTGCAAAGGAAGAGTTTAAAGGGTCATTTCACCTAATAAGGTACTTGCATTCCCTGCACACTTAAAGGTTTAAGTTAATGTTTAAACACTTACCTATTGAAATGATAAACTGATATAGAGTTTACTGAACGATAAACTATTATAGAGTTTACTGATCTGCAATTGCAGAAGAAAGATAATGAGTTACTCACGAAAAAGGGATACATCTAATGTCCAACTTTAAACCTAGCTTTTAGCTAGTGACAACCTCAGAGACGTCTGAACCAAACCTAATGTGTTGATCCAATCAACCTAGGACTTGATATCGAATTAACCTTCCTGAAAGCGGGAGTGGTTAAGAAAAGAACCAAAAAGGGATACTTCACTTTACGTTTGTATGTATTGTAATTGTCTAGCTAGCGCTGTTGTGAATAAACTACCGGTCACTGTTATAACCTTGTCTTTGGTCTACTACTCCTTTAACTGTGTATATTACTCCTCTCCTCATTCGAACCTAGAACTGGTCCGTGGCGAACAGCTGTTACTGTTAGTGACACAGGTGCTACACATTGACTGTATACACCCCTTTGTTTTGGTCGGAGATGCTGGTGCTCTAGTGACATCTATTGGCTGAATCTGTGATATAGCTCCTTTAAAAATATCACAATACATTATCCTGAATCATGAAAATGTGTAGAAATATCTTGATATAATATTTTGGCCTGGAACTGGAATTCTTGTAGCGCCTCCCAGAGAGGAGGGCAAACAGTCTGTGGTTGGGGTGAGAGGTGTCCTTGACGATACTGTCTCAGACACTGTTTGTGCTGGACAGCCTCAATTGCAGGGAGTGGTATACTGGTTCACCACCCTCTGCAGTGCTTTCCGGTCCAAGGCAGAGCAGCTGCCATACCAGACTGCAGTTAGAGAGTATGCTTTCTATAGCACATCAGTAGAAGTTCACCAGAATCTGAGGAGACAGATTGGCTTTCCTCAGTGAAGTCTCCTCAGTAAGAAGAGACACTGGTGAGCTTTCTTAACCAGGGTCGAGGTGTTGAGGGCCCAAGAGAGGTCCTCGGAGATGTGAACAGAACACACAGGAATTTGAAGCTGGAGACGAGTTCAACCTCCTTCCCGTGGAAACGGATGGGGGCACACGTGCCTGCTTTGGTCTTTCTGAAGTCCATGATGTGCAACCTGTAGGCCAACTCATCGTTATTTTTTGATGAGCTAAAGTTGATGAATAGCATTCTCACAGGTGGGAGAGTGTGGAGTGTAGTGCTGAAGAGAGGCCGTCCCCGTGCTCCTGTTCTCACAGTGCGAATGAATGACTGATCATTGCATTTATATAGCGCTTTTTTCTAGACAGACTCAAATAGCTTTTTTTTTAAACTTACATTTTTATTTTCATTTTTTCAACAACATACATAGACAACATTCATAGACAATACACAGTACATAAATTAAAACAAATATACAAAAAATTAGTAAAGAAAAAGTGTGACATGGGTCCTTCGGTCCCTTCTACATTTGCATTATTTATTTACATTTTTATTCATTTCCTTGTATCCTTTTCAAACCTCTGTGATGTCGTTACTTCCCCTCATGTATTCTTCTCATTTTTCCCATTTCCATTCAAACTTTTCTTCTTGCAGCCTCAGCAGATGTGTGATTCTCTCCATTTCCTGTATCCCCTCTACCAACTCTATCCATTGATCCTTTGTCGGTACTTCTACCTTGTACCACAGTTTAGTTAAAGCTTTCTTGGCTGCCACTATCAAATCGCTTTTTACAATGTAAGGTGGAAAATTGCCTCCTTCACCATCACTATAGGCGAATTGGTATTTGTGCAGTGAGGGTGATGGGCCATATTTGAGATGAGCCAAGACCAGCATCTCAAAGCACTTCATGATAATTGGGGTGAGTGCAACAGGGCAAGTAAATATCTTAGTCTTTCATCAAGATTGAGCTAGCTAAGCACTCTGGTGTTTGGAGACAGTATCTAGTTTGACATAATTACAAAGTGTTAAAGCTTAGCACCATGCCACTCATGCTCGCGCAAAATAAAACACATGGTTAATTTGCATATTCGGGGAAGATTTGGGGACAATGAGATGGTTGGATAGCAACATACAGTCAGATGTTTACAGATTGTCAACCAGAGGCAAAGTTATTGACAGAAAAGCTGGCTAACATGAAGTTAGCTTTTTGGTTCATTGTCACAGGCACCAAGTGACAGGCAAGGAAACTATAAAAGAAGGAAGAGTCATCACATCACTGTGTAGCGCATAAACGCACATTGGTGCCAAGTGTGGAGAATTTCAGTTCGGCCAACATTGAGTTGAATGGGATCGCCATATCCTCGTATAATGACTTGTCATTTAAATGTCAGAATAATCTGCAATTTGTTGCATTGTTATGATTGATATATTGATTGATGTAGATTTCCTCAGATAATTTGTATATTTAGAATTTTAATACAGGCTTCAATAGAACTGGCACCAAAGTCTGGCACCAAGCAGAGCATAGAATGCTAGTATGATGACCCTTCTTTCTTTTATAGTTTCCTTGGTGACAGCTGATTGTCAAGTAGTTGCTAAGGTAGTGCAGAGGGACTATAATGATAGTCAGCAGTGTGCAAAGCACAAATAACATATTTCTCTGCTTCGCTTTGTCGACCTGTGGCCATTAGAAGTTACTGCAACTTGTTAAAACATGGCAACAAATTTTTTTTTCCATTGAGCACTGTTATTTGTGTCCTTCACATTTAATGCTCTAGATGAAACCGTAACATTTATGGAAGAAGAGCTTGTATGGGGAATTTCACTGCATTGATTTTCAACCTACCAAAGTCAGCCCATGTTACCCCACTTCTGAGAGAGCTGCACTGGCTTCCCATTGCCACACAAATCCGCTTCAAGGTCCTTGACCTGGCATACCGCGGAGCGAAGGGAACGGCTACCTCCTATCTCCAATCAATGGTCTCTAACTACACACCCTCAAGACCCCTATGCTCTACATCTTCTGGCCCGCCTCAGACCCACTCCTATCCGAACTCCGGGGGGTCATCAAAGAGAGAAGCAGGCTATTCTCGGTCCTCACTCCACAATGGTGAAAAGAACTTCCCATCAGTCAGGACAGCCGAAACCCGCCCAATTTTCCATCATCAACTAAAAACACACGTTTTCATTCAATATCTGAAATGAAGAAGTAAAATTAAAAAAATAAACTTTTTTAAAACTACTAACCTGCAATTTACTGTCTTTTACTAGTATGCACTCTGCTACTAATGAATCTACCTTGTCTATATTACTACCTACTACCTAATACTACTGTGCTTGTGCTAAATGATGTCTAATGCACTCAAAACTGTAGCACTCAAGTTCTACACTGTTTGACGAACAATGTTATTTACCCTTAGCTGCCAGAGTTGTACCCTTCCTGCTAACTTGTTGTACAGAACTTGTAAGTCGCTTTGGATAAAAGCGTCAGCTAAATGATTGAATGTTCAGCCTACTGTAACTCTGCCCAACTCCATGATTTAGCTTGCTAACGAAGTGATATTTTTCATGCGAAAGTTTTATAGTGCAGGTTTAACCATCACTGTGAAACTTCTGTCTATTTGCATGCCAAATTGCAAGCAGATCTGAACAGATTAGACCATGAAGCAATGCTGATCGAGTTAATAGCCACAAAAACTAAAATACAAATATGGATGTACAATGATTATAACATATTTCTGGGAAGTAATCTGGAATATCAAAACCTTGCTTTTTAATTAACTGAGCCGATACAGTAAGTTTGGCCCCAGGATGTGTCTTGAATTAACCCAAAGCAGTTTGTTGCTGTAATTTGTAATACAGTACATTGCATGGCAGTAGAATGACCAGGGCCAGGGGTAATGTATAGTAGTCTAGTTGGACGTTTATAAACTAGGCTATATAAGAATTGTCATTAATCTGTCATTTTTAAAAAGGTGTCTTTTTAGAATGTCTTGAATAACCGAAGTGTGTTTTATCCCGGTGTTATTTGTAGTTACCCTTTTACTAGTGTGGACTTGTGGTATACCATACACCCTCACTTGGGTCACCATTCTCCTGCTGCATCACATTCTCACGTTCACATCTCGGTGTAGTAGTAGTTAGTGTTCTGCCAGTATATCTCAGGCGGCGTCAATGGAATATAATGAATGTCCACACCGTTAACTAATGCGGTGTAAGCCCTTTAAATATGATCCCCCCCCCCCCCGTTCCTTTCTCAACTCCTCTCGGTGAAAACGTGACACACATCGGTTGTGTGACAGGTCACGTGACCGCCGGAGCGTTGATCCGGAAGGTGGGGGGAGCTGATGTTACTGAGAGCTCGTCCAGCTCGCCTGCATTCCATCTCTCCCCGGAGCCCGGAGAGAGAGAGAAAGAGCTGGGGAGAAATCACTAATAATTATTCAAAGGCGTATTGGATTTATGTACCATTGAGGCGCCTTGCCTAGGACACAACAACGAGACCGTAGGCCTCGCGAATAGCCACGTATTGGCTACTCCATTGGACTTATTATAATAATAATAATGGAAAGGCGTGTTTTATAATGACGGGAGTTTTTCGTTGATGTTCCTGTCTAGGTCAGCAATCGAAGACGAGTTTTTGGGAATAACCTACTATCTTTTTTTGCAACGAATATCTTTCTTTTTAATGAGGATTGCAAGATGGCTGATGACAGCTACCTCTAACAAGGACAGAATAGCGACGTCCCCTTTAAGATTAGAAGGGTATATTTTTGTATGTATATCAGTTATACATAATGGTAATCACTGTTACATATAATAATGGCTGTATATGTTAGTAATGGTCCTTCATGTTCGAAAATATCCATAATCTAGTGTCTATTTATACCTGTGCTTTGGTAGAAATGAGGTGACGTCTGACATAATTACGCGATTTATTAATCAAGCTAAGGAAGTAACGTTAGAGAGGAATATGTTGTTGGCTAAAGGCTGAAGCGACCAATGTCAGAATTCGGTAAAGGAACGAGCAAAGCGGCCAGAACATAATCTTAAGACATTTGATAGATCTGTCGGTAAAAACCAAAGGCGACAGCAGCCAACATTCCAGCGGATTCTAAAACCCTTTGTTTTGTGCGCATGAACTGGATTCGGCTATTAAACGATTAACTAATGCAGTACACACATAGCCTTTACACGATGGCATGTATGTGATATTATTTTAAGTGAGATTAAACGGCTTTTATTGTCGACAGAACACGAACGGACTATTGTGAGACAAGCTGAGGCCTTGTGTACAGATATGCGAGCCTGTGCCACATAGCTGGCGTTATTCATCAAACAAATACAACGGGCAGTATTATTATGTCGCTATTGTGTCAAAGTCCGTTGCGATGTGATGCAATGTTTATTGAAGGGCTGAAGACACATGTCACATGTATCTAATCTACAAATTAGTAGGCTATTTTTATGTATTTACCCGACTGCCAAATAGCGTTATAGGTAGGCTATAATCGAATTTCTGGTGAAGGGTCCCAAAACAGTCTTACCCCATGGTTCAATAGACAAAAGCATTAAGCTGCATTGTGTTGTTTGAGCGAAGGGGGAAACGTTGCATCAACCTTGAAGTTACGTTACAGATTCACTATCAGGTTGAAGAGCTCTGTTAAAAAAAATTGTATTCAGGGTGTGGGTGGAAGGCAGTTGGAAAACGCAGTCTTTGGTTTTCATGGTTCATTTCTTGCTCTGAATTGGTCTCCGATCAATCATAAACCGACGGGGAAGTCAGGCAAGCTCATTAACCTCGGGAGTAAAAAGAAAAAAGGGGAGGGGGGGGGCCTGCGCACACAGGAAGGAAAAGGTGAGCAAGCAAGTGTTTCATGTGCTACACCATGCTCACTATCATCATCACTGATGTAGTCATTCTGTGAGTAGGCCTGAACATTCTGAAAGAGCATTGTTGCTTGGTGATTATCTCTGTGCCTTGTTTGCATTTCATGGTTTACCTGTAGCTGAAAAGAATGTAGGCTGTGGCTGATTCCTCTCTAGGCCATATAGATACACACACATACACACACAGAGAGACGTTGCTCAAGTGCAACAGCAGGCCCTACGTGTGTGTAATTCAGAGGAAAGGAAAGAGCACCCTTTGCTGTAATCTGCATCAGACGGCAGCCCTACTGTGTGTTTTGTAATTACAAAGGTGTTGTCATCGTTTGCCTGAGGCCTTCGCTAGTCTTATTCCGGAATTTGCCTCCATGCCCAGCAATAAGCAATACTAGTCATCTGTCAGTGAGTCTCTCAGCCACGTTACTCACAGATTGTGGTCAGCCGGACGAGAGGGTTGGCGTATCAATTCATCCTGCTGAACTGTAACTGGTTTGTCTTGATTTAGTTTCACTCTGTGACCCGGTGTTGTAGCGCTTCTTCAGATTTACTGCTATTTAGGATACAGAGACAGGCATTTACGGGGGGGGGGGGGGGGGGGGGGGGACCCGCCGGCTTGTCAAAACGAGAGAGGAGACACTAGTGTATGCCTGCCCCAACCATGATGGCCTCTGACATGGCGGAAACGTGGAGGAACTGTTTCGAGGAGGAGCTGATCTGCCCGATCTGCCTACACGTTTTCGCAGACCCCATCCAGCTGCCCTGCAAGCACAACTTTTGCCGGGGCTGCATCAGCGAGGCCTGGGCCAAAGATTCCTCCCTGGCTCGCTGCCCCGAGTGCAACCATGCTTACTCGCAGAAGCCCAGCCTGGAGAAGAACCACAAGCTGTCCAACATTGTGGAGAAGTACAACGCCCTGAGCGTAGAGAAGGCCGCCACGCCGGTGTTGCAGTGCATCCTGTGCCGCCGTGGCCCTCCGCTCCCGGCGGTGAAGGTGTGCCTGCGCTGCAACGCTCCCTGCTGCCAGTCCCACGTCCAGACGCACCTGCAGCAGCCCTGCTCGGCCCTGGGGCACCTGCTGGTCGAGGCGGAGGCCGTAAAGGCCTGGACCTGCCCGCAGCACGACGAGTACAGGTTGTACCACTGTGACGCCGAGCAGACGGCTGTCTGTCAGTACTGCTGCTTCGCCCGCTGCCACCCCAGCCACGGCCACGCGGTCACCGACGTGGAGCTACGACGCAACGACATAAGAGTAAGACTCGTTTACATGCATGATTATAAAACACACACATACGTTAAGGCTGTGTAGCGACCCGTCGATTTGGATCCCTACATCGATTCGAATGGCAAATGATCTGGTTCAGTCAATAGAATGTAGTTTAATCGACTCAGATCGTTAATATATCGTAAAAGAGGGGGGGGGATATCCAGATTCAAAGAATGGTGCCTTAGGCTGCGGTTACATTAGGGCCATTTCATTTCGCTTTTCAGAACGCTGCGGCAAATTAGAGTTAAGTTAGACGTAGTTTTGTCTCGTCTACTATACATGTAGTACAATGCCAAAGCAGTAGGTGGCGATGTAGTTCAAACATGAAGGCCATTTTCAACCAATCAGAAAAGGTTGAACGCGTCACTACACTTCCTGCTAAAAAACAACAAAGTCACCATCTTTAAATACCTCGCATGAGCCATTTAGCAACTTAGCATTTATTTTTCAGTGTGCAATAAACAAAAACGGATACATTCACTGTGTGTTCTGCCTCATTTGTTGATGATTTGTTGATGAAACAAAACTAACATCAACACAATTGACCACCAAGAGTTTAGTTTAGTCTCACAAAAATATTGCCGATTTTGTTAGCTTACGTGCTAACGTGATTGGGATATGCCATTATAACAGTATAGCATTGTGGCTAGCAGCGTAGTAACGTTAATGCTAGCAGAATGAATGGCTGTAAACGTTATTTAACAGATTGCAGAATGGGTACAATACAATACGGCTCAATACAAACAATTGTTAAGGGAATGCAGACTGTTGTAGTTTTGGACTGGGTTCCTTATAACAATAACTTGGCATGATCTTAGTTTAGCCGCAGCTACAGGCAATCTGAGGAGGACGCAGCTGATATCCTGTATAGGTCCAGCCAGGGGAGAATTTGGCGTCGGTGTTTACTACTGCGCATGGGCGTTGGGCAAAAAACGGCTCAGTATCCGGCTCGCGCAAATTACATGGCACCATTGTCGGCGAGTTTCCAAAACGAAAACACCCTTTCAGCGTTGCCACTAGGAAAACGCGTTTTCCTGCCAAAACGACGTTTCTTTTTAACTTGGACATGCAAACGTAATCATTCGAAAATACAACATTGCTGTTTTACCCTAGTGTAACCATGGCCTTAGGTTAAACAGAGTGTTAAATAGAATAATACAGTTCACTCTAGTGATGCACGATATATCGGCCGCCGATATAATATCGGCCGATATGGCCGTTTTTTTACACATCGGTATCGGTCCGATATCAAGATAGGGCCGATATTTAAAAATTTATTTTTATTTTTTTTTTTTTTTTTTTTTATCTTTTTTTTCTTCTTTTTACATGTTTTGGCCTTAAATAGTTTCAAAATATCAGTCATTTCTGAAAATAAGTTACAAAAGTAAAAAAAAATTATGCGTTTTGGAAAATAGCTCTTTATTTGATTATCATAAAAAAGTGTTTTCTATACAGAGATATCGACATCGGTAAATATCGGTATCGGCCAGAACAGCAATATTAATATCGGTTATCGGTATCGGCCACAATTTTCACATCGGTGCATCACTAGTTCACTCTCACCCTCATTTTGTCCGTATGTGTTTGAGATCTGGTAGAAATGTTGTAACATCATTGTGTTTGCTGGATCACACATGCCACTGAATGAATCGGATTAAATTGCATCACAGCAAGATCTGTTATATTTTTCGAATATTACATTGCTGCCTTACGAATCAAAATCAAATCGTATGGTGGTAAAAGCCTGAACTTCACACCCTTAAAACTCAATCAGCGCCACAGGCCTAGCCCATCTTTGTTCCTGTCATGGTCCCGGCCGCGTGTATCCTTTCCGCAACGGAATTCGGTTTCCGGGTTCCTCTGATTGGCCGCGACCCCCACGTGACCCGCCCCCCTATCCACCGCTCTGCCGCTGCCGCGGACTCGCTCGATTCCTCAATTTATACGCATGGAAGTATTGACTGAATGAATGTATTCATCAGACAAATCGGATCCGGGGATTCGGCTCCCATCAGTCGGGCAAGAACTGCAGGTTTTCAGCCTCTCCCCTCTCTCCTGGAGCTTAAGGGGGAGCTTAGTATTCCTGCCTCTGAGGAGGTGGCTACAACATCAACACACAGTGACTACATGCAGTCACTGTGTGTTGTTGTAGCCAGCGGGTAAATCGCGATTTTTTAATTTGTTTGTCATGACAAACCAATTACATAATCCAACTATGTGTAAAGGCACAACATATTCCAGTTAACGGTATCTTTTTTTAATGATTTGTTACGGCGTAGTCGTTCTATATGAATTGAAAATGGGGGACCCTGATGTAAACAAGACAAACGTTTTTCTCAGGTCTGCATCCCCTTAACAATTGTGTGTATTGAGCCGTACTGTATTGTACCCATTCTGCAATCTGTTAAATAAAGTTTTCATTCATTCATTCATTCATTCATTCATTCAGTCAATACTTCCATGCGTATAAATTGAGGAAGCGAGTCCGCGGCCGCTCGCTCTGCCGCGCGCGGCAGCGGCAGAGCAGAGCGGTGGATAGGGGGGCGGGTCACGTGGGGGTCGCGGCCAATCAGAGGAACCCGGAAACCGAATTCCGTTGCGGAAAGGATACACGCATCCCGGCCAGGGATCCTGTCCGAACAATATGAACAGTGGTTTTCTGCTGCCCTCTGGTGGCCAAACGCAGCAGCTCCAGATATTCTCCACTTGCACAACCTGAAAGTAGGCACTTCCGGCTGACTTCCGGTTGCGAATGGTACTTCCTGTCCCATCCAAATACATTGGTTTTAGCTACTTTTCTCCCGTTATTTAAACAACTTTGTCGTCACAGAGAGGCAATGAAACGTTTGTATTATTATAGTATAGAATGTATTTAATAAGCAAACGTTTGTCAGCAGGGTTTTTGGGCTGTATTTCATGTAAAAACGTTCACTGTTATAATTTGTTCCTCAACGTTATATAGACAGGTAATGTTTTGTAAACTAACTGCAGCCTGCTACAGTTAGAAGCTAACGTTAGCCAGCAAGCTGCAGCCTGCTACAGTTAGAAGCTAATGTTAGCCAGCAAGCTGCAGCCTGCTACAGTTAGAAGCTAACGTTAGCCAGCAAGCTGCAGCCTGCTACAGTTAGAAGCTAACGTTAGCCAGCAAGCTTCTAAACGTAACGTTAGTTGTTCAAAACATTACCCGTCTATATAATTTGTTCCTCAACATTAGCTTCTAACTGTAGCAGGCTGCAGCTTGCTGGCTAACGTTAGCTTCTAACTGTAGCAGGCTGCAGCTTGCTGGCTAACATTAGCTTCTAACTGTAGCAGGCTGCAGCTTGCTGGCTAACGTTAGCTTCTAACTGTAGCAGGCTGCAGTTAGTTTACAAAACATTACCTGTCTATATAACGTTGAGGAACAAATTATATAGACAGGTAATGTTTTGAACAACTAACGTTACGTTTAGAATGGAAAAGATCGTTAGCTCAAAGCTATCCCGGACAGTTTTCATCAACTTCCTGTCATTTAGAAATATGATTTTATAGTGAAAATCATTACCAAAACGTCCGGAAAAACCTCACGGGAGCATTATAGACTGTCATACAAATGTACAAATGCTATAAGGTGGCAAGAAATGCACTATAAACAATACTTTGCGGCGTCGTTTCTTGCGCTAGCTTCTGTTAGCCAGCATTAGCCTTAATTAGCGTGAGCAAGTAAACTAACAGTGAACGTTTTTACATGAAATACAGCCCAAAAACCCTGCTGACAAACGTTTGCTTATTAAATACATTCTATACTATAATAATACAAACGTTTCATTGCCTCTCTGTGACTACAAAGTTGTTTAAATAACGGGAGAAAAGTAGCTAAAACCAATGTATTTGGATGGGACATGAAGTACCATTCGCAACCGGAAGTCAGCCGGAAGTGCCTACTTTCAGGTTGTGCAAGTGGAGAATAGAGCCTTCTCAGGCCTTTAGTCCTAGGTCTGCTGGATGATATTTATGCTATCTTTAATGCTGTGTTTCCTCTGTTCATGTTGTGTTGTGTTGTTTAGCTTGTGTTTAAAAGGCTTATCTTTTCATATGTTTCCCTTAAGGTTCATCCCTTTACATATGTTTTTGTAAGTGTTGATAACTTTACATGTGTTCCTTTAAGGGTTCATCCCCTTACACATGTCTTTAATAGTGTTAACATCTTTTCATATGTTTCCATTAAGGGTTGTTCTTTTACATATGTTTTCCTTTAACACTTTGCCGCCCAACCACGAGTTAACTCGGGTTTCTGTGCCATGCGTTGAGGACCAGAGCCACGAGTTAACTCGTGGCAAGTTGTTATTGTATTATTCCATATTAATCACTGTATCAAAATCCCCCATCGACTCTGCAGATCTACCCGCATCTGTGATTTCGGCAACATGCAATACCGGCCAGATCCTCTTAGGGGCGCCATCGCTCCACTGCAGTATCATTGAGGGCGAATTATTTTACTGTCTACGATAGGCCTGCCGCGATAAGCAATAAATCGATTAATTGCTGCGATAATTAAAATGAATGCAATGATTTTGACGGGCGCGATTAATTGCTATTTGCGCGTTTGTTTTAATGAGGCGGAACCAGTGCCGCTTGTCAGTCACTGTCCGTGTTGGGAGGCGGGTCGCTGACGTTACTAGAGTACAGCACGGGAGCCCCGTGGGGCAACGCCACAGCTTAACTACATTTCTCAAGTGTGGCTCCTTTTAACCAAGTAGCATTATTTGTAGTGTAACGTTAGCTATTTTTAGACCCAAGTAGTTACTCGCTACTGCCCGGAGAAACTGGACTGCTAAATAAAGATTAAAGATAGAGCTTTGATTCTCATTCCATGCTAACAACATTAGCTAACAAACGAAATACAACGTATAGCATAGCTACAAGTACAACACAGAATAACGTTAATACAATTACATGCATCATTGTTTACAATGAACGAGTGGGGCTGGTCAAAGGACTGGACACGGGGACAAGTTAAACATGAATTAATTTATTATAACACTCCGGTAGTTTCGAGTCGTGCTGCAGTGCCTACGCACCACAGCTATTCTATTATATACTGCTTTGACGCTTCCTCCTCATCGTTGATTGCCTGTAGTAGCTGCATCTAACGTTAGTAGCTAACGTTAAAACTAACCTAAAGTTAGTTGTTCACCAACAATCTCAACATTTGTTATTAGCTCAAAAACAACCGGACGAGACATGTTGTCGGCTCATATGTTCTGCTTAGGATAATCGCAACAATACTTCCGGTCCGGTCGGTGGGCTTCAAAATAAAAGTCTAAAACCGGAAAAGACGGAGCGGTGGGCTTCAAAATAAAAGTTTTGGGAAATAAATTTCTCAAAAAAAATTCTCTAACCGGTCGCAATAATATCGCTTATCGCGATATTTTCGGGGGCAATTAATCGCCCAGCAAAATGTGTTATCGTGGCAGGCCTAGTCTACGATATGAGCCTGATCCCAAACGAAGGGCCCGCACCGTTGTTCACGTTTCGATTAGCAGATTTCAGCCTGGAATAATGGGATTTATGATCGGCCAATGGACATATCGATCTACCAGATGCCGATCGATAAGGGCGAAATGCTGCCGGCTATCACATGGGCTGACGGTAAGACATTATTAACCTAAATTATAGCCGGATTGGAGCTTGTTGTAAAACGCAAGCAATTGATCAGTGAATGTGGCTACTTGCACGGACACTCTATTGCTAATCAATAATACTAATCGGCGTCCCCCGCCGCCCCCATTTCATCCATAGATGTTCTGGAATAGTCCGGATGATAAGCATTTTGTTTTATTTCATTCGAATATATACAACAGAAATGTCGTTCGATATAACGTGAGTAGCCTTTAGCCTCATATTTAGCTGCCCAGAAAATATATGAGACGAAAAGTGCGATAAACCTTATATTCACGACGCTATAAAATGACAACCAACCGATTTTTTTTCTTCTTTAAGCCATTATGAAGGCACGGTTTATGCACTCAAGTGACAATGAGAATGGACAGATAGCAATACTATAAAGTATAGATATAGCTGTACAAAGTCACATCGGTTTGTTTACAAAGCTTTGTCCTCCAGCCACATATTAGACGGCGCCGGCCGGTCCTCAATGTGTTAAGATATTCCCCTTACACATGCTTTTATTTATGATGTGAGCTTTCCTTTACTAATTCTGTGTTCCTCAGCCTTGGCCATGCCTGGCCTTATACCAGCTGGCACTTGTTAGTAATTACGGGCAGTACTTATTGCTGCCCGTTCCTCACATTCATTGTCGCGCCATTGCATTGATTTGTTTTGCATTGTTTCGTCGTTGTTACCACAGTTGTGTTCGGTCACGTACTCACCTTGTCACCAGTGTTTCCCCGTGAGTCCATTCCTACTTAGTCCATATTTTTCCAGCACTGCTGAGTTTGTTTTCGGGTTGTACAGTTCGCTTTTGTTTTGCTACCGTTTGCAACGTGTATCCTTGTAGCAACTGTATAGTAAAAGCCTGTTCACTTCATCCCGTCGTCTCAGTCTCTTCTCTCTCCGCTCGTGTTCTTGCATTTGGGGTCTCCTCTCCTATTCCCACACCGAACCCTCACAGTTCCTACTGCGCCACCGCTCTAAGAGATAGGGATGCGTGGTGGTGTTTGCAGGGCTATATCTATATTCTATATTATAGCTATGGATACAATACTATGGCTCATTTGACATCAACTATCCATCGTTCAATATGTGAAAAAGAATAATTTTTCCATGTATACGTTCGCGTGTTATACCGTGGTGAATATAGTTTCAGAGTGATCCTGGCTAATTCCAGAAAACGGCGCTATGGAGCAATACGTGAATTTTACTAAAAGCGTTGGCGTTGCTCGCCTGGACACGCTACTATTTCCTTTTTTTTATCTACTTTTTCTCCCATTCTCTATTTTTCTCCCATCCCAATTTCGTATCGTCCAATTCTACCCTCCCCTGTCTCGAACGCTGTTAGGCCATGCCTCCCACAGGCCGGCTGCAATGTGGACCAAGCCTTGCATCACGTGTCCCCTCCAGTACTCGAGGAGGCAGCCGTCACATCTTTTCACCTGCACATTGCGATCTCTCAGCGGTGGGGGTCTGCGTGGGAGGGACACGCCGCCCCCGTCGCGTGTAGCTTATTCCCAGCGGAAGAGTACGTCGCGTGCTTCCGCGTTTTCTCTGATTGGCCATGACGCCCATGTGACCACGGCAGCGCGAGAGAGCTGCAGCGCGGAAATAGGCTGTCTATTGCCTCGCGCTGCAGCGCGGAAATAGGCTGTCTATTGCCATTCTCTAAGACAAACTCTAACCTTAACCAGCTCCTTAACAGCGCCTAAACTTAACCCTTCTAACCATAACCAACTCCGAAACAATGCCTAACCTTAACCTTAACCTTAACCATGCCTAACCTTAACCTTAACCATAACCAACTCCGAAATAATATTGCCATTCTCTAAGACAAACTCTAACCTTAACCAGCTCCTTAACAGCGCCTAAACTTAACCCTTCTAACCTTAACCAACTCTGAAACAATGCCTAACCTTAACCTTAACCTTAATGCCTAAACTTAACCGGCGAAAGAATGCATGTTAAAAAACAAAAACAAAAAAAATGAAGGGATTCGAACTTGTCACCAACGGACCGCAGGACCGCAGCGCTGCCAGTTGAGCTAAGCTTCGAATGAAAATTATCGGGGATTACGGCTACATAATGCCGCAAGCTCTGCCGCAAGCTCTGCGGCTGCCGCGCCTGCCACGGGGCGTGTCGCAGCCAATCAGGGAAAACGCGGAAGCACTCGGGCGTACTCTGGGAATAAGGAATAAGCGCCCCCGTCGCTTCCTGATTCTGTTGCGCAGGCGCACCAACCGACCTGTAGAAGTCGCTGTCCACAACGTCTGATCCCCACCCACCAGCTTCCCACCCCCTAATACTGCCAATTGTATTAGTATGAACGACCAGCCAAGCTGGTAGCAATGCCGAGAGCTGGGCTCAAACCCAGCATCTCCTGCATTAGTGGCGAGCGCCTTGCCCACTGCGCCACTTAGCCGCCGACACGCTACTATTTCCAAATCAAATGTATATAATAGGTATTATGTTTCATCATGAATGCATGTTTTTTTGCATCGTTTTTTTATGCTTTGATCGTCACCAACGGCATGGAGTACGTTACACATGGTCGTTTGCGATCGATGTGAAATCATGGTTGGATCAAAGCAGGATTGATGTCATATAGTCCTTACCTTCACTAGGTGGTACCCCAAAAAGAATATTCCAATTGTCTGATCGCGATTTCTAGTATTGGTGTCCATCGTGTCGCCAACATAATCCACCACAACACATGCATCGGGGGCATTGGACGTGTTTCAATGTCATCGAGTGAACCGCCAGACTCGCCTGACCAAAAAAACTGCGCCCGGAGTGAATTAAATGTAACACGGGGTGTGAAAAAAAAGTTTAGAAGGGTGGGCGATACTGCCACCTACCAGGATGCGGCCGGTATTGCACTCTAGCGATCTCAGAGTGATTCCCTATGGTAACCCCAAGGTCCGTGTGAGAGAAATGAATAAAAATATTGAATAAAAGAAATAACGATGAAAACCCGACTATACTCGGGTATGGCGCTGAGCGGTCGGCGAGTTAACCCGACAATCCTCGGGTCTGGCGCTGATTGAGTTAATATACAGTCAGGAAATGGCATACATAAAACTACAGACACAGACATTCGCTCATTCATTTCATCTTGTATTGGGCCTTTTTTTGCCACATGCTAACATTATGGCACAATCAAAGTCGCAGTCAGAAAGCGCTGACTGATGTCTCTATGTAAAGACATAGGACATTGTGGACAGAGCAGATAAGCATATAGTATTGATCACAGATACTGATGTATGTTTTATTAACTGATTCAGTCCGTTCCCAATCAGTGTTGTTTAATTTGCCAAAGTGGACTCGCTCTCTCTTCCCCCACTGTTAAGTGCACTCACAGCATCAGTACTATGGCGGTCGGGTCACTGGTCATTCTGAACCCCTTTGTATTCAAGATATTTGAATGTCATTCATGGTTACATACAGGCAAAGTTGAAGGTAGGCCATTAATATGTATTGGTTACAAAGATATTTGGAACCATTTTCGTTCAGTTCGGTCAGTGTTAGCGAACCGATTTCTTGTAAGGGGAGGAATGGCCTGAACTGGGAAACCACTGAGTTTTGAATGTGTATCTTTTGTCTATCGTCAAGTCTATATGCATTTTTTTTCAATGGCGATCCATTCCAGGCCCATTCTCATCTGTTGGAATGACAAACAATGCAGTCGAGGGTGGAACAATGAGTGGCTCTCGCTCGGCCTTATCTCCCCAGCACAGGTGCATCCTAGCCTGGGATCGCTAGTCGGGGGGGGGGGGGGGGGGGGGGGGTTTGGGGGGGAATTAAAGTGATTCGTCACTCCATTCTGTGGTTTCCTTTGGCCTCCCTTGTGATCCTCCCCTTTTCCTGGGGGTTTGCTGCCGCATACTGCAGTTGGTAGAGCGGATGTCGGATGGTTTGCTCTTCTTCGTATATCGGTGGCCGTATGTGGGTAGGCGGTGTATGGGATTAGCATTTTAGTCTCTGGGGGGACGGACCGTAGAGGCTTCGGTCCCACTCCCGACTCATATAGTTCACCATGCAGTTGCACCCAGTTTGGGTGTCAATGCTGACAATAAGTTAGGGTTATTTATTCCTAACTATAAGGATGTGACTCAATCAGCTGATGTGTATACAGTCTGTCTGTCCAGTTGGCTTGGTGCAGTTGAACAGCCATAGCTAAACACGGGGTGAGGCTGTTTTTACCCAACTCTTTTCATCTGTTGTTACAAAACATTGTACTTCAAACATGAGCGCAATCTTAACTGATAACGTTAACCTTTTTGTGTCCTCTGTGTTGAGAGGGAGGTATCAGAAAACCAACACACACACATGCATATACTCACTCACACACTGAACCTCCACCATTCTGACCCTGCTAACCCGCCCTGCTAGCCCCCCCAGCCCAGCACCATCTCCAGGCTAGAAGTGACCTTTCCTCTGCCCCTACCCTCCTGCTCTGGTGATTCTGATGGAAAAGACACTGTGTTGAAATGACAGCTTAATAGAACCCCTCCCTGTAGCCCATCCCTCCAGCCCACCTAAAGGTACCCCCCCCCCCCCACACACACACATAAACCCTCTTGGTAGCCCCTATGGGAACCTATCGCTCTGCCGACCCTTCAGTCCCCCAGGCTTCTGCTCTGAGCCTAAATCTATCAATCAGCACAACCAGGTCACAGTCCTGGAGCTAAGCATGGCAACTCTGAGTGTGTGTGTGTGTGTGTGTGTGTGTGTGTGTGTGTGTGTGTGTGTGTGTGTGTGTGTGTGTGTGTGTGTGTGTGTGTGTGTGTGTGTGTGTGTGTGTGTGTGTGTGTGTGTGTGTGTGTGTGTGTGTGTGTGTGTGTGTGTGTGTGTGTGTGTGTGTGTGTGTGTGTGTGTGTGTGTGTGTGTGTGTGTGTGTGTGTGTGTGTGTGTGTGTGTGTGTGTGTGTGTGTGTGTGTGTGTGTGTGTGTGTGTGTGTGTGTGTGTGTGTGTGTGTGTGTGTGTGTGTGTGTGTGTGTGTGTGTGTGTGTGTGTGTGTGTGTGTGTGTGTGTGTGTGTGTGTGTGTGTGTGTGTGTGTGTGTGTGTGTGTGTGTGTGTGTGTGTGTGTGTGTGTGTGTGTGTGTGTGTGTGTGTGTGTGTGTGTGTGTGTGTGTGTGTGTGTGTGAGTGAGTGAAACAGAGAGAGTGTGTGAGTGAGTGAGTGAAACAGAGAGAGTGTGTGCCATGGTCTAGGGGCGTTGACCTGTAGGACTAATGACTGAGAAGAACTCCAGGGAGTGAAATGCTCCCATTAGTGCTCCGCTCGGTGCTGCTTTTGCTTAATTCCAAACCCGCCACTAGGCCCCTCCTGACATTTTGTGTCTGAGAGAATCATATTATTGGTGTTACCGAATTATGAGCAGCTCTCCCCTCCTGGTTCCTTTGGGAACCAATTCAAAGCCGTTCCTCTTCCTCCGCCCGCCCCCACTCCCAGCGAGGCTCACATTGAGGACAAGTCCATGCAGGTCACAGTCCTGGAGCTAAGCATGGCAACTCTGTGTGTTAAGATGCCCTGTGGGATCATTTTATAGTTTGTATTATGGATCCAAATATTAGGGATGCAACCGATACGTATGTTTTGGCAGAGACCGATAATGCATTTTCCGTATCCGATGTTTACGGATATCCCTACAGTAATCCAGTTTTGTACGTGCTGAAACTGATAATAATAATAATAATAATAATACATTTTATTTGGAGGCGCCTTTCAAAACACCCACGGTCACCTTACAGGGCATAAAAACAGAACAGTCAAGATTAAAACAATGATCAATGATAAGGCGTGAAAGCGCTGTAAAATGGGAAACAATCTTGTCTTTATTTTTGTTCTGCAGTCTATTCCAGTGCTTTTGTGCATGTGCAAGAACCCAAACAAATAGCTACCACATGGCAAAATAAATAAATAAAAACTGCACAGCTGGACAGAGAAATAACCATTGCATGCCGTTACGATATGTCTTCCAAGTTTTTTTCTTCCTAGTTCTGCTCATCGGACCGATGCGATAAAAAAAAATCACTATCATCTGCCGATATACTGTGCATCCCTACAAAATATTGATAATACCAGGGATCAGAGACGCAACATGAACAGGATCCCTGCGTTGTGAACAGAAGACCCTCATTCGACCTGTGGAACAGGACGGTCCCGTGTTGTATCATCAGGCCTCTCCGCTCTTTGTTCGCCCACCAGCTGAGTTGGCCTCGCCGAGTCTCGCGTTCGGCTCAACCAGGCATCTGGTGCTGTCGTTGACACGCCATCACCCTCACCGAAATAACGAGGCTTGTTGTTGTGACAACATCGCCGTGACTCACCAATTCAACTCACCCTGTGAATGTGTGTATGTGTGCGTGTGTGTGTGTGTGTACGGCCGCGAGAGAGGAAGAGGAGTAGGATAGGAGCATGGGGAGGGGAAGAGGAGTAGGATAGGAGCATGGGGAGAGGAAGAGGAGTAGGATAGGAGCATGGCGAGAGGAGGAGAGACGATGCAGCTTTTTCGGCTTCTTTAGGCCCGTTTATTCATCTCCCCCTCCCGCTCCCTGGTTTCCCCCACATTATTCCTCACTCACTCATGCAAACACAAAATAGCTGTTGGTTGCTATGACAGCGCCCCCCTCCCCTCCCTCTCAGCCCTCACATGGAGTGAGTGTGTGTGTGTTGGATGGAGACTAAATTAGCTGGTTCTCCCGCTACCAGTGTCTCAGGCGCAGGCAGTGGATGCTAGAGGCTACTGGAGGTCAGGACTCGCCGAAGCTTAAGAGATCAACTAAGCCTTCTCCTTCTTCCCTTTTTTGTTTCAGCAAAGCCTGTTGAGACAGCAGGAGCGGGTGGAGGAGAGGGTGCAGGACATCGAAGAGCAGCTCTATAAACTGGACTCTGACAAGTGTGTGGTGGAGGTACGTCTGGCACTCTTGACCGCCCCCCCCCCCCCCCCCCCCACACACATTGACTTCCACTTGCATGATGCTAACATTTCATGCATCCAATATCTCAGCGTCCAAAAATTGAATGCAATAAGGTTGCATGAAAGGACAAATCAGACAGGCCTCAATGTGAAATATTCCTTTAATGTGTGAACTATTCCTTTAATGTGTGTGTGCATGTGCACATGCACGTCCACGCCCCGCCTTCCAGGACAGGGTGTGTGAGCTGAAGGAGGAGGTTCGTCTGCAGTACCAGCGGATGCATCAGCTCCTGGAGGAGGACCTGGGTCGAACGCTGGAGGTTCTGGATCGAGCTCAGTCCAGGTTCTGCCAGGAGAACGCAGCCCAGGTTCTGGCCCTGGGAGAGCAGCGTCATGAAGCCCAGAAGCTGCTAAGCTCCGTCCAGACGGCTTTCAGCAAGGCAGAGGAGCTCAGCTTCATGAAGAACACAAAGCCTGTTAGAATCCTCATGGACAGGTGAGAGACAGTTGGCCTACTGCTTAAAGGGCCACGCCAACTTTATGGGAAATATGCTTACCGTCTTCTCCAGAGTAGGGACCAGGAGATGGATACCAAGTTCCGCTCTGTGTAAGCTAGCTTACTTACTTACTTACTTACGCCTTTTACCCTGTTTGGGGCATAGGCCATCAACAAGGGTTCTCCAAGCATCCCGATCCTGAGCCAACCTTTCCAGCTGGCCCCAGGTAGCTAGCTTAGCTTCGCACAAATGAATGGAAGCAGATACAGACCACTGGCCTAGCTGTTGACCAAAAATACCTCTTCATTAATTTGTGCTAAGCTAGCTAAGATAGCTTTCTATCTTGCTATCTAAGATAGCTTTCTATCTTGCTTTCTATCATAGACGGTAAGTGCATTTCCCATAATGTTCCTATAATATTGACATGCCCCTTTTAACTCATTGACCGCTGGGGATTAGACGGGTCCCGTTGTAGCTCTGCCACGCTTTAAAGATAGGAGTGCGTCACCTTGTTTGTAGAGCTATATCTATATTCTATATTATAGCTATGGGGACAATACTATGGTCATTTGACAGTGACTTTCTTCCGTCCAAGATGCAAAAAAGAGATTTTTTTCCATGCATACGTTTGCGCGTTATCCCGTGGTGAATATAAGTATAATTTCAGAATGGTCTGGGGTAATTCCCGAAAGGCTGAGTTATAGCCTTATATGTGAATTCTACTATAATCGTTGGCGTTTCTTGCCTGGACACGCTACTATTTCCAAATCAAATGTATATAATAGGTATTATGTTTCATCATGCTGATCAGCTGGATCGGTATAAAAACATTGCACGATCAAGCCAGAATTGACGTCAGATAGTCCTTACCTGTGATCGGGAGTATTCCAAAAATAATATTCGAATTGTTTGATCGCCATCTGGTCCATCTGGTGTCCATCTGGTCCACGACATAACCCACCACAACATATGGATCGGGGGCATTTGACTGATTGATTGATTGAAAATTGTATTAACAGATTGCAGAATGGGTACAATACAGTACAGCTCAATACACACAATAGACCTATCTCAAACCCTGCCCTTTTTCATTGTTAAGGGGATGCAGACCAGAGAAAGACTTTCGTCTTGTTTACATCAGGGTCCCCCATTTTCAATTCATCATAACATATATGACATACAGGTAGACAGTACTGTTACATCTAGACATTTATGACATACCAGATCTACAAATATACAGTACTGTTTATACAGTACAGAAATAGTCTAAAAAGAGAGTATATACATTTGAGGGAGAAGAAACTGTACATTGGAGGATGTTGGGTAGGTGGGGTGGGGGGTTGGGTAGGTGGGGTGGGAAACTGAACATTGGAGGTGGTTGGGGGGGTGGGGGGGGGGGGACTGTACATTGGAGGGGGTTGGGTTTGGACATTTACAGGGGCCAGTTTCGAATTGCAGTCTCCCGTAGGTGCTCTTTGACAGTGGTTTTGAAAGTGGGTAGTGATTCACATTCCTTTACAGCTGTGTGGGTAGGGCGTTCCACATTGATGTTGCATAATTGTGAAACGTGTTTAGTCCCTTGTTTGAGCCAAATCTGGGTTTAACATGATTTGTGGAGCTCCCTCTGGTGTTGTGGTCGTGGTATTCACTGACCTTTGGGAAGTATTTTGACATGTACATGGGTACCTTAGTGGTGTAGTGTATCTTGAAGACCAGGCCCATTGCAAGTTGCTGTACTCTGTCGTCTACTCTAAGCCATCCTAGGTTGTCAAAGTGGGCAGGGGTGAGGTGGGTTCTAGGAGTAAGGTCAAGCAGTAGTCTGACCAGTTTGTTTTGTGATGTTTGTAATTTTGTTTTTAGCGCCTTTGAGGTGCTTTGGTACCATGAGGTGCAAGCATAGTCGTAGTACCCTTGAATGAGTGCTCCTGCCAGTCTTCAGGGTATTCTTGTTTACCAGAGAGGAGATCCGGTACAAGAATCTAGTTAGTTGGTTGACTTTTTTTATTACATTGGATGCCATTTTGTCACAGGAAAGATTTGCCTCTAGGATGGAACCCAGGTATGTAATTTAATTTCATCTTTCCTTGTGACAATATTGTCACCCACTGTAACTGAGAAGCCGTCGGTCTTGCTGAGATAGTTTGTTACCAGCGAGCCAGGTGCAGATTCTGCCTAGTTCCGAGCTGAGGGTTGTTTCAACCTGTAACTTGTTCTTGTCAGGGACCAGCAGGGCTGAGTCGTCCGCAAACAGGAACAAGTTGCAGTCACAATCTGACGACATGTCATTTGCATAAATTAGGAACAGTAGCGGTCCTAGTATGCTTCCTTGTGGAACACCACAGCTCACTGGGAGGGGGGGGGGGGGGGGGGGGGGGTAGGGTACCGTTTACCTCCACCATCTGTTCTCTTCCCTCCAGGTAGGATCAAAACCTATTGCTTTTAGCTTGTCAATCAGAATGGAGTGATTGACAGTGTCGAAGGCCTTTTGTAGGTCCAGCATGACCATGCCGCAGTATTTGCCTGCGTCCACCTCTTGTTTAATGTGGTCTTTTTCTTTGCAGTTTGAGTTCAGTCACATGGGCTTGGAGTTCACTGCTCGAGCTTTTGGTAAGCTTTGACTGACTTTTACGAAACTCAGAGCATTTTTTGTCTCTGGTTTTCATAGTGGTCAATATTTCGGAATGCATCCACGGCTCAGCGCGATTTTTTACCCTGGTGGTTCTTAGGGGGGCCATGTCGTTTAGTATTGTTGAGAATTTGGTTTTGAAACCAAGCCATGTTTCTTCAACTAGTGTACCACTGAGCTCTTCTGACCAGTCCAGGCTCTCCAGTTCTAGGTTAAAGGCTTCGCTAGAGTAGGTTTTGAGGTCTCTAGATGTGACTGTTTTGTGACAGCCGGCCTTTTGTTTTAGCTTTTTACGGGTACAGAATATCATATAATGATCGCTTAAACCTGCATGCTATAACCCCTTTATTGGAGATCCTGGACTTGTCAGAGGTCAGAATGAGGTCAATGGTAGTATGTGTTGATTCACATACACGTGTGGGTTGGGTGATTAGCTGGCTGAGGCCGTGCAGATCACAAAACCTACTGAAGGACTTGAAGACGGGTGCATCTTTTCGTTGCATATCCGTGTTCCAGTCTCCAATAAGAATGCAATCGGGAGAACCACTCGACTCGCCCGACCCAGAAAACTGCGCCCGGAGACATTTGAGTGTAACACAGGGTCTGGAACAGGGTTTACTGCACTCTCGATACTGCCACCAGAATATTAAAATCGGAAAAAAAGGAAAAACGATAAAATAACATATATATACGTGGTTGGCGTTCAAAGGATGGCGCCCAATAACGTATATAAACGTTGTTGGCGGGGAATGAGTTAAAGGACCATACCAGTCTTTTTGACATGTGGGTTACTTCCAAGTCATTGTTCTGGTGATACAAAACTCACTGTGCTGTTGTTCTTTTTCATAATTCTTTACATTACTGAAAGATTTGGTAATTATTTTCCGCCCATTCACCACTGCCATTGGTTTCCATTGTATCTGAAAATGTGTCTTAACACTTTCCGTGCCACGGGTCCGGTGCCCCGGAACCCTGTTGCGTGCCAACGCCCACTTCAATGATAGAGCTCTCATATTTGCGAACGCATTATTATGGCTATGTGTATAATATGGCCGTCGCTTATCAATGACTTGTTTGCAGTCAACATTGTCGAAACGGACGGGCGGCTACGTGGCGTAGTGGGCAAGGCGCTCGCCACAAAATCTGGAGACGCTGGGCTTGCCTGTTCGAGCCCAGCGCTCCACATTTGCTTTCAGTTTAGCTGGTCGTCCGTACTAATACACATTGGCCGTATTAGGGGGTGGGAAACTGATGGGTGGGGATCGGGCGTTGTGGACAGCGACTCCTACAGGTCGGTTGGTGCGCCTGCGCAGTAGAATCAGGAAGTGTCGGGGGCAGCGTGAGCCTCCCACGCGTTACTCCTCACCACTGAGAGATCGAGCTGCGCAGGTGAAAAGATGCAACTGCTGTTACCTCAAGTACCGGAGGGGACTTGTGCTATGTATGACTTAAGGCCTCTGCATGCTACAGAAACTTCAAAGCAACTGCACCACAACATCGACAAAGCAACGGTGTTGCAGACACTCTACCTTTATGCTTCTGCAAAATCAACGCGCAGCCTATGTAACATTGTACCCCGTACGTAGCTAGGTTCCCTAGATAGATGACGCTTCCCTTCTCAACCAACCCATTGATAACAGGCAGAAGAATAAGCATCATTTTTACTTCCGGGCGGGGGGTTTCAAAATAAAAGAGCGAGTCTAAAAGCACCGTAAATACGTTTATTTTTTACAATATCTAACGTTACACGAACCTAAACTAATCTAAAGTTAGTTTAGGTTCGTGTTAACGTTAGATAATGTACAAAATAAACGTATTTCCGGTGCTTTTAATCGTCTGTCTTTTATTTTGAAATCCCCCGACCGGAAGTATTATAGAGTCTGTTGCTAGCAGCTTAACCTTTGTCAGCCGGTTCTGTGCTTCAACGTAACTTCATTAGTTTCCAATGGAGAGGAGAGAAAGACCGGCTCACATGCAGCTCAAATTACCTGTTGGAATAAATTAATTGATTGATGTTTAACTTGTCCCTGTGTGTCCAGTCATTTCGACTAGCAAACGTTGTATTTAACATTACCTCAGGATACCATTGTATTTAGTTGGTTAGCTATGTAGCTAATGTGGATAGCATTTTGAATATCACCAATGCTAGCTGGCTGGCTACAGCTTTATTTACTAAATTATGGAGGCTTTTTAATCGTCAAGGTAAGAGAGGATTTGTCATGATCAACTGAAGGCGTATGCTATGGAACAATATGTGCTTGGGTTTTCAGAAAAAGGCCAGTTATGACGCTAATTATTTAGCTAATATTGATAGCATAGCTTGCTGCCTACAACAATGGCGGATGGTATTCCTCGCTGACCAATATTATTCTATGACAGCCCCGCCCCCATTCACTACCAACCAATCACTGCTACGCAATACCAACGCAACGGGTCTTTAGATTAGATTTTGGACACAGGTACGCAACGCTCAAGCAACACAGTCTACAAGACTGTCTGCAACAAGCGCGCTGAAATCGTGCCGATGTTGTGTTGAAGTTGCTTTGAATTTGCTGTAGCATGTAGAGGCCTTTAGTCCACATTGCAGCCAGCTTGTGGGAGGCAAGAAACAGCGTTCGTGACAGGGGAGGGTTGAATTGGATGATACGAAATTGGGATGGGAGAAAATATAGAAAAATGGGAGAAAAAGTGGATAAAAAAAAACATTGTCGAAACGGATTGTTTTTTAATCGGTTCATTTCCGTTTTATACCATTTTGAAAAACTCGTTTTTTGAAAGTTTCAGGAAAATATAAAGATTCTGTGATAATCGCCCTTTAGTGGAATACACTGGAATACACAAAAAACGTTGTCATTTTTCGGCCTATTTATGAATAGTTTTCAAATAAACGCTAGATTATCGATAGTATATGTGTACTTATGCACGCTATAGAAGCGGGCTGAAAAATCGATTATCCATTTCCTGATCAGCGCACACACACACACGCACACACACATAGGGCCCACGTTGATATCTCTGTGAAAAAAGCTCTGATTATCCCAATACTGGTAAAATAGATTCCTTACCTCAGATCAGATGTTCTCCAAAAAGATTATTCCAATTCCTGATCGCCATTCCAAATATCGATCGCGTTTATTGATCCAACACTGGGTGGTCGAAACACCGATTCCACGCTGTTCTGATGGTCCACAATGAATCCGATCGGCTCGAGTTACATGCCTGAGAAGTAAAATGTGGAAGCAGGATTTATTTTTCATGCGTTTCATTCAATCCAATCCAAAGGGGTGCAGTACCACACGGAGAGACGATAGGGGGCGGTATTTTCCCAATGGAGCTCAGAGAGAGTTTCCAGTGGTAACGTGAGGCTAGATTGATGAAATATTAATGGAAATCGAAAAAAAAAAAAAAAAATAGATCTCTCGTCGTTGGCACTCAACGGTCGGCATGAACTAACGAGAAATCTCGTCGTTGGCACTCAAAGTGTTAAACATCAGATAAACCCTTGAAAGTAACATCTGAGGTGCATTTAAGTTTTTTGTTCACATATACATGAAACCAATGGCAGTGGTGAATCGGCAGAAAATAGTGTTAAAACGGTATATATAGAAAGAACGGCACAGTGGTTTTTGTATCAAGGCAAAAATGACTTGGAACCCACATGTCAAAAAGACTGTTATGGTCCTTTAATGTTAGAGTCCACATGGACAGGTGAGAGACAGTTGACCCACTGCTTAATGTTAGAATCCACATGGACAGGTGAGAGACCGTTTACCCACTGCTTAAGCTTGTATTCTGAAAAAGGCTAATATACCATAAAACCTTATTGTTTATTTGAATTGCCTTTAGTCATTACCAAGGTAGCGGCTCTTATTCTTGGGATCCATAGGAAACAATATTGCAACAGGCAGATGTGTTTAGCTTGTATCCTACGTTTCTAAGTGGACTACTACTTTTTTGTTTCTCTCTCTCTTTCTTTGTTACAGGTCACAGGCATGCGTGGGCAGTGCTCTCCTTCCTTACAAAGTGGGGAGTCTAAATTCAAAGCTGTTTCTGTCTGAACTCTCCAAGAGAGAGAAAAGCCTGAGGAGAACACTGGAAGGTGGGAGAAGTGTAATCCAGGCCTCGACGGTTATTAATGCGTTACAGTTCCAGCAGATTATGTTTTAACAGTCTGAATCTTTAATACATTTTCCCCTTGTTTCTCACACCCCTCTACCCTTCTCTCTCCTTTCCCTCCTCAGCTCCCCTTACCCCTCCCTCTACCTTCCTACAGTCTGTTCCTGCTTATCCCAGTGGCCAAAGCTCTGGTTCAGGGGCAGAAAAACGTAAACACTCCTCTGCCTTCCCAGACGGAAGTGGGAATGTCGGGAAAACCACTGCTCCTGGTTTCAAAGACTCCTCCTCCTCATCTTCCTCGTCGTTGGCCAAGCAACCTTACCTGGGTGCCAGCTCCACCTCTGGAGAGGGCCAGTCCGCCAATCAACAGCCTCTAGGTCCATGTGGGCCCTCCCACATTAACGAGGGCAGTGGGACGGGAAGTGGCAGCGGCTCTCTGACCAATCACCATTCAGGCTCTGTGTTTGGCTCCTCCCACTTCCCTCCTGGAGGCAGTAGCTCCTCCCATTCCTCCCAGCAGGCAGTGCTGCCTCAGTACGGAGGCCGCAAGATCCTGGTATGCACGATGGATAACTGCTATTGCTCTGGAGTTCCCTCCGTGTCAGGCCACCGCGGCCATCCCCCTTACCCCCGATCGGGCTCTTTCCCCTGGGTCAGCGCCCAGGACTACCCCCCTCCTCCGGGCCTGGCATCTGGAGGTCCCTCCATGCAGGGTCTGGCGGTGAGGGACTGGATAGATGCCTCACAGACCCACAGACACGCAGACTTCTATGGGCTCTATGGACAGCCCTCTGCAAAGCACTACGTTACTAGTTAACATAGACACACACTAGATGCATATGCACACACAAACACACATACACATGCACACACTTAGATATAGAGTCAGACATACAAATATTACACATTTACAGGCTTTATTGACAGGATAGTACACATGAACAACACACAACTTGATTATATACTGACACTTAAATGTTTATATACGTGTGCACACACACACACACACAGATGTAGGACACGTACACACTTTCGGAGGCAGGGTTGATCTCTGTGTGTTTTATTTCTTTATTTAAAATTTTATTTTTTTCATCAATGACCCATGTAGTATATTATACATAAAAGTGTCATTACATTAACAACAGCCGTTCACTCTAGCGCACCTCAGCTCAACATAGCATTTACACAGAACAGTACCAACATTCACTGGTCGTAGCGTAGTCTCACCAAGTCCTGCACTGGGGGTTAAGCAGAGAGAGAACAGACCACATCCTTTTATTTATAGAGCAGGAGACAGATTGGTAGGAAATGAAAACGTTTAAAATATTTTTTATTATTATTATTCTGTACTCCTCATGCCTCCCGAAGGCTTTCACGCGAGCAGAGGCTTGAGGTTAAAGGGAACGGGGACGACGTCATATGGCGCTGGGCTTTCTGAAAGCTGTGAGTTTTAGTCCTCTGGCATCCGAAACGTCTCTGTGATATTGTCCCTTCCAGTTCTATTGAGGTCAAATTGCCTTACGTTATCACCACCATATTTCTACTCTGCCCGTTGGGACCATGTCTCTAACACAGATCCTTTTAAAGGACGGCGGTCCTTTTAATGTCTGGTTGGTTTTGTTGCTGCACTTTGGCCTCCTTTTCGCTGAGTTCAGGGATGTATTGTACGGCTTGAACCCACACACACACACAGACACACAAAATGCTCTTCCACGTTCCCCTTCTGTGTGGAACACCCACAATGCACTTGGGGACGCCTTGGTATGCCTGGACTAAATACGCCAACCCACAGGAGGACATTGGAGCTGCATCTAAGGGGCTAGTTTATTCTGACCTAGCCGTCAGGGGAATTCTGGGAACCGAGTCCCTATTCCTAGAGCTCCCTCTCCGGAGGGGGGGATTGGATCCCCCCCTTTCCGTGATGCCAGGGGTCCTATTAGGAATGAAATCGTCTGTCTGAAAGAGACTCCCATTTAATGATTATGATGACATTTGTGTTATTCTACATCGGTAGATACCATGTTTGTCTTAAAAGAAAAAGAAAAAAGACTCTTTGACTCGGAAGAGACACAGAGGCAGGACTGGGCCAGACCAAAATGAATCAACGACGCAAGCATCTGGAGGATTGACGGATGCTGTAATTGTACTTCCTGCAGGGCAAAAGATGTCACTTCCTCTCAAAACAAGCACACACTAGCTCCTGGCTTCCTGTTTGCAGCTGTAAGCATGCGGGGAAGAGTTTTATAAGCACTCAGAAACAAAAAAGAAAGATAGGCGGGGGGAAAAAACTGTATGGGGTTTTGAAAGAGTATGAGAGTATGGCAGGAGGAATTTTTTCATGAACTTTTCTTAAGAAAGAGAGTGGACTTCTCTATTAGAGCAATGGACAAATAACAGTCGAACCAACACAGGAAATGGAAAAGTATCTTCTTTTTTTTGTAAATATTTTGTGAAATGGAAAAATTACATGTAATTTGGAGGAGGGTTCAAAATAAATCAACGAATTTAAAACCAGTTTTTGCACGTCTGTTTTGTGTATTAAATCACCTTTTCACACACCCGGACTTAATGGCTGGAATGGAGTATTGAAAATCTGTTTGACCATTTCCAGGTCTTGAAATGCTTGGGAATGACACAAAAAGGAGAAAATGTTGATGTTCTGCCCAGATGCATATAATTGTAAATTTTTGTGTAGCTGTGAAGCCCATTGCCATTTGTCTGTCAAGTACTGTAATGTTTAGGGCGGCTAGGTGGTGCAGTGGGCAAGGCGCTCACCACCAATGCAGGAGACTCTGGGTTCGATCCCAGCTCTCCGCATTGCTATCAGCTTGGCTGGTCGTTCATACTAATACAATTGGCAGTATTAGGGGGTGGGAAGCTGATGGGTGGGGATCGGACGTTGTGGACAGCGACTCCTACAGGTCGGTTGGTGCGCCTGCGCAGCAGAATCAGGAAGCGACGGGGGCGGCGTGCCCTCCAAAACACAGACCCCCGACGCTGAGAGATCGCGCTGTGCAGGTGAAAAGATGCGACTGCTGCTTCCTCGAGTACCGGAGGGGACACGTGATGCAAGGCTTCGTCCACATTGCAGCCGGCTTGTGGGAGGCATGGCCTAACAGCGTTCGAGACAGGGGAGGGTAGAATTGGACGATACGAAATTGGGATGGGAGAAAAATTGAAAATGGGAGAAAAAGTAGATAAAAAAAAAGTACTGTAATGTTTGTTGTGAGGAAGAATCTTCAGCTGTTCAGTGTTTTTCGGAATCGAAACCTTCACGTGGGAAGATTAAAATTAGGCCCCAGATTATTCTCTGGAAGTATATGAAGCCAACGTCCTCTTAAATCCATAAAGAAATTGACATGTTGAATAAAACACTGTAGGCTACTGTTTAGCGAAAAGTTGGATAAATGTTGTCCTGTTAGCCAACACAATAATCTGCCAAATCAGCTTTGTGTCCCAATTATATTTATTCTGAAAATATGGGTCTCCTGAAAAAGAAGTTTGAAAACCACTGGCCTAGTTTACAGTCATATTGACCAGCCGCTGTCAGCAGATGACATACTAAACAACCAGCCAAAATCTTTTAATCAAGTCAGGGAATTAAAGGTGCTGTAAGTGGTGTTTTATTTAGTTAAAATAAGAGGTTTACATGTTAAAATAACAACTACAATAAGAGTAGTAAACAGAAAATGTATTTCCTGGTATCGCGTTCCTGCTTTATCCAATCAGGAGAGAGAACTCCACACTGCAAAAATAAAACGAATAAGTAAGCAAATCTGGTTTAGCAAGATTTCTTGAAATAAATACAAATATCAAGGGTTCTCTCCTGATTGGATAAAGTGGGAACGGGATACCAGAAAATGAATTTTCTGTTTACTGCAGAGCAGAGGGACTGGGAGACCCATGTTACTAACCAAACACTCGATGCCAGTGATGGCTGTTGGAATGTAGAGCTATTTAACACTTGTTTTAACAAAGAAATACCACGTACAGCACCTTTAAGGTCTGGGAAAAGTATAATATAATATATAAATATAATATAAAGTATAATTGGAATGTGGGAATAATATAGAATACAAACCAATCCCCTCTGTTTTATTTTTTATTGAACATAGTCGGCTCACTCAGACTTGATAATTCTCAGATCTATCAGAATACAGAATCGTTAAAGGAACACGTCAACATTATGGGAAATGCGCTTAGGGTCTTCTCTAGTCAGACAAGAAGATACCAATTTCCTCTCTTTGTGTTCAGTAGAAAGCTATCTGGCTGCAAGCTAGCTTGGCACAAATTAATGAAAGCAAATACGGACCACTAGCCTAGCTTAAAACTCCGGGAGGTGTTTTTTGGTCAGTTAGTTTGTATAGGTATCACGCAGATAGTAATTTCTTGACTCTTATGTGTGGCCTGAAGAAGAACGGAGGTCCACCTACTCAACTGGTGCGTTGCCTACACTAAACAATACCCTACATTTCTGCTCTAGTGCTAAACTTATTACATATATATACTGTATATCGATGCTGTCTGGTGAATGGCTTGTATCTCCAAAACAGGGTCAACATTTCAGGAATTTAATTAAATAAACTGTCTGATTTTCAGATTGACACTCGTATATTTTCTAAAGTTAACCGTTTGGCTTTGAAGGGGTTTAATGGGCCTCCAGACTCGTAAAACGTGCTCACCACACAGAGAACCCTGTAAACATTAAATCCAAGTAGAACCATAAAGAATTAAAAAAAATATATATGGGGGGGGGGGGGGGGGGTTGCCCGACATGTCAAGACGTTGTGAAGGTATGTATTTTCTCCAGAAATGTTACTAGGGGGATGGAGCCATTTCACCACAGCTTTAAATGTCTGTGTCCACCCAGTGTAAATATGATGTGTGTGGTGGGGGCCCGCAGGGAGACGACAGGAAGAGGGAGGGTTGAGTTGTCATTCAAAGAGTGAAGGAGTGGTGTGTGTGTGTGTTACACTGATAAATCTGTTGTCTTACTGATTTCCCCTACCCAGCACTTTGGGCTTCAATCCCCTTCTAGAAAATATGGATGATCCACCTCTCTCTAAGTATGCATGTGCAAAGACGCTGAGAAGGTGTTGGGAGTGCAAAGGAAAAGAATGCAACCTTTGGGTTATTCCAGTCAGGCATGTGTTTATTCCTGAAGGCAGGGCGTCTGCATTAATTCACATCAACATGATCTGTAGATATTTTCAACCGGCGGCCAACAGTTAGGAATATTGCCTCGATATCGGGCAGGAATTTAATCTCCGAGATCTCGGTGCAACACAAGCGGTGCTTGTACACATATACACATGCACACAATTCTTTAATATATTCTGTATCCTGCACCACCGCACTCCCAACTTACACTGCAAGTCCCTCCTCTTTCCCTGTGTTGGTGGAATACGAGTACTGATGTGTCGCCTCTTTCACGTCAGCAAACCTCAGTTTGGGGGGTTTGGGGCAGTGTGTGTGTGGGGGCAAGAACTGTGGTTTCAGAGGTGCAGCATAAATTACAGGACTGCTTTTCTAACACATACACACACGCCTTCTCTCACCGACACATTTTTCTCACACTTGCACACACAGCTGCTCAACAGCTGTCTGGTCCATGAGAAAAGAGAGGCAGGAATCCTGTCGCCTACATCTCAGTGATATGCATCTCTTACACACAGCCTGGCTCCGTCAAATCGCCCACACAGTGGGGGGAGACAAGAAAATGCTTTTATTCGCCGATAAAACAACCACAGAACTTTGTGTTCTCTCCTTTGTGGGTTTCAACAGATCCCTGACAGGAGGGAAATGTACTCTTTGAGTCTATGCAGGCACTAAAATATATATTTTATTCCTTGTCCTCAAAGCACTAATCCATATCTCACTTACCGACTGTATCACATTTTCAACAATGCTTTGTCAGAATTACAAAGTAAGAGTCAAGCCCCACAAATGAGTAACAAGTCTAGACTAGTTCACACTCTGCTCGGGTAGAGAGAGAGGAGTGTTGCACAATGAGAATCTTTGTGAGAGGAGAGGAGAGGCCATTTTAAATTCTCAAGAGGCCCTCGGAATTAATCACACCCTATCCCAGAGACACACACACACGCACACACACACAGAGACAAAGTTATACATCTTTACTTAACAACAGAGCAGACTGTTCTGAGACCAGGTGGGTACACACAACTAGATATTAAACTAAACATTTTCTTCACAAACATAGTCACAACACTGGTAAATAAACTACCCTCCCACTCAGGGCGTTTTGCGGTAGAACACATCATAGCCTACTACAACAACCTAGGGGTCCGCAAAGACGATTTCAAACTAGAAATGGTAACAACAGCTGAGGTACTCAAAAAACTGAGCGCCCTCCAACCTAACAAGGCCACTGGCCATGACAATATCCCCTCCAAATTCCTCAGAGCCTCATCAGCCGCCATCACCCCAGTCATCACACACATAATAAACCTCTCCATAAAACAGGGACACATACCAAAAGACTTCAAAATTGCGAGAGTAACCCCCCTGCACAAAAAGGGCAGCAAATTGGACCCAGGCAACTACCGCCCTGTTTCTATTCTTACCTCCATCTCGAAAGTCATGGAAAAAATAGTCTACGAACAGGTCGAAAAGTACCTTGCGGAAAAAAATCTAATCTACGAATTCCAATCTGGCTTCAGAACATCCCACTCCACTGACACATGCCTTCTCTATTTGAACGACCACATCAAACAAGAGGTGGACGTGGGCAAATACTGCGGCATGGTCATGCTGGACCTACAAAAATAAGCTTTGACACTGTCAATCACTCCATTCTGATTGACAAGCTAAAAGCAATTGGTTTTGATAGTCTATCAGTGAGCTGGATGCAATCCTACCTGGAGGGGAGAGAACAGATGGTGGGGGTAAATGGTACCCTACCCCCCCCCTCCCTCCCAGTGAGCTGTGGTGTTCCACAAGGAAGACTGCAACTTGTTCCTGTTCGGGGACGACTCAGCCCTGCTGGTCTCTGACAAGAACAAGTTACAGGTTGAAAAAGCCCTCAGCTCGGATCTCGGCAGAATCTGCACCTGGCTCCCTGATAACAAACTATCATTACACCTGGGTAAAACAGAGTCCATTCTCTTCGGTTCAAATAACAAACTCAGCAAGACCGACGGCTTCTCAGTTACAGTGGGTGACAATATTGTCACAAGGAAAGATGAAATTACATACCTGGGTTCCATCCTAGAGGAGAATCTTTCCTGTGACAAAATGGCATCCAATGTAATCAAAAAAGTCAACCAACGAACTAGATTCTTGTACCGGATCTCCTCACTGGTAAACAAGAATACCCTGAAGAACCCACCTCACCCCTGCCCACTTTGACAACCTAGGATGGCTTAGAATAGACGACAGAATACAGCAACTTGTGTAACCCAGGTTTCAGATTCATAACTATTTAAGTTATAAGAACATAAATAGTTAATGCCATTGAATAAGAACATAAATAGTTAAGGCTATTATGTAGGAACATAAGTTGTTAATATTATTGGGTACCAAGTCCCTTTGAATTACAGCATTGCCCTTTAATTTGCGTCATGACGTGAATGAGATAGATGTCACGTTTTGCTTTACGGCGCACGCCTTGCCTTACAGTGTCTCAACGTTACAGAGTCTTGCGCTGCGCAGATGCAGACACAATCCCCGTAGATTCAACACGCCGTTGAACAGAGCTAGATAACGAGATGAGATAACATGATAAAACCAGTTATCAAACAGTTATAAAAGATTCCCCCAGTTGCAAAACCGAAGAAGCGTTGCAGTTAAAGTAGCCTGCGGTTTTGGTGAGTTCGTCAACATTGACTGTTTTGTCGAATAGCTTAAATGGTTAGCTCCATGCTACAAGCTAATAATGGTACAAGCTAAATAACGTAGCTCATTCTTAAATGAAAACTAGGAAGGAACCATTTCAGAAGTACTTATAATTGTATTGATATGCTGTACGTTAAGAACAAGGTCTATATACATTTTGAATGTTTTTGAGAGTTTTATATGAGTGGGGAATGTTCCACATGCTAGCGCACTTTAGCCTAAATTAGCATGTGGCATATGATCCCACGTGCTGGGATGAGACAGCCTACTTTAGTTTAGCATAGCTAAAAGTAGCCTGATTGATTATTCATTCTGAAAGCAATGAAAAGATGATGAAGCGATAAAAGATGGTAAATAGCTTTTATTTTCTGAATGCCTGCTCACAAGCAGGCCAGGTTTTTCTAGAACACCGTTCCACCCTGGGAGCAGTTCCAGGAGTCCAGACTGCACCCATCACCACGTGTGCCCACGAGGGGACGAGGCGGTGTGCCGGACGATGCAAGATGGCGAGCCAACCCACTGAACCTCTGATATAGCTCAAGGCTAATGCCAGCCTGATTCGAATACCCCTGTTGCCCAACTCCTGTTACCTCAACAGTCCGGTAGGGTTGAACTGACTGAACTTGAATCATAAGAACTTCCACGGATTGAACTGACCTGAACACAAGGACATTCCAAGGGCTTCGACCCCGTTCACCTTTTGTTACTTTGATAATGTATTTTGTATTTGATTAAATTTGATATGGGTACTGTTGCAAAGGGTCAGATTAAACTGAATATATATATTTATTGTTTTGATATACCTTGTATATTGTTTGTATATATACACGGAATATCCCTTTACCTGCATACAAACCAGAGTAATATTCGCTCTCCTATTGGACAGCGACCCCAGGCGCCAACGACCAAGCCCCCAACGGCAAGTTCAAAGGCAACTCCGGGCATGTCGGTACATGCCCAGAGTCTGCGTAGTAATACGAGACAAGAACTGAGGTTGGCACTAGATATTCACCTTACGTATAAATACGGCGCAGGTGTAAACAGCAGTAGTCTTACCAAAACCTTAATGCCTTCACCACGAGTCAACGTGCAGTGAAGTGAGCAACTTTGCATCTAAATAGAGCATTGAGAACCGCGTGCGAATAGAATGCTAAAGTGTCAGAGTTTAACGCAGTAACGTTGAGTTCGACTTAATCTAATGTGAAGTAATAGTAGATAATTTATAGTGTATCGTGCGGCTACAGTTCTTCAGTGACCAGCATTACCATCGGTTCGTCGTGTATTTAGCTAGTGCACTTATCCAGGCTGTGCGGCCTAAATCCGTGCCCACACCCGAGGAGTCCTAGGCGAGAACCGTTGGATATGTACACAGGAGAATCTACACCGGCGATTGCAGAACCATTTCTGGTTGGATTATATTGCTTTGGGACCGTGACCACTGGAGAAGAGCACCGTTGATTCCACTGTCGTTTGGGATTTACCCCCGTGAGGATCACCACTCGGGCCCGCCTCTTGGAAGGGGCTGGCTAGCTGTTGTCAATGCTGTCGAGCATCTTGGATTACAACTATATTGCTTTGTCTGCTGATCAAGGGAGTACATGCACTGGCTCCTGTATCTGGAGCCTCGTTATTCCTCGTTGACCCAGACTTTGTACCCAAACATTCCTCTACCCATACCGGCCTTACACCCCGGAGGGAACCCCCCAGTGTCTCCAGCTGGTACCGGTGTGGCCCATATAATTGCTATACCACAGGTGGCGTCAGCTTAGACCCATCATAGTATTCCTACTATTCTCATTGACTTATCCTCTTGACTGACTTTACGTATGTTCTTCGCCATACAAGCGCGAGCCTAATTCTCAATCTGTAACCTAACGTTGCTTAATAATAATAAATAACCCTCCAATAGAACTTTATGTGTCAATGCCGTATTCTTGTGTGGGTGTTCACCATATATATTCATGTACTGTATGGCCAGTAATTAAAGTACATAACTAGTAGTGGTTTAATATATCACAATCTTTAATACAGTCAGGGTATTGTAACCCCTCAGTTACAATTGGTCCTTCGAGCCGGAGGGTATCAGTGTAATATTTAATATAATATTAATATTAACCATGGCCAGCGGTGAACACTCCCCAAGCGGCTCTCCCAAGCTAGAACGCCCGCAGCGCAAACGTCAGCCACCTCCCTATCTGGAGGAATACGCTGTCGTTCTACTACCTAGCTTATCTAAACAGACGTTAAATACGGATAAAGCGGATAGTCAAAGCATGTCAAATCCTATCGACCAGGCGACCCTGCCAGTAGAGACCCCAGTGGGTTCTAACGAAACTGACCAAGCTCACGGGGGGGACCAGGTGGGACATGACATGACTATACCTCCAGACAACGTCAACGGGATAGTCCCCGGAGAGCTCCAGGATAAAGAAAGCGCTCCAGGGACAGAACCCGACACACGACCAGAAGAGAAGCGCGCCCAGGAGATGGACCTCGGGGCGCGCCAGGAGAACAGATCTCCAACGAGCACTGTCAGAAGCCGATCACCTCCGTCAGTGTCATCCCCCAGCGAGGCGGACCAGATACTGGCGCAAGCCTTCATCGCCACCCTGACAGCCTCCACCGAACGCGATCGACTTCAAGCAAAGACGCTTAGTGAGCGCGAACACTCCGCCACGGAAAGAGAGCGCCTCCACGCGCAACTCCAAGCGCAAGCCCTTAGTGAGCGCGAACACTCTGCCATGGAACGAGAGCGCCTCCGGGCGCAACAATTAAGTGAGCGCGAACACTCTACCATGGAAAGAGAGCGCCTTCAGGCTCAACAGACGAGCGAGCGTGAACAATCTGCAGCGGAACGAGAGCACCTTCACGCGCAACTCCAAGCGCAAGCCCTTAGTGAACGCGAACACTCTGCAACCGAGCGAGAGCGCTTCCAGGCGCAACAAAGGAGTGAAGACGACCGCATAAGACTGGAGGAGAGACGCCTTCAGACGGAAGAGAACATTGAAAGAGACCGCGCCAATGCACAGCGCGACGCCGCCAATGCACAGCGCAATGCCGCCAATGCCCAGCGCGAAGCAGAGCGCGACGCCGCCCATGCCCAGCGCGAAGCAGAGCGCGACCGGCTGCAGGCGCAGATGATAGAACAATTGATTGCCAGGGCGACACCCCCTCTCTCCGCACGGAGCTCCCGGAGATCATCACGACAAGGGTCTAGGGCACCTTCCCCTACCCGACAAAGCGACCCGGGACCCGGCCAGCCGGAGGATCTTGTCTACGTCTCCGAACCCCCTCCCCGACCGGTCCATACGAGACCCAGCCACCGGGAAGAACCGGCCTACGTCGCCGAGAGACTGAATAGAAGACTTCAGGACCTAGAAGAGGAAGAGGAAGAGGAGGAAAGTCAAGCCCACCAGCAGCAACGTACTCAGGACCAGGAGGCCCAGTACAGCCCAGACTTCAGCCCCGAATCACTGCACTACAAACCCCCGACTCAACTCACGGGTGAGTTTGACGTACAGTCAGCACCGAGGAACAGCACCTGGGTACCCGGCCTCTGGTACCCACCAAGTACCAACCCACGACAACACGTACGGGGAGACTCGCCCAGGAGGCCTCTTCCCCTACGCTCACCAATGTGCCAGCCATCCATGGCATCGTACCTTGGCACACCGACGTTCCCAGACTTTACGCACGAGGACAGAGCACAGTACACGGAATTACGGATGTGCTTGGAGACTATGATGTCCGACGTCCCCGATGAGTCGTACAAATATGCCATCCTCCTCAAGCATCTCAAGGTTCCCAGAGCGCATAATATAGCGCTGGCATATTCCAACTCAAGCACCCCATACTCCGCGGCTCTAGTGGCCCTCGACCAACGTTATGGACGCATATGGGACTACGTGATACAAGAAATAAGAGATATCGACCGCCTCCCCCCAGCCAAAGACAATGGAGCATTGGATGACCTCTCTATCAAGGTACAATCCCTGGTAGGGATGCTGGGGTCCCAAAAGGAGAAAGGGAGATATGAACTATATGCTAACTCTAATGTGGAACGAATATTGGAGAAGCTCCCTCCAGCCCGCCAAGAGCGCTTTCGGCGGCAGAGAGACCACCGTGATCCCGACGGTCCCGAGCCATCCCTCCTAGACCTGGCCGCCTTCCTCGCAAGGGAAGTCAGCAGCCTACGACTGGACACGTTCGTGTGGAGTGGACCAAGCCCACGAGATGGACCTCGGAGATCTAACGATAACCGCCGGTCAGTGACCGTTATGCACCAGGCCGAGTCAGTGCCGCAGCACAAGAACCACAGCACCCCCCCGACGAAGGGGAAGTGGAAGATTGTATGCCAGTACTGTGAAAAGGAACATTGGCTGTCTCAATGTGACACTTTCAAGAAGATGACCGCTGACGAGGTGAGTCAGTGGATCAAAGCCAACCGCCGCTGCTTCCGCTGCGCGCGCAGCCATATGGCAGCCGAGTGCTGTTTAAAGAAGAAATGCAGCAAGTGCGACGGCGCCCACTTGGATGTCCTACATGACAGCAACAAGAAGAAACTCGTACCCCCAAGCAGCTCGAGAGTGAACGTCATGTATATCGACCCTGCGAAGAGCGGGAGCTCCCGAGTGCTCTTGAAAGTGGTCCTAGTGATATTAAGCTACGAGGACAAGGTCATGGACACTTACGCCGTCCTAGACGATGGGTCAGAAAAGACTCTCCTCCTCGCATCCGCTGCAGCCCGGCTGGGTCTGCGGGGGAGCGAAGAAACAATGACAATCCGTACTATTAGAAGAGACCTGAAGACCATAAAGGGTGAAAATGTCTCCTTCACGATAGCAGCAGTCGGGCAGCCAGAGAAGCAGTATAGGATTACTAACGCCTTCACCAGCCAAGACATAGGCCTGTCACAGTACACCTACCCCATCCCAAAGCTGATGGAAAAATACGTGCACCTACGTCAACTACCTATACCGCTCATCGACGGCGCCACCCCGACCCTGCTCATAGGATCCGACCACGCACACCTCATCGTCCCAACGGACCGGGTCCACATCGGGCCCAGAGGCTGTCCAGCAGCGGTCGAGACCCGCCTAGGTTGGACACTACAAGGCCCCCTCTCCGTGTCTTCCAACCGACCAACAGCCACTCGCTGGCTCCACTCAAGAATAAAGGAAGAAGACACCACCCTCTTACAGCACGTCGAGAGGCTATGGACATTAGACGCGATGCCCTTTAAGAATGAAAAGAAACTTGTTCGATCAAAGGAAGACACTTATGCCATAACCCTCCTCGAGCAGAGGACAAAGAGAGTCGAGGTCAATGGAGTGATGAGATACGCAACTCCACTCTTGAAGCGAGAGGGTATCCACGCCTCAAAAGAAGCGACAGAGCGATATCTACTGAACACCGAGCGGCGTCTAGCCAAAGACCCCACTCAAGCCACTGTGTACCGCGCTGAGATTGACAAGCTGATCACAGCGGGACACATAAAGAAAATTGACATTCAAGAGGCCGACCAGACGACCGAATCATGGTACGTGCCCCACCACAAGGTCCACCACAACGGCAAGGATCGCATTGTATTCAACTGCAGCTACCAGATCGGACTACAGAATCTGAATAAAGAACTCTTGCCCGGCCCAACACTCTGCCCCTCTCTACTAGGCGTGTTACTACGCTTCCGCCAAGACAAGGTGGCCATCAGCGGCGACATCAAAGGGATGTTCCTGCAGGTGCGACTAGTGGAAGAGGACAAGCCCTTGCTGCGGTTCCTATGGAGAGAGAGGATCGGGGATAAGCAACCATCCATCTACCAATGGGAGGTCCTCCCCTTCGGAACCACATGCAGCCCATGCTGTGCTACGTTCGCACTGCAAAAACATGTCACAGAAGACCCTGAAGCTGACGAGGAGGTCAGACAAAGTGTAGAGAGGAGTTTCTACGTGGACAACTGTCTGCAAAGCGTCTCGACGCCAGAAGAAGCCGAAGCCCTCCTACTCAAGCTCCGCGCCTCACTGATCAAAGGCGGCTTTGATCTCCGGCAGTGGGCCAGCAGTGACCCTCAAGTACTTCGCAGCCTCTCCCCAGAGACAAAGGCAGCAAGCAGCGAGACCTGGATGGCGACCATCCCAGGTGAAGCACAAGAAATGACATTAGGACTAGTCTGGCGCTTCAAAACAGACTCACTCCATTACAGATACACACCCCTGACCACGGAGCAGGGAAGGTCGACCCCTCTACCGACCACCAGACGGAGCGTATACAGAACACTCGCAAGGCAATACGACCCGCTGGGGTGTATCCTACCTTACACCACCAGGGCGAAAATGATTGTACGAGAGCTGTGGGACAAGGAACAGGGCTGGGACGACCCCATACCCGACCACCTCGCTTCCACCTGGAGAGAGTGGGAGAGAGAACTCAACTCGCTCCAAAATGTGAACATACGCCGCAGCTACTTCCCACCCACAGTGCGGCTGGAGACGTGTCAGATGGACCTGCACGTCTTCAGCGACGCCTCAGAAGTGGCCTACGGCTCGGTGGCTTACTTGCGGGCCCGAGAGGAGGGAGGAGAAATACACACAGCCTTCATCCTGGCTCGCTCAAGGATAGCCCCCCGCAAGCAACAATCGATCCCGCGTCTAGAGCTCTGCGCAGCTCTGGTAGGCGCGCAACTCGCCACGTTAATCCAACGTGAACTCACCATCCCGGTGCAAAGAACAATCTTGTGGTCAGACTCCATGACCGTACTCACATGGATCCAGTCCGATTCGTGTAGATACAAGGTCTTCGTGGGAGTCAGAATCACAGAGATCCAAGACTTAACAGAATCAGCGTGCTGGAGGTACGTGGACACGAAACAGAACCCAGCTGATGTCATCACACAGGGGATGTCCCTAGATGACCTCACACGTCACAATATCTACAGTGACGGTCCTGAGTTCCTCAAGCTCCCGGAAGAAGAGTGGCCTAACCCCACCCCTCGGGAGACTAGTCAAGAGGAGGCAGAGATCAAGAAATCTATGTTCTGTGGGTTGACGCACACACCAGTCCCCACTGACCCTAACATAGACGACTGCCCCACCTTTGAGAGTGCGCAGTTAAAGACATTCCTGTGGCACCACCCTGAGGTTCCCCCCACTACCGACATTAATGCAGCTAACTACGAAGAAGCAGAACTCCTTCTGCTACAGCGAGCCCAAAGAGACTCGTTCCCCGACGAGCTAGACTGCCTGCAGGGATCAAAGCCAGTCCCGTCAGACAGCAGACTGCTCCACTTGGCCCCCGAGCGCGACACCCATGGCCTCATCAGGGTGGGTGGTCGTCTGAGACGAGCCCCGGACTTAACGGATGACGTCAAGTTTCCTATAGTCCTCAACAGCCGACACAAGGTCACCGAGCTCATCATAAAGAAATACGACGAGGATGTGCACCACGCTGGGGCAGAGAGAGTCTTCGCTGAGATCCGACGTCGCTATTGGATACTGAACGGAAGAGAAGCAGTACGTCGCTTCCAGCGGACTCGACCAGACTGTCGCCAGTGGCGAGCACAGCCCAGTATACCCAGGAGGGCCGACCTGCCTCACCGCCACACCCGACCCGTGGCGAGGCTGATAGAGTTGCCAAGGCTCCCTGACTCCCTTGATGATGATCATGACCCACTGACTTTGTAGATTGCCCTACTCCCCACAACAGACATTGAGTAGTTGACAGGACTATTAATCTGCCTTCGCTTTAACTAATTAGGTGCGGACTAATTAGGAGGCGGCTGTTGCAAAGGGTCAGATTAAACTGAATATATATATTTATTGTTTTGATATACCTTGTATATTGTTTGTATATATACACGGAATATCCCTTTACCTGCATACAAACCAGAGTAATATTCGCTCTCCTATTGGACAGCGACCCCAGGCGCCAACGACCAAGCCCCCAACGGCAAGTTCAAAGGCAACTCCGGGCATGGCGGTACATGCCCAGAGTCTGCGTAGTAATACGAGACAAGAACTGAGGTTGGCACAAGATATTCACCTTACGTATAAATACGGCGCAGGTGTAAACAGCAGTAGTCTTACCAAAACCTTAATGCCTTCACCACGAGTCAACGTGCAGTGAAGTGAGCAACTTTGCATCTAAATAGAGCATTGAGAACCGTGTGCGAATAGAATGCTAAAGTGTCAGAGTTTAACGCAGTAACGTTGAGTTCGACTTAATCTAATGTGAAGTAATAGTCGATCATTTATAGTGTATCGTGCGGCTACAGTTCTTCAGTGACCAGCATTACCATCGGTTCGTCGTGTATTTAGCTAGTGCACTTATCCAGGCTGTGCGGCCTAAATCCGTGCCCACACCCGAGGAGTCCTAGGCGAGAACCGTTGGATATGTACACAGGAGAATCTACACCGGCGATTGCAGAACCATTTCTGGTTGGATTATATTGCTTTGGGACCGTGACCACTGGAGAAGAGCACCGTTGATTCCACTGTCGTTTGGGATTTACCCCCGTGAGGATCACCACTCGGGCCCGCCTCTTGGAAGGGGCTGGCTAGCTGTCGTCAATGCTGTCGAGCATCTTGGATTACAACTATTGCTTTGTCTGCTGATCAAGGGAGTACATGCACTGGCTCCTGTATCTGGAGCCTCGTTATTCCTCGTTGACCCAGACTTTGTACCCGAACATTCCTCTACCCATACCGGCCTTACACCCCGGAGGGAACCCCCCAGTGTCTCCAGCTGGTACCGGTGTGGCCCATATAATTGCTATACCACAGGTGGCGTCAGCTTAGACCCATCATAGTATTCCTACTATTCTCATTGACTTATGCTCTTGACTGACTTTACGTATGTTCTTCGCCATACAAGCGCGAGCCTAATTCTCAATCTGTAACCTAACGTTGCTTAATAATAATAAATAACCCTCCAATAGAACTTTATGTGTCAATGCCGTATTCTTGTGTGGGTGTTCACCATATATATTCATGTACTGTATGGCCAGTAATTAAAGTACATAACTAGTAGTGGTTTAATATATCACAATCTTTAATACAGTCAGGGTATTGTAACCCCTCAGTTACAGGTACACTCGAATCAAAAAGAGAGACTTAAAGGGTAATTACACCCAATAAGATACTTGAATCCCATTGATGACATTGATTATAGTTGAATCACTGATGGTTCTCCTGTAAAGAAAGAAGGTTTAAAGGGTAATTTCACCTAATAAGGTATTTGCATTCCCATAACCTAGAATATTCCATTTGGTACTTTTGTTGTGTTACACCTTCAAAGGAAGAGTTTAAAGGAGCATTTCACCTAGTAAGGTATTTGCTTTCCCTGCACATTTTAATTAATATGTTTAGACATTTACCTAGTGAAATGATCAACTGAAATAGAGTTTACTGGTGATAAAAGGATACATCCAATATCCAATCTTGAATCTAGCTTTTAGCTAGAGATAACCTCAGAGACGTCTGAACCAAACCTAATGTGTTGATCTAATCAATCTAGGACTTGATATCGAACTAACCCTCCTTAAAGGAGAGGTTATTGAAAGAACCTAAAAGGGATACTTCACCACTACCATTTACGTCTGTATGTATTATGTATGTCTAGCTAGCGCGCATTGAATAAACATCGGTTATTGTTATAATTCTGTCTCTGGTCCACTATTCTTAAATTGTGCATATTACTTCTCTCCTCGTTTCATACCTAGAACTGTGCCCGTGGCGAACAGCTGTTACAAGTAGGTGACACAAGTGCTACATAAATTTGGCGAGCCAGCCAGGAGGAGTATATCACAATTAAGAGGACCAGTCTTTAAGTCAGAAACTTAAATAGCGTGTAGGGATGGACGTAGTTCAAACTAGCAGCGTGAAAATCCCTAATTCGGTCATAGTCAGCGGTATAACCGATATTACCACTGACGATGAACTGAATGACTTTCTGGTGAAATACGGCACCATTTGGAGAAAGCTCCTCGTAGACCCTTACGAGTCAGAGCCAGAACCACGTGTTATTATAGAATACAAAAGTAGCGAAGCCGTGCAAGCACTTTCCAATTACCGACTAGACACAGCCAATGCTAGTTACCTCATTAGAGACTTAGCCAGCGTTTATGGACCTGTAGTCAGCAAGACGGCTACACAGACTTATCTCTCAGACCTAAAAGAGATAGCGAAACTGAGTGGCGAAGACCTCGCGGAAGTCCTCAGGAGAGAACTCTCCACCATCGGCGACGGCCTCACCCTGAACGATCCTGAATCCCAAACTGACGGAGAAACAGGTGGGGAATTATTCGAAATGTCATACCAACATGTTCCAGAGGCTGCAACACAAGCTAGCCCCTCACCCAGAACAATCCCAGGGCAGCAAGTCCGACAAGAGCATAGCCGGTCTCCTTCACCAGCGCGCTCTCAAGAAAATGCACGACCTGCTCTGAGACTCTCCGATGTCAACGCACCTGAGGTGCAAAAGATGATTGTGGAGCACGTAGTGCGAAGCGAAGACTCAGCCATGCACAGCCAAGCATCACTGAGACTCAGACTCTTCTCTGGGCGAAGACCTCGGCCCGACAGAGAAGTAGACTAAGAGACATGGCGTTCCAATGTGGGGCTTCTTCTCAAAGACACAAAATTGTCTGATCTACACAAGTCCCGGAAACTCCTAGATAGCCTCATGGCACCCGCCATTGACATCATAAGACACCTGACACCTGAATGTCCCCCAGGAATGTACCTGGAGATCCTCGACTCTGCCTTCGGAACCGTCGAAGATGGAGATGACCTTTTTGCAAAGTTCCTCCATACAATGCAAAACAATGGAGAGAAACCTTCAGCTTACCTTCCACGACTACAGGTGATGCTGAACACCACCTACAGAAGAGGAGGAGTAGCTGCAACCGACCTTGATCAGCAACTTCTAAGACAATTCATCAGAGGCTGCTGGGACAACACCATGATAACCGAGCTGCAGCTAGAACAGAGGAAGAGAAACCCACCTACCTTTGCAGAGTTCCTCCTGTTACTCCGCACAGCAGAAGACAAGCGCTCTTCCAAAGAATGCCGCATGAGACAGTACCTCAACGTTTCAAAGCCAAGGGTATCAAGTAACTACCAGGGCATCTGGAACCAATGCGAAGAGGAATGCACTTCACAGCCGATTCCGGACACCAGCTCCGAAGTCCAAAGTTTAAAGGCTCTAGTTGCAGACCTACAGACACAGCTCACAAGAATACCGAACGACAACAAGAGAAGACAAGGGAGGCCAGCTCCCAAGCAAGAAGCCCCGGCATCAGTTAAACCGAAGCCGACGACTGACAGAGGTACTCCCAAGTCCCAAAAGTCAGAGACTCCAAACCCAAAGAACTACACAAGCAATAGAACAAGACCCTGGTATTGCTTCAGATGTGGAGAAGATGGACACATAAGATCCCACTGCGAGAGTGAACCAAACCTCTCTCTGGTGGTCTCGAAAAAGAAATTACTAGAGGAGAAACAGCATGCATGGGACAATGAAAACAAAGCCTCCAAGCCTGATTTAAACTAAAGACAGTTTCTGCTGAGGGACAGACGGGAACTGAGTCACGAGAGAGACGTCCCAGACGGAAGTGGCGAGCCCTACCAAAAGGACTGGTTGGAGCTAAATGCACTGCACAAGTAACCATAGAAGGTAAAGAGTGCAGCTGCTTACTCTATACAGGCTCCCAAGTGACAACGATCCCGAATTCCTTCTATCAAGAGAACATGTCTCATCTACCCATCCACTCCTTATACGACCTGCTTGAAGTGGAAGGAGCCAACGGTCAGGAAATTCCCTACCTCGGCTACGTCGAGACTACAATCAAGTTTCCCAAGAGCATGTTCGGAGTAGACATCGAAGCGCCCACCCTAGCGCTGATTGTGCCTGATATGCGCTCCTCTCTGTCATCAGCGCTGATAGGCACAAACACCATAGATATCCTGTACAAGCAGTACGCAGACACCACATCTCAGAACTACAAATCCCTGCCATACAGCTACAAGGTAGTCTTGAAAACCCTTGGAGCCAGACATAAACAGTCTGCGGATTCCAGCATGGGCGAAGTGAAACTACATAGCAAAGACCCTGAAACTATCGCTCCAGGTCAGACCAAAGTCCTCGAGGGATTAGTGAGTTGCAGAGCAACCAACGCAGGAAGATGGGTGATGATAGAGTCCCCAAGGTCAACGGCCTTGCCAGGTGGAATACTGGTATCAGATGGCTTAGCAGAGCTACCACGAAAACTGCCACATTGTATACCAGTCATCCTCAAGAACGAGTCCGACCACGATATCACCCTGTCCCCGAAGGTTGTGATAGCCGAGATACATGCAGTCATGAGTGTCCAGTCCCTCAAGACACTTGACGCAGACAGACAGACAGACCCTAACCAAAAATCAAAGCTCAAGTTTGACTTTGGAGACCCCAAGAGTGGAAAGAGAGGATAACTGAACAACTGAACTCCATGCAAGACATTTTCGCACACCACAATCTCGACTTCGGATGCACTGACAAGATAAAGCATCACATAAATCTCAATGACAAGACGCCATTCAAACATCGGGCGAGACCTATACACCCTCAAGATATAGAAGCTGTGCGCAACCACATTCAACAGCTCCTCGACATTGAAGTCATCCGAGAATCTGAATCACCCTTCTCGTCGCCAATTGTAGTCGTCAGGAAGAAGAACGGCGATGTCAGACTATGCATAGACTACAGGAAACTGAACCTCCAAACCGTAAAGGACTCATACGCCCTGCCCAACATGGAGGATTCCTTTTCAACACTGATTGGATCCAAATGGTTCTCAGTGCTAGATCTCAAATCTGGTTTTTACCAGATCGAAATGGAAGAAAAGGACAAGCACAAGACAGCATTTGTCTGCCCGTTGGGATTCTTTGAGTTCAATAGGATGCCTCAAGGAATAACAAATGCCCCAAGCACGTTCCAGAGGCTTATGGAGCGGTGCATGGGAGAACTGAACTTGAAGCAAGCCCTCGTTTTCCTGGACGATCTGATCGTTTTCTCTTCAACGCTAGAGGAACACGAGGAGAGACGCATGCGAGTCCTGAGCCATCTGAAAGAGTATGGGCTAAAACTATCACCCGAAAAGTGCAAATTCTTCCAGACCTCCGTAAGGTATCTAGGCCACATAGTGTCTGAGAAAGGAGTCGAAACTGACCCAGAAAAGACAACCGCACTAAAAACCTGGCCAAAGCCAACCAAACTGAAAGAACTGAGAGCATTTCTAGGATTCTGCGGTTACTACCGTAGATTCGTCAAAGACTATTCGAAGATAGTGAAACCCCTCAACGCACTTACTGCCGTATACCCTCCAACGAAGAAGCACGGAAAAGCTACAGTGAACACCGAGAAGTATTACGACCCTAAAGATCCCTTCAATGACAGATGGACCCCCGCTTGCCAGACAGCTTTCGACGCTATCATAGAAAAGCTGACAACTGCCCCTGTTCTCGGTTTCGCCGACCCCAAACAGTCCTACATATTGCACACAGATGCAAGCACACTAGGTCTCGGCGCCGCCCTCTACCAGGAGCAGCAAGGACAGAAGCGTGTCATCGCTTATGCAAGCCGCGGATTATCAAGATGTGAAACCAGGTATCCTGCCCATAAATTGGAGTTCCTTGCCTTAAAATGGTCGGTAACTGAGAAATTCCAGGATTACCTCTACGGAAGACAATTTCTCGCTGTCACTGATAGCAACCCACTGACATATGTCCTTACCACTGCTAAGCTTGATGCCGCAAGCTACAGATGGTTATCCGATCTATCAACCTTCGATTTCCAGCTGCAATACAGAGCTGGAAAACAGAATCAAGATGCTGATGGGCTGTCCAGACGACCACACAGCAGACCAGCTGATGACCCAATATCGAGAAAAGAGATGGAAAGAATACAACAGTTTGCGAAAAGACACCTCCCTGAACCAGAGCACGCAAACATGAGTGAAGACATCATTAGAGCCATCTGCGAAAGATTCTTAGTTTGCGAAGTGATCGACAACGGCTCTAAGGAGACACCATCCAGCATTGCATCGGTGGTATCACTTGCCCTCCACCCAAGTGCAATCCCAGACAGTTTCCAAGGAGAAGATCAGCTGGGTGGCTTACCCGTCGTTCCGCTGATAACTCCAGCCGAAATGAGAGAAAAGCAAAGAGCCGACACCTGTATCCGTCAAGTACTACAGCTTGTGGAGTCAGGGGAGAAACCTCCACCGACACTCCCCGAAATCCCAGAACTTTACCTTCTACTAAGAGAGTGGAACTGGTTAGAAGGATTGGACGGAGTCCTGTACCGGAAGAGACAAGAAGGCGCACAGACCCATCATCAACTTGTGCTGCCTGAAGACCTGAGACCTATGGTCTTAAAGAGCCTTCACGATGACATGGGCCACATGGGCATGGACCGAACCCTAGACCTCGTCCGAAAGCGATTCTATTGGCCCAAAATGTCAGCTGAAGTAGAAACAAAGATCAGGACCTGCAATCGATGTGTACGGCGTAAAGTTCCACAAGAGAAAGCTGCCCCGTTGGTGAACATCACAGCCACACGACCACTCGAGTTGCTGTGCATGGACTTTCTCAGCTTGGAACCAGACTCCAGTAACACAAAAGACATCTTGGTCATTACGGACCACTTTACGAAATACGCAATAGCGATCCCTACCGCAAATCAGTCGCTAAATGCCTATGGGACCACTTTATTGTCCACTACGGTATCCCGGAGAAACTCCACAGCGACCAAGGTGCGGATTTCCAGTCCCGCACAATTAGAGAGCTGTGTGAGATCCCACCTTGAAGCAAGTTACAGAGTAGCTACAGAAAATGCAAAGAAGACGGCGGACCGTAACAAAGCAAGATTCGACAAACGAGTTGTTGAGTCTACCCTGCAGGAAGGTGACAGGGTTCTCGTCAGAAACGTCCGCCTCAGAGGCAAGCACAAGCTAGCAGACCGGTGGGAAGCAGATATCTACATTGTAGTGAAACAAACTGGAAATGTCCCAGTCTATGTAGTGAGACCTGAAACCAGAGATGGTCCACTACGAACGCTCCACCGAGACTTACTGCTACCTTGCGGATTCCTTCCTACTACCCCTGAGGAAGATGGACCTACTGTAAAAGACAAACCTAAGCGACCAAGAACTCGACAGAGCCCAAGAGAAGAAAGCTTGAATGAATCAGAAGGAGAAGACCCAGATGATGACTATCTTGATCTCACTTATCACTATGGCCATGGAGGTCTAATGGTGGAAACACAACCCTTTCCAGTGCCCACTGTCGAGCAAGACCCCTCAGCATAGCTGTCAACATTGGCAGGAGACAAAACATGTACATGTTAGCCCCGCCCCTTCCCCCGGCCCCGCCCCCTCGGCCCCGCCCCCTCCCACCTGGCCCCGTTCCCTCCCAATGGAGCTGCCTCGTAGCTGCCATCTGCTGGTCAAAACCTGTATGTACCCAGCCATTCGTTGTAGGGTAAACTTTTCCTACTTTAAGTGTAAATGCTATGTAAATTATGGTTTTGTTGAACATTTGTATTTCACAGGAGAGAAACTGTATTCAAAGAAAGCTATTAAAATAGTCTTTGAACCTAAATATACTTTCTTTGTGTTGATTTTACATTAATTCCATGATTTTACTCAAGTAAATATCGGTTACAAGCTTCGGTTTTATGTAGAAAAATGCTGTTTTTAATCTAGATTAATCTAGATTGATTACAGAAAATTGTGAGATTGATTAGTTAATTTTTTTTGTATCTATTGGCGGCGCTGGTGTATATATTATATATATATATATATGTGTATGTGTATATATGTAATCTGTGTATATATGTCAGAGAATCAGCCCCTTGCGTCCTTAGTGTATAGCATATGACATGGTGTATGTTTGTTCATTGATGTGACAGTGTCATGTTTGTGTTCTTTTTATTTGTTTTTTCTTTTTTCTTTGTGTTTGTGATTTGTCTTGATGTGTGTTTGTGAAACTATAAAATCTGAAAATAAAATATTATAAAGTGTAAATGCTATAAAAATACAGTAAATTACATTTTATCAAAATATTAACCATTAAATAAAGGTTGTAATCTGTAAATGCATTTGATTTGACTGTAAATGTTATGAATTGAAAATGGGGGAAGTCCTTCTCTGGTCTGCATCCCCTTAACAATTGTGTATTGCGCAATACTGTATTGTACCCATTCTGCAATCTGTTAAATTTAGCAATCAATCAATGTATTACCATAGTGCCTTTATACCTTCATCACTGTAGGCTACATATTAATACTACAACTCGTTAAAGCTATAAAAAATACCTATGGTCATTAATTTAGCAGTGGAAATATAATTTTTGGAACAGTGTGTGTGTCTACAGAGAAATGTGAGATAGAAAAAAAGCCAATGCGATTTTGTGTTTTTCCTCAATATCTCTGCAATGCCTGCGAGTTACCAGTAACTGTATTTGTCATACCATGACAATTCACGACAACTTTTAAAACGGATCAATTTATATTTATAAATGGCATTCAGGAAATTGGGCGTCAGAGTGAAGGCATGCTCTCCGTGGAGGAATGGGAGGAGGGGACGCGTGAACCTTAGGGGACGACACGGAGGCGCAGAGCAAACGGCTGTGTTCACCAACACATTTACACATTCCTGCATCACATACAGTAACTTTGTATTGTTTTATCCACAGAAGATTTGCAACCCCTTTGTTCCAGAGACAAAAGCCACAGAGTGGGCAATCAAGAGACACTGGCTAAGTTGATTTGACACCCTCTGTGCATCAGTCTCTCCCCTGAGCTCTGAGCAAATACGCTCGCTGTTCTTATTCTTCTTCGGGTCGCAACCGTCTCCCGGTCTGACTTCCTGTGATAACGTTCTAATCTACACTGCTGCCACCTGTCGTCACGGAGGGGAATTGCAGCCATTTTGTAAAAATTAATAAGTACAAAATACGTGCCAATACGTGAATCGTGAACAGGGCGTGAAGAAGGTTGAAAAAACAGGAGAATCCCGGGAAAAACCGTAGGGTTGACAGCTATGCCCCTCAGACGCAGTCATTCTTCCTGAGGGAGCTCCAGGGACAACTGATGACCCAACGACACTGAACAAGACTATCCCATCCGCAGTGAGACCTACTGAAGGCAGTTTACCTGACCCAGATACAGCGGATCGGGAGAAACACTTACCTGACATGGATCAGGAAGAGAACAACCTACCTGAAAAGACCTTACCAGTTATGAGTTCAGAGGAGAACAATACTAACATGAATGAACCAGAAACCGAACCAGATGGACAGGAGAATGTCCAAGACAATGTGGAAAGAGAAGAGGAAAGAGATGTCAGAGATGGACAGGAGAATGTCCAAGACAATGTGGAAAGAGAAGAGGAAAGAGATGTCAGAGATGAACCCCCAAGAAGGTCGACAAGACATAGAGAACCTCCAAAAGTCCTGACTTATCCCGACTAGGAAACCCACTAGTAACGATAATCCAGTCACTATTCCAGAGTCTAAACTCAGTAATCGCAGACTCTTTAGATGACTCCGACTCCCCAGAACCCCATAGGATTGTGATAATGTAGTCCTGGGATAATATGCACAGGGACGTTCATTAGGATAGAAGGGGAGGATGTAACCCAGGTTTCAGATTCATAACTATTTAAGTTATAAGAACATAAATAGTTAATGCCATTGAATAAGAACATAAATAGTTAAGGCTATTATGTAGGAACATAAGTAGTTAATATTATTGGGTACCAAGTCCCTTTGAATTACAGCATTGCGCTTTAATTTGCGTCATGACGTGAGTGAGATAGATGTCGCGACAGCCACGTTTTGCTTTACGGCGCACGCCTTGCCTTACAGCGTCTCAACGTTACAGAGTCTTGCGCTGCGCAGATGCAGACACAATCCCCGTAGATTCAACACACCGTTGAACAGAGCTAGATAACAAGATGAGATAACATGATAAAACCAGTTATCAAACAGTTATAAAAGATTCCCCCAGTTGCAAAACCGAAGAAGTGTTGCAGTTAAAGTAGCCTGCGGTTTTGGTGAGTTCGTCAACATTGACTGTTTTGTCGAATAGCTTAAATGGTTAGCTCCATGCTACAAGCTAAATAACGTAGCTCATTCTTAAATGAAAACTAGGAAGGAACCATTTCAGAAGTACTTATAATTGTATTGATATGCTGTACGTTAAGAACAAGGTCTATATACATTTTGAATGTTTTTGAGAGTTTTATATGAGTGGGGAATGTTCCACATGCTAGCGCACTTTAGCCTAAATTAGCATGTGGCATATGATCCCACGTGCTGGGATGAGACAGCCTACTTTAGCTTAGCATAGCTAAAAGTAGCCTGATTGATTATTCATTCTGAAAGCAATGAAAAGATGATGAAGCGATAAAAGATGGTAAATAGCTTTTATTTTCTGAATGCCTGCTCACAAGCAGGCCAGGTTTTTCTAGCACCCCGTTCCACCCTGGGAGCAGTTCCAGGAGTCCAGACCACCCATCACCACGTGTGCCCATGTGACGGCTCATCCTTGGTCTGCGTTGTGTTTGATGTTAAATGTTAATGTCCCGAGGGGGAGTCGAACAGGGGGCTCCCGCATCCGCGGGCGACAACACAGGCCGCTGCACTAAGAAGTGAATTCACTCCCAACTACCGTACCTATGCGTCTGTTAACCCTGTTATGGGGAAGTGAGTTTAATTTACCAGCCCGCACTGCCACAGTCACTCGTCAACACACCTGTTTCCGTGACTGTGGACACACTCACCTCCCTAAACTCACGCCCCTCAGGACATCCGGGTCACGGCGCCACTGTGACGGCTCATCCTGGGTCTGCGTTGTGTTTGATGTTAAATGTTAATGTCCCGAGGGGGAGTCGAACAGGGGGCTCCCGCGTCCGCGGGCGACAACACAGGCCGCTGCACTAAGAAGTGAATTCACTCCTAACTACCGTACCTATGCGTCTGTTAACCCTGTTATGGGGAAGTGAGTTTAATTTACCAGCCCGCACTGCCACAGTCACTCGTCAACACACCTGTTTCCGTGACTGTGGACATACCCACGGGCTTCCCCGTTACACCCACAAGGGGACGAGGCGGTGTGCCGGACGATGCAAGATGGCGAGCCAACCCACTGAACCTCTGATATAGCTCAAGGCTAATGCCAGCCTGATTTGAATACCCCTGTTGCCCAACTCCTGTTACCTCAACAGTCCGGTAGGGTTGAACTGACTGAACTTGAATCATAAGAACTTCCACGGATTGAACTGACCTGAACACAAGGACATTCCAAGGGCTTCGACCCCGTTCACTTTTTGTTACTTTGATAATGTATTTTGTATTTGATTTAATTTGATATATGGGTACACTAGAATCAAAAAGGGTAATTACACCCAATAAGATACTTGAATCCCATTGATGACATTGATTATAGTTGAATCACTGATGGTTCTCCTGTAAAGAAAGAAGGTTTAAATGGTAATTTCACCTAATAAGGTATTTGCATTCCCATAACCTAGAATATTCCATTTGGTACTTGTGTTGTGTTACACCTTCAAAGGAAGAGTTTAAAGGAGCATTTCACCTAGTAAGGTATTTGCGTTCCCTGCACATTTAAAGGTTTAAATTAATATGTTTAGACATTTACCTAGTGAAATGATCAACTGAAATAGAGTTTACTGGTGATAAAAGGATACATCCAATATCCAATCTTGAATCTAGCTTTTAGCTAGAGATAACCTCAGAGACGTCTGAACCAAACCTAATGTGTTGATCTAATCAATCTAGGACTTGATATCGAACTAACCCTCCTTAAAAGGAGAGGTTATTGAAAGAACCTAAAAGGGATACTTCACCACTACCGTTTACGTCTGTATGTATTATGTATGTCTAGCTAGCGCGCATTGAATAAACACCGGTTATTGTTATAATTCTGTCTCTGGTCCACTATTCTTAAATTGTGCATATCACTCCTCTCCTCGTTTCGTACCTAGAACTGTGCCCGTGGCGAACAGCTGTTACAAGTAGGTGACACAAATGCTACACTTGCAATGGGCCTGGTCTACAAGATACACTACACCACTAAGGTACCCATGTACATGTCAAAATACTTCCCAAAGGTCAGTGAATACCACAACCACAACACCAGAGGGAGCTCCACAAATCATGTTAAACCCAGATTCGGCTCAAACAAGGGACTAAACACTACTTCCTGCTTCCGCAAAGCAAGCTGCGTTTTACTGTCGCTAATATAATGATTTATTACAGCCCTTTCAACTTTAATTACTCTGTACGTTAACTTCCAGTTCCTATGGTACTTCTCCAGAACTGTGAATTTTCTTATCTATTTAGATTTATGACAACAGTGCTCCATCGAAAGGACGAGTACGTGGGACGAGTACGTGGGAGGAATAGCGAGCCGTCTTATCAGCTACACACAAAGGACTTTGCCGGCCACTGAAGGAGGATATTTATGAAAGACGAGGAATACAGAGGTTTCCTTGTTATTTTGAGTTTTAACGAGACGGAAGACGACAGTGGTTTGGTCGTGTGAGTAATAGAGCAACGGACCGCTCCAGAGCAATGTTTAGGAGAGAGCGACGGACAGCTGTTATATGATACCACCACCACCACCACCATCATCACCACCATCACCACCATCATTACCACCACCACCATCATCATCACCACCACCACCACCAGCTAAGTACCTAGCTTAGCTTCAGTTTAGCCTAACCTGAAAAGACAGTAAATAAGGGAAGATGCCGGGACTCGTATGAAGGGTAATTTCACATTCTTAATCCTCTGGGGCCCCACAACAGGGTTGATCGTGAAGTCATGTTATCCTTCTCTCAAAAACTGTTAAAACACTATATCCATTCATTATATTCAGAGCAGGCCAGATAACGCTTGCATCCAAGGCCGCAGCGAGCCCTCCTCAAAAGCCCATTCCATTTGACTCCCTAAATGACCATATAAAGCCAACCCAATCAGAGACGATCAAGGCGTCTATTCCACTGTGTTAAAACACATGACACTTTTGCTTTTTGTCACTTTCACTCTGACAGACCTGTGCATATGCACTCTGACAGACTGAAAGTCCGTCCGTATGGGCGTACTGTATATATATATTTTCTTTTCCAATAAACCTGTATTGTATTCATTTAACGTGAGTATTCTGGCTGTGTTCTTCTGCTCCTGTCCATTATTTCAGAATATCTGATTTGCAGTGTGACACTGTTTTAGGCTGCTGGATGTCCGTGGAGAACCTGGTGGTTTGCACGCTGATTTAAAGCCAATCTCTTGTCTCTGTCATCCCTAGAGACGTCAAAAATCCACCACACTCGGCTCTCCCACAGAATGTACTAACTGCTTGAAGATGAGTATGAGGATTGTAGAGCTGGAGGCTCGGGTTTCTACTCTGCACCAAATCCAACAGGATGAGCGACTCATTGACTCTATGTATGAAGCTACTATAAATACAGCCAACGATACCATGGTTGAAACCTGGCCTAGACTAGCTACAGTACAGCACCACCCAAAAGACAGTCCCTGGCACAAGCAAGGAGCTAGACCAAAGAGAAATAAACAAACCAGGAACACGACTATTACCTCGCCCCCGGTACCGCCAGGAAATAGTTTCAACCTACTCTCGGAAACACGCATATCAACACCAAAAGCAAAGAGACATAGAAGCGTGGCTAACGACGCTAGCGAAGCAAACAGCGAGCGGAACGGAGACTATCATGCGCCGAGGAGAACGTCGCGGTAGCCAACGCCGAAGGTACGGGACCAGCGTTAACATGCCGGCTATTGAGAAGGCTAACGAGGCTTCACCAAGGCCACAGGACTGTGGAAAGAACCGGCAGACTAGGCCTAGCCCAAAAACAAACGGCCCCAAAACTGTTGGAAAGAAAAATGCTAACCTCACACAGAAAATAGACTGCATACTGATTGGAGATTCCACAACAAGGTATGTGGAGATGGCAAACACAGAAAATATCTGTCTAGACAATACATCTGTGAAAGAGCTGGCCAAAATACTTCCAACACTAATCAGACCGGGAATAACATAAATTGTCATTCACTCTGGATCGTTTGACATCCTGCGAAAGAAGACTGGCACAGAGACTTTGAAAGACGATTTCACACGTTTAATGAACACACTAGACAAACATCAGTCTGTGTACATAGACACTGATGTGTCCATCAGTGGACCAATTGCATGCTTTCGCAGAGGACAAGAAGCATTCAGTCGACTCCTAAATTTTAATTCATGGTTAGGGGCTGCATGTCTTGTACACGGCCTGAAATTCATTGACAACTTCAATGTTTTCTGGAATAACCCAGAACGTTTTCAAAGAAATGGCTTCTTCCCAAATCGCTTAGGTTCAAAGCTCCTAGCAGCAAACATGCGTCATGCCTTAACACTTTCCGTGCCACTCACGAGATAACTCGTGTTTTTTTATAGGTGGTTGAAAGCCACTCACGAGATTTCAGATTTTTTTTTTTTTTTTTCATATTGCATCACCCGAGCCTACCCGAGTATAGCCGAGCGGCGCCGGCGATCATTGTGGAAAAAAGCGCCCCCTGTCGTCTCCCAGATGACATAAGTGATTTTGGAATGGACTCAATGAAAATTAATGGGGAAAAAAATCCGGTACTCCACATTTTCCAGTCCACTGATCCAGCCGGGGTTACCACAGTTCATTCTGGAACCTCAGATCCCCGCTGATCATGGAGTTCTACTGTATCGCGTTGGATCCCTACACTTATCGATTTTTTCGAATGGTGATCAGGAATTGGAATATACCAGTTGGATACCATCTGATGTCAGGTAAGGACTCTATGTTATCAGTGTTAGGATAATCAGAGTAAGTTTGATGAAGTTATAAGCTGTTTTGTGAAATGTCCGCTTTCGGTTTCACTGTAAAAGTCAGAGAGGAAATCAACGGGGCGATTATCCGTGCGCGGCTCGAATGTGCTTGCGTGCACGTATAATATTGATCATCTAGCGTTTATTTGAAAACGATTCATAAAAAGGCCGACGAATATCAACGTTGTGGAATATTCCAGTAAAAGGCGATTTTCATAGAATGCTCCAGAATGGGCTGTTTTTTATCTGAAAACGGGTGCTTTTCTAAATGCTCTGAAACGGAAATGCCGCGATAAAAAAACAATCTGCCTTGACAGCACTGACTGGAAAATAGTCTTTGATAATGCGATGGGCAGATTAGACACATAGCCATAATTTAAAACATAGATTAGGCGATATTAACGTTAACATTGGCGCCGATGGTGGCATTCAGCCGGTAAAAAGGAAAACCCGGCGTGGCGCTCAAAGTGTTAATGGCCTCCAAGAATATTAAGCTCATACCAGCACGAGAGATAGTCATGAAGGACACAATCTCACCACAAAGTGCAGCAGCAGAACAAGGCGTCCCCCCCCCCCCCCCATATCACACAAGGCCATCTCGTCTGATCAAATGTCCCCGAAAGCACAGTACAGTCAGTATGGTGCAGTATAGCACAATTGCCATGCCATCTCTCAAAACATACCGGTAATCATAACCAGCCAATGGCATGGTGAAAAATATACGCCATCAATGCGTTTACCTGCTATTAACCTCAGGGCCATCACGGTCAAGCCAAAGCAGACCTCCTCTAAAGAAGTCCAACAAATAAAATTAGCTTTCCTAAATGTCAGATCACTGAATAATAAAACATTCTTAGTAAATTATCTGATTAAAGAAAATAACTTAGATTGCATCTGCCTAGTAGAGACATGGCTAAATAATGACACAGCTACATCAATAATGATAGAAGCTTGTCCACCAGACTATAACTTTTTTCAAATACCCAGAAAAAATAAAAGGGGCGGAGAAGTTGCAGCAATCTTCTCCTCAAAACTCTTGTTTAGAATCACAGAACTAGGCGAGTTCATGTCAATGGAATATCTTGCCATTGAACTAAAAACAGAATCAACTATTATTGTCACAATATACCGCCCGCCTAGACACTCACCAATATTTATACAGGAGCTCTCTGAACTGATCTCACTATGTGTTACCGGATATGATAAGGTGATCCTAAATGGAGACTTGAACATCCATTTTAATAAGAAAACAGACTCCAAAACTATAGAACTAAAAAATCTACTGGATAGCTTTGACCTAATACAGCATATAACAAATGCAACTCACAGGCTTGGGAATACACTAGACTTAGTTATAACAACAACTGGGCTAAGCATAACAAATATCTCAATAACTGAATTACCTCTCTCCGACCATCACTGTATATTTTTTGATACTCAAATAACCCTTACTAAAACAAAAAAAGAAATCATAGTTAAAAAGAGGCTCCTAAACGACAAAGCTGAATCAAAGTTCATTGATCTTATCAGACTACATGAACCACACAATCATGACAGCTCTCTAAATGAAATGGTAGAAAATCTCAATGATGCAATGTCATCTATATTAAATTCTGTCGCCCCATTAAAAACGAAAAAGAAGAAAACTAGAGCCTCGCCCTGGTTAAACTATAATACGGTCAACAAAGAAAAAAGGAAATGTCGTGCAGCGGAGCGAAAATGGAGAAAAACAAAAACCACCATATGCTGTGATATATACAAAGATGCTTTAACTGCTTATAATAAAACCATCCGCTTAGCAAGGAAAGATTACTTCTCTAAAATCATTACAGAAAATGCTGGAAACTCCAGAATTCTCTTTTCCACTATTAATGTACTACTCAACACTGCCCCTACACCTCCTCAGTCATCAACGGTTAAGTGTGAAGAACTTGCACTATTCTTTAACAACAAAATAACCTTGATCAGGGCCAGCATTACTCATGATGGAAATAAAGCTGATTGCGGCAAACCGCGCAATGTAACCATGAGAAGTTTCACATGCATCACATTAGATGTACTCTGCAAAACTGTCTCAGAATGTAACTCCTCCACCTCAGACATTGACCCTATACCTACAGCTTTCTTCAAACGGGTATTTAATAGTGTTTCAAGCCCTGTGCTAGATATCATAAACACTTCCCTTAGGACTGGTATTTTCCCGGATGCCTTTAAAACAGCAGTTGTAAAGCCATTACTAAAAAAAACTAACTTGGATAGTAATGAAATGGCAAATTATCGTCCAATATCCAACCTACCATTCATTAGTAAAGTACTTGAAAAGATAGTTTCAGTTCAAATAAATTCCTTTCTTGAAGAAAACAACATCTTAGAAGAATTTCAGTCAGGATTCAGAAAATATCATAGCACTGAAACTGCCCTCACCAAAATAATCAGTGACCTCAGACTAAACTCTGACGAGAATAAGATCTCCATCCTTATCCTGTTAGATCTCAGTGCAGCATTTGATACAATCGATCACGATATTCTAATCGATCGTCTTGAAAACCATGTCGGTTTCTCAGAACATGTGCTGGGCTGGTTTAAAACATACATCAGAGGGAGGAAATTCTATGTTAAACTAGGAGATCACATGTCTGATATATACGACAACAACTATGGAGTTGCACAAGGGAGTTGCTTAGGTCCTTTACTCTTCTCCCTTTACATGTTACCGCTGGGTGATATCATCAGAGAACATAATGTAGATTTCCATAGCTATGCGGATGATACACAACTGTACATATCTGCTGAACCAAATGATACAGCGATTAGCTCCATTACAGACTGCTTACTGGCAATAAATAAATGGATGAGTAAGAACTTCCTGAAACTAAACGAGAACAAAACTGAAATTCTAATTATCGGCTCCAAAACTAAAAAAGAAACATTAATAAAGAACCTGGGGGGACTAACCCCTTGGATCAAATCTGAGGTCACTAGTCTTGGGGTTATCATAGATTCAGAACTGAACTTCAATTCTCATATTAGCAAAGTGACGAAAACATCGGTCTTCCATCTCAGAAATATAGCAAAAGTACGACCATTTATTAATCAGAACGATGCTGAGAAGCTAATTCATGCATTCATATCTAGCCGGTTAGACTACTGTAATGCACTTTTCACAGGTCTCCCTAAGAAAACCACAGAGAGGCTTCAGCTAATCCAAAACTCTGCAGCCCGACTGCTAACTAGAACCAAAAGGAGAGAGCACATTAGTCCAGTCTTAGCTGCTTTACACTGGCTTCCTGTAACATTTAGAATTGACTTTAAGGTCCTTCTCCTTACATGCAAAGCTCTAAATGGACAGGGACCTAGCTACATCGCCAACACTCTAATAAATTACAAACCAGCAAGAACACTGCGATCATCAGCTGCTGGACTACTAGAGGCTCCCAGAAGCAGTCAAAAGAGGATCGGTAATGCAGCCTTTATCAACTATGCCCCAAAACTATGGAACAAACTACCCCAAAACATCAGGGAAGCCAACTCGCTAGACATCTTTAAAAGACAGCTTAAACCCTATCTCTTTGCTCAGGCATTTCACTGATAGATATCTGCTACCACCTAGTGGCAAGAGGAACCATCAGGGATATCCTGACACAACTTGTATTTACCTGCACTATTCTTACCCTGCCTACTCTTATACACTGCCTATCAAATTCATGTGTCGGTTATTGCACTTTTTACTTCTTACTGATGACTATTTTTAAACTGAATCATTTTAAACTATTTTTATTATTTGCTAGATCCAAATGTGAAACACTGTGATTATTTGTATTACTGAATAGAGAGCCTATTAGGATGCTAGATCCTAATGTGAAACACTGATTTGCCATACCTTGCTATTGTTAGATCCTGATCAAACTGGCCAGTATCACGTCTTCGTCTGTTTGGCCCTCCATCCGATTCCTCTGCGTTGTGTCATTTTAATGGTCCTGACGTCTCTATACTGGCTGATAAGATCCTATCTCCCCCGTTAGTGCAATCCATAAACCATAATAATTCTCCACCTCCGTAAGAATCCGACACTTCGACAACGTGAAATACCTTACAAGGAAAAGCGTGGTTTTATTTGATAAACAGAAACCTCAGCTCAGATGTTAACAGATTGTATTGTCCTTGAAGAGTCTATTCTAATGATCTTTCGGTGTGTTCGTCTATCGTCCTTTTGTTATTCAGTCCAATAGTGTTCAGGCCTGGTCTTTAGCCTAACCCTCCTCGCGTTAGCCGAAGCTAATGATGATGTGGCATTCTTCCTCCCCCCCCCCCCCTCTCAATGAGAGGAGAGAGTGTCTTCTGTGTGATCTCAGTCCTACTCGCTCTTGGTCAGATTCTAGTCTGCCTTACACCCGGAAACACCGTTCGACTTATAGATCTTCGTCGTAGAACGATAGCCCACCCCTTTCTGGTTGTCATGTGACGCGTTGTCATGACAACTGCGTTAATAACCTTTCACACCATTAAACGTTTCATTCACTGTTGCATTAAAGAGGTCACCCCTCTCCCTCGCCCTGTACCGCTCCGTTATCTTTGTTCTTACAAGGAATGCAAAACATTCGGCTGGCTGCTAAACATTCTGCTGGCTACTGCCTCTGAACCGCTTCTTCTATCACTGTCTTCCATGCACATTTCGATCTCACCGTTTTAGCTGTGATCATCTCCCCCCAATCTATACATCACATGCATTGAAAAAGCACCCCAAATCCTTCACTATGCTCGCTCATGCCTGTATTTTTTATGTCCGTTCTATTTTATAATTTTTTGACTATTTTTAAACTGAATCATTTTAAACTATTTTTACTATTTGTGTTACTGAAAACTGTAAGCGGAGAGCCTATTGGGATGCTAGATCCTAATGTGAAACACTGTGATTCTACCTGTCTATCTTTTTATGCTCGCTTATGCCTGTATTGTTTACTGTTGTGAAGCACTTTGAACTGCAACCTCTGTATGAAAAGTGCTATACAAATAAAGTTATTATTATTATTATTATTAAACACGTTTTGCAATTATGCCACATCAATGTGGAACGCCCTACCCACAGCTGTAAAGGAATGTGAATCACTACTAGGGGTGGGAATCACCATCATCATCACGATACGATATCGATTCTTTGGATTCTTCTATTTTCCGATATCACAAAGTCTGCCACGATACGATACGATTAGATTCAGGTGCCTGCGATCGATATGAGACGATATTATATGCCCATTTAACACAATCAGTAACATTTAAATCAACAAAAAAAAAGGCAATGGAAATATCATTTGACATTTTTATTTTTGATCTCTTCCAGACATTTAAATGAAAAACAATCTATT